>NC_090998.1:27459621-27762651 GCF_041146395.1 Eulemur rufifrons | reverse complement strand
ATTCTTTTCTAACAGGCATGTGCTTCAGAAATTCTGTCTTGACATAATGCGTGCTAATTTCTGGGAGGACACACCAAATTTCATAGCCAAAGGCCAGATTGCTCTGCTATACTCAGAAAAAAAAAAAAAAAATAGTCCACACAAGCTGACAGTAACATCCAAAAGATAAGTTGAACTTACATAAACCTTATCTCATATTGTAAAAATCACAACAAAACAGAGTAGCATAGCAAAAAAGAGGTGGGGATGGAGGCGTCCACAATAAAGCGCTGCTTCTGAGAGTCTTGCCAATACTTACATCCACTAGTTTAGAGCCAGGAAACCAATCAAGTGCATGTCAGTTAATTGTTAACTTTTTTGGTAATTTCCCATTACTCTATCAAGAAATCCTTTTGTACAAAATACATTGCCCTTATATGTACATTAATGCTAATTTGAAGGCTACTGATTTTGAGTTCTCAGAAGCAAAGGTATGCAGAGAATTCAACAAAGACCTCAAGCATGACAGTTTATTAGAATCCCCTCCTGGTAACTCAGTGCTTTTTGTAGTTTTGCATTTGTACATAATCACCTTTGGATTACTTACCCCTGGAGCATTTCAGGATGAGTCTTAGTGTCCAAAGAGTAGGTTTGATAAGGAATGCAGTATGATGTATAGCCTGTGAACCTGACCTCCTTCTCTTAAAACTGACTTTTTTCACCCCAGTTGTAAAAGTCACTCATACCCATTGTGACCAAAGCACAAAGAAGAAAATGATAATCATTTATAATCCTCTCTAAAGAAGAATACTAAGTATTTTGTGTTTTCTTCTATGCATGTTCTCTTAGTTAAGATTATACTGTATTTGTAATTTAGTACCCTTTTTTATAGCTGAACAGTGTATCAGACATTTCACTTCACTATATTATAAGAGTTTAAACTCTGAAGTCTCAATGCCTGTCATCAGATACTGCCTTTACTATTAATATTTACCATTTGAATGGCCTTGGACAAGATAATTAACTTCTCAATATTTCTATTTCCCCCATCTATAAAATGATGATGTTAATAGACTTACCTCATAGAGTGGTCATGAGCATTAAATATATTAATACCTATAAAACACTTGGAAAAATGTTTAAATGTAAGTGCTTAATAAAATCTTTGCTCTCATTTCATATTGCATCTTTAGAACTAAGTCCCGAAAGTTAAACTAATGAGTCAAGGGGTATATCTGGTTTAAAATTGTTACCAGGCCAGGTGCTAGCCTGTAACTACAGCGCTTTGGGAGGCTGAAGCAGGAGGATCACTTGAGCCCAGTAGTTCAAAACTACAGTGAGCTATAATCATTCCATTGCACTACAACCTGGGGAACAGAGCGAGACCCTCTCTCAAAAAAAAAAAAAAAAGAATTATTACCAATAATGCTTTCCTGAACTTTTGAGTCTCACTAGTTGTGAGAATTCATTGCCTCCTTGTCAACATTGGTCATCACTTTAGTTTGATAGATAAAATGGATTCATAGGGACAGAGTTTCTCTAACTACTATAATAGTTAGGTTAAAAATGTTTTTGAGGCCGGGTGAGGTGGCTCACACCTGTAATCCTAGCACTCTGGGAGGCCGAGACAGAAGGATTGATTGAGCTCAGGAATTTGAGGCCAGCCTGAGCAAGAGCAAGACCCCATCTCTACAAAACATAGAAAGATTAGCTGGGCATGGTGGCACATGGATGTAGTCCCACCTATTCTGGAGGCTGAGGCAGGAGGATCGCTTGAGCCCAGGAGTTTGAGGTTTCAGTGAGCTATGATGATGCTACTGCACTCTAGCTGGGGTGACAGAGTGAGACTGTCTCAAAAAAAAAAAAAGTTTTTGAATTGTCTATTTTTTCAAGATTAAATTTTCTACTCATTGTTTCTCTAAAAGAAAGTGTTTATTTTTAAACAAGACATAATGAAAAAAAATTTAAATACAAAAAAAGACATAATGAAAAATATATCACTGTCTTGTGTTTGTTTTTCCCTTTCCTAGGAAGCTTTATAAGCGTTATGCTTTTCTACGTTGTGAAGAAGAAAGAGAGCAATTTCTTTACCATCTTCTTTCTCTCAATGCTGTGGACTATTTCTGCTTCACCAGTGTGTTCACCACTATCAGTAAGTCTAGAGAATTGACTGTTAGGTGAAGAGTTGCTGAGGTGACTAATAGAATAAAAGCACTTGTATTTTTAAAAGTGAGATATACCATAGTACAGGTAAACACTGTGACACACCCCCAGATCTCCATTTAGGAATGAAGGATATTCCCCGGCTGCTGGGAGTGCTGCCTGAAGCCCTCGATTGTCAGTCTATGAGGAGAACCTCACTAAAGAAAACTATCTTACCGGAGGTGATCCCTTGTGCCAGGGCAGCCAGCATCCTGTGACTGAACAAAGGGCTATTCCAGGGCTCCCCAAAGGGTCAGCTGAGGACTTCATTGAGACAGCATCGCAGCTCAACATTTCCCCAACCAGTCCTGCTTTCGTCCTCACATGTTGATCCTAGGAGCAGTATCGTGCATGCTGATTTCTGACTCAGCCTGTTTGCCAAGAAACCCAGTCTGTAATAGAAAATGTTACCTATCATAGATATGAAAAGGAATATTTTATTAAATAAATGTCCTAATATCTTAACCGAAACACATAAATTCAAAGAGTCAGTATATGATAATAATAAACTTATATAAATAGACATCATTGAACTTTGGGAGGAAATGCTGATTGGAGATGTATTTTTGATAGAAAGCTGAATTATAGCATTTATTCTATCTACCATTAGTAATTCTTATTTGTAGTGCGTACCCTTCCCTACTTTGGAGAATTTTACTTATGTCAGTTAGGAATTGTGTTCACCTATAAGTATCAGAAACTTGAAAACCAGTAGTTTAAACAGCTCAGTAATTTCATTTTTCTTACATAATAAGAAGTCTCAAGGTAGACAGTGTGCAGTGCTGTCACAGACCCAGGCTTGTCCCTTTCCTCCTAGGCATCCCTCTGTGTGCTCATCACCTCATGGTCTCAAGCCATCTTCCAGCAGGAAGAAGGAAGGAATGCTAAGGAGGAAGGGGCAGAATTTGTGCTAGAAAAACATAATTTTTCAAAATATCCCAGTAAACATCACTAACATTTCACTGGCCAGGATTGTGTAGGTTTTGGCTTTCCAGTCTCTGGTAGAAGTAGACAAGGAAAAAGGGAGTTGGAATGGGTATTGGACCAACTTACAGTATCTGTCAAGCTGCTACTAATTTATTAGGTTACTGCAGGCATAAGAATCTAAGATGTTATATATAGTTTTAAAAGAGAAGAAATAGCAGCAGAGGTTATTAGGATTCCTAAGACCCTCCTTATATTTGTAGATTTCTCATCATCTGAGTAACTGTTTCAATTTGAGGAATTCTTCATGAAAAGTTTTTTTGAATTTAATAATATTGCTTTTTTAATGCTCAAACTATGGAATCACTGGTGTGCATCTGTGGGCCCTTTGCAGCCACAGAACTGCTGACCCTAAACAGGCCCTTTTCTGCAGCTTTTCTAATCTTATCAGTGCAAGCAATGAGAGAAGCCTCTGGCACCCAAAATAAAGTCTTAATGCTGACCTCTTCTGCTTTCAGTTTCAAAAACCATTTGATTCTGATGATTACTAAACCATGAAAGTGTGGCCTTTCCTGTAACATTTTCCTTTCCTTTAGCCAAAATAAAAGGATAGAAAGGAAGGTTATTTACCTAACATAAAGAAAGTCATTTTTGCAAAATTAGAGAAACCATTTATCCCATTCGTTTTCCTCCTCTAAGAGCACACTGAACCATGAGCTCATATTGTAAGGCTATATCTGGGCGCCTTGTCCAGTAAATGTTTTTCGTCTTATGTGTAGATCTTTCAAGGAGGGATTCTGACAACCCCTCTTGTGACTGAATGAGCAGAAATCCCAAGGATACCAACAGAAAATATTGATTCTACCCTACTAAAAAAAGTATTCATTCTACCCTACTGTACCTTGTCCAGTAGGATTTCTTATTATGTAAGAAAAATGAAATTACTAAGCTGTTTAAACTACTCGTTTTCAAGTTTCTGATATTTGCAGCTGAACACAGGTCCTAAGTGATATAAGTCAATGTTTTTCATCTTACACGTAGATCTTTCAAGGAGGGCTTCTAACATCCCCTCTTGTGACCAAATGAGCAGAAATCCCATGGATACCAACGAAAAGTATTGATCCTACTCTATTTAAAAAATAAAATAAAATATAGCTCTGATGGACAAAATGTGCTAATATATTTAAACCAGCCGCATTTTTTTAAAAGAAAACGGAGAACATAATTTATAACTGTCTTGTGCAAAGGACAGTGATAGGACAGTGACACCTAGTGGTTTGCCTTTGGAAAAGCCTGGAGAAGGGAAAGGTTTCACACAGATCTCGCTGCACATCTTGACTCTTTCCCTGGGGCCCTCTTAATAGCTTTCCAAGTTGTGGTTTGTAGACTTGGTGGTATGTCCAGAAATTATTTATTATTCTTGGCGTTGCATATTGTACTCTAAACCTGTGATGGGAAAGCTGTGAAGTGCTGCGTGTTAAAGCACTGGTCCCTAATTTTTTGGCACTGGGGACCAGTTTCATGGAAGACAGATTTTCCACCATGAGGGAGGTGAGGAGGCGGAGTTCAGGCGGTGATGCAAACAGTGGGGTGGCTGTAAATACAGATGAAGTTTCATGGAAGACAACTTTTCCACTAGGTGAGGCTGGGGAGCTCTGCAGCCTGGTCTCTGAGGATTGGGGACTGCAGCTTTAAAGCATTGCCCAAGAATATCAGCAACAACAGGATACTGTCCAAGAAGTCATCCTCCCCTCTTTTCCTATGAAACCACATCAGTATCAGTAACCATGTTCATTTGTACTTGATTTTGGTACAAAATTAAATTTTTAAAAAATTAAGCAGTGAAAACACTACAGTATAGTCTGTGTTCGTGTCCTCAGGTATTCTGGTGCTAATGCTTGAGATTGTTTATAAATTTAATGGTGATATATATGTCATATGTACCCAATGATGTATATGCTATGGAAACCACCACCACAAGTATTGGGACTTGTGGTTTATGAACCAGACCTATCTTTCTAGACAGGAAGAGGTTACAATCTTATCTTTCTGTGTTAGTACATCTTAGTAGATCATAAAAAGCAAATTATCGGTGAACACCAACAGTGTTCTTAATATATGTTTTGTTATCAAGAGAATTTTATTGTAATTTTTCACTAATTTCTGTATTTTTCTTTTAGTGATTCCATATAGATCAGTGATTATCCCAATCAAAAAACTGAGCAATGCAATCATCACATCAAATCCTTGGATCTGTGTATCAGGAGAGCTGGGAGACACGGGAGTAATGCAGATTCCCAAAAACCTCCTCGAAATGACTTTTGAGGTAGGCTCAGCTAATACTTTCCTCACCAGAAAGTGTCATATGTAGTTCTACAGAAGGATTCCAGTTTTTATTTTTCATTTTTCCTTAAAGCAAATAAAATAAAAGAACACTCAAGCATGCAGGATCATTTTTGTGATTATATGCCTGAAGTTGTCTTAAGCAGCTTATACTAATTTGTTTTGTGTTTTCAGTATTGCTGTTTTCATTGTTAAGCTCTATTTTTCACTTGTAATGGTGTGCTTTGTGGCTTTACCCAGTCCTATCCCATGATTCCCAGAACCTAGCATAGGGCCTGCCAAGCAGAGAACATTGAAATAAATATTTTCCCCACGGTGGTTCTCCTCCCTACTGTAAAATGCTCCCTGCTGGAACCTGGCCATCCTTTGGCAAATGTACAAGAGAGCTGATTTTAGACCACATGGTGACATTTATAGGGTGATTATATAAAATTGCCTCTCAATATTATAGTCAGTTTTCAGGTCTTACCTGGAGAAGTAGTTGCATATGTCTGAGCCCACATGCAGGTGATCCTGGCATTCAGGAAGAAGACAAATACCTCCTCATGTTTTAGGAGGGAAGTAGTACTAACTGAATGTTCCATTCTCATGTTCCTTGGGGTCTAGGAATAGCAGTTTCTACTTAGAGTCATAATACCCCCCAAGAGCCTGTTTTGACTTTATCCATGCAGTGGACTCACAGCCTTCTCGATATAAAAGATTAAAACCGGCCGGGCACGGTGGCTCACGCCTGTAATCCTAGCACTCTGGGAGGCCGAGGTGGGTGGATAGCTTGAGGTCAGGAGTTCGAGACCAGCCTGAGCAAGAGCGAGACCCCGTCTCTACTAAAAATAGAAAGAAATTATCTGGCCAACTAAAATATATAGAAAAAATTAGCCGGGCATGGTGGCGCATGCCTGTAGTCCCAGCTACCGGGAGGCTGAGGCAGGAGCATCGCTTAAGCCCAGGAGTTTGAGGTTGCTCTGAGCTAGGCTGACACCACGGCACTCACTCTAGCCTGGGCAACAGAGCAAGACTCTGTCTCAAAAAAAAAAAAAAAAAAAGTAAAAAAAAAAACCCTTGGCTTTTCTTCCCCTACCAATTATGGAACATAAACTACATTATATTGGCCAGGTGCGGTGGCTCACACCTGTAATCCTGGCACTCTGGGAGGCCGAGGCTTGAGCTCAGGAGTTTGAGACCAGCCTGAGCAAGAGCGAGACCCTGTCTCTACTAAAAATAGAAAAAATTAGCCGGGCATGGTGGCACATGCCTGTAGTCCCAGCTACTCGGGAGGCCGAGAGGCAGGTGGATTGCTTGAGCCCAGGAGTTTGAGGTTGCTGTGAGCTAGACTGACACCACGGCACTCTGGTCTGGGCAACAGAGTGAGAGTCTGTCTCAAAAAAACCAAAACAAAACAAACTATAAGTCCCATCACTGCTTTTTCTAAGCTCTCTCTCTGTCTCTCACATCTGCCTACTTCTTTCCATCTCTGCTACACAACTAATTCAAGATGCCATCCCTCAGCTGGATCACTGTGATGCCTTCTCACTGAGATACAAAGAAGTAAAGTACTTTAAGAACTCACAGCTCTGGGCCGGGCGCGGTGGCTCACGCCTGTAATCCTAGCACTCTGGGAGGCCGAGGTGGGCGGATCGTTTGAGCTCAGGAGTTCGAGACCAGCCTGAGCAAGAGCGAGACCCCATCTCTACTAAAAATAGAAAGAAATTATATGGACAGCTAAAAATATATATAGAAAAAATTAGCCGGGCATGGTGGTGCATGCCTGTAGTCCCAGCTACTCAGGAGGCTGAGACAGGAGGATCCCTTGAGCTCAGGAGTTTGAGGTTGCTGTGAGCTAGGCTGACGCCACGGCACTCACTTTAGCCTGGGCAACAAAGTGAGACTCTGTCTCAAAAAAAAAAAAAAAAAAAAGAACTCACAGCTCTGATTTTCCCATCCGGCACATAGTTAGTTGGGGTCTGTGATCTTTTCATTATCAGGTTTTAAAAGCCAGAATTTAATTAACATTCATTTTTACTATTTCTGTTATCATTGCTTTATTTTGTACTTGTCCACAAAGGGCCAGTTAAGGACGTTGATAATTATGCCTTTATTACAATAGTTTCAAAAACTTCTAGAAGATAAGGTTTAAAGTCAGCTCTGCCTTAGTATTTTATTAGAAACAGAAAAACATCAGCGTGTGATTTTTCAAATCGATAGTTGTTTTCCTGACCTCTCTATAGCTGAATCTAAATAGCATCCTTTTCCTACTTCTTGAAATTCTTCTCATTCTTCAAGGCACAAATCACAGTTTCACTGATGGTTCTGGGTTTCCTAAAGTAGAAGTAACTGTTCCTTCCCCAGCATTCTTCTAGCACTTACTAATATTTCCAGTCTAGCACCTGTGCAGTCTACCTCATGTGGTAGTTAATGTCCATATGTCTCCTGTCTCATTATTTGGGAACCCCCTGAGAGCAAGGAATGAACATGTAAATATGTTTTTGTAGTGCATAGCTGAGTACATTTTGCAGGGTGGGTCTCTGCAGTTGTTAAATTAGATGGAACCAAAGTGCCCCTACGAAAGCTGAGAGGTAGCAGGATGGGATCGGTTACTGAATAACCTAAGGTCCTGTCCCTACAGTGCCAGAACTTGGGGAAGCTGACCACTGTTCAGATTGGTCACGATAACTCAGGACTGTTAGCCAAATGGCTAGTGGATTGTGTCATGGTCAGAAATGAAATCACAGGACATACATACAGGTAAGTAAATGGCCTTGGGAGCTCAGAATTCTTTGTTTTGAGACTTTTCAGACAAGAAAAGGTTTAAGAGTCTGGGCACCATGGCTCACGCCTATAATCCCAGCACTTTGGGAAGCTGAGGTACCCCTGAGCTAAGGAGTCCAAGGCTGCAGTGAGCTCTGATCACACCAACCTAGGTGACAGAGCAAGACCCTGTCTCTTTAAAAAAAAAAAAAAGTTTAAGAAATTATTTTCTTACTAAAGCTCTTCTACTGCCTTCTGAATTTTAGTTTGGTTTTTTGGGGTTTATTTTGTTTTGTTTTTGTTTAAATAATACAAAATTGCCCCCAAAAATAGTTTAAAAAAAAACAGATGGCATTTGCTGCTAATGCTTAGTCCGTAAGTGTTGAAAAGATCGGTATAATTCTCAGAAGAAAAGAGAAAGGAAGCCTAAAATAATTTCAGTAAGATGGAAAGACTTAGACTCTACTAGTTATAGCCAGCACTACTCTCTGGGAACATTTTCCTCTTTTCTTCTGTGGTTTAACTCCTACATTAATATCTAATTTGAAAATATTCTTCCTAAACTAACCAGATAATTTTAATACAGATTAAGTGTAAGAAAATATTAAAGAATTATGAAGGGAGTGATAATGATTTGTGGCTATCTAGGAGAATGTCCTTGCATTTTAGAGATTCAAAATGAAGTGTTTTTGGCCAGGCGTGCTGGCTCACACCTGTAATCCTAGCACTCTGGGAGGCCGAGGCGGGTGGATCGCTCGAGGTCAGGAGTTCGAGACCAGCCTGAGCAAGAGCGAGACCCCCGTCTCTACTAAAAATAAAAAGAAATTATCTGGACAACTAAAATATATATAGAAAAAATTAGCCGGGCATGGTGGCGCATACCTGTCATCCCAGCTACTCGGGAGGCTGAGGCAGTAGGATCACTTGGGCCCAGGAGTTTGAGGTTGCTGTGAGCTAGGCTGACACCACGGCACTCACTCTAGCCTGGGCAACAAAGCAAGACTTTGTCTCAAAAAAAAAAGGAAGTGTTTTTAGAGATGAAGTGTTCTAATGTCATAATTTAAAATACTTCAATAAAAATGAAGCACATGACAAAATGTTAAGTGTCTAAGTGATAAGAAAGAATATGGGTGTCTAATATACTGTTCTCCATTTTTCTGTATTTTGAAATTTTTCATAAGTAACCCACAGACGTTAAAATGATGGGCTTCCCCATGGTGCCATCTTTAAAAGTCTGATTGAAACTAGTAAAAACAAATTGGTGATTCAGAAGTTTTTTCTGCCCTACCAGATTCCCATGTGGGAGATGGCTGGGGAAAGGCATTGATGACGGGAGCCTCGAGAGAATTCTTATTGGAGAACTGATGACGACAGCGTCGGATGAGGACCTGGTAAAGCAGTGTAGGACTCCACCGCAGCAGAAATCACCCACTGTGGCCAGGAGATTGAGCATCACGTCACTGACAGGAAAAACTACTAGTAAGTAGTTGATTTTGTATTTTCCAGTGTGCCTCAAATGTTGCAGGCTTCATGTGACCACTTCACAGATAACAGTTGCATTAATGAATTGTGTTAAGGAGATTTAAAAAAGAAGAAAGTTGAGGAAAATTAATTTGGGAGAAGGGACATTAAAAATGGGGAGGAAAAAAACAAGGACGAGGAGGGAGGGAGTAAAGGGGAAAAAATAAAGTTAAGACATTAACAATCAAAAACCTAAAGAATTTAGATGTTAAAATCTAATTTAAAAAAACAGTCCTGCATGCTGTTTTAAGTAAGCTGTGGCAATATGAATAAATATTTTACCTGAAACTGAACGAAGGAATAAAACAGTCATATATTACAGTACTCCTAGATAGCTATATCTGGCTTTCTGGTGCCTCTTATTCTAAGAGATTAAAATTTCCTTCTATCTCTTCCCCCCCAGATTTCTTCCTATAGGAATGATGAAACAAAATGCTATAAAGGAATGAGTTTTATGGATGGGATACTATGTTTGCATACACCATCTTCAGTAGTACAATAAACTTCTAACTTACACTAATATGGACTTTAGTAGACTGAATAATGTCTCCCAAGAATATAAAATCCTAATCCCTAGGATCTGTAAATGTTGCCTTATTTGAAAAAAGGATCTTTGTAGTTGTGTTAAGGATCTCCAGATATGGAGATTATCCTGGATTATCCAGGTGGGCCCTAAATGCAGTCACATGTATTCTTATAAGAGGGAGGCAGAGGAAAGTTAGACACATACACAGAGGTAAAGGCAATGTAAAGACAGAGGCAGAAATTGGAGTGATACATCCTCAAACCAAGGAATGCCAGTTGCCGCCAGAAGCTGAAAGAGGCAAGGAAGAGGTTCTTCCCTAGAGCCTCCAGGGAGCACAGCCCTGCTAACACCTTGATTTTTGCCCAGTGATACTGAATTCTGGCTTCTGGCCTCCAGAACTGTGAGAGAATAAATTTCTTTTGTTTTGTCCGGGCGTGGTAGCGCATGCCTATAATCCTAGCACTCTGGGATCATGTGCTAACAAATGGACATGATGATACACTAACTACTGGGATGATACAGTCTAAAAATCTGCCTTGTTATTGCTCAAATTAAATTCCCTTGATACATAATTCCGTTCTGTATTCAGAAGTAAATTTCACACCACACACCCACTAGAATGTCTAAAATTAAAAAGACTGATAATACTAATTATTGGTAAAGACATGGAGCAGTGGAAAGCTCATACATTGCTAGTGGGAATGCAAAATGAAAAACAAGTTTGTCATTTATAAAGATATGTATACTTACCATACCCTTGGCCCGACAATCTCACTCCTAGATATTTACCCAAGAGAAATGAATACATATATCTACACAAAGACTTGTACACAGGTGTTCGTAGCAGCTTCATTCATAATAGCCAAAAATGGAAACAACTGCAATATCCATTAACTGGTGACTGGATAAACAGATTGTGGTATATCTTATTCAGTGGAATATGATTCAGCAACACACGAAAATGAACTACTGTTGCATCTAACAACATGAATGAATACCACAAGCATTATGTTAAGTGAAGGAAACCAGAAAGAAAAGACTGCATATTGTATGATTCTATTTATATTAAATTCTAGAGAAGGAATGTAAAAATAATAGAAAGAAGAACAGTGGTTGCCAGGAGATGAAAGCTGGGGACGGGGACTGACTAAAATGGGGCATAAGGGAACTTTTGGGGATGATAGAAATTTTCTGTGTCATGATTGTGGTGGTGATTACATGCTTATACATTTGTCAAAGCTCATCAAATTGCATACTTAAAATTGGTGACTTTTATTATATGGTGAATTTTAATTATGCTGATTTAAAATTAAAAAGTAGATTTCAGCTAATTCATCTAAATTATTGCAACTTCTGAATCAGTCCAGTTTCATAGGGGATTACTGTTTTGAGAGGCCTTTATAGCCCACATTTTTGGTCATACTTTCTTTTCTCACTGAATAAGCAGAGGATTGGTTGATTGATTGATTGATTGATTTTTGAGACAGTCTCACCCTGTCACCCAGTCTAGAGTGCCATGGCATCAGCCTAGCTTACAGCAACCTCTAACTCCTGGGCTCAAGCGATCCTCCTGCCTCTCAGCCTCCCGAGTAGCTGGGACTACAGGCATGTGCCACCATGCCCGGCTAATTTTTTACATTTTCAGTAGAGACGTGTGTGCCACAGTGGCCTAGCCTACAAGCAGAAAATTTTAAATAACTCAAGACTCAGAGATGTGACCTCTGCCTAAGCCAACCAGTGTATTCCACTCCCCTGGCCATAAAGGATCATTTCAAGAATTAAAAAAAAAAAAAAAAGACTCAGAGATAGGCCAAGCTTAGGAGCTCACACCGGTAATCCTAGCACTCTGAAAGTCTGAGGCAGGAGGATCGCTTGAACCCAGGAGTTTGAGGTTGCTGTGAGCTAGGATGATGCCATGGCACTCTAGCCCAGGCAACACAGAGACTCTTTCTCAAAAAAAAAAAAAAAAAAAAGAGAGAGAAAAAGAAAAACAATTAGTCTGGCAACTAAAAATAGAAAAAAAATAGCCGGGCATGGTGGCACACGCCTGTAGTCCCAGCTACTAGAGAGGCTGAGGCAGGAAGATCGCTTGAGCCCAGGAGTTTGAGGTTGCTGTGAGCTGCAGTGATGCCACTGTACTCTAGCCCAGGCAATAGAGCAAGACTCTGTCTCCAAAAGAAATCCACCAAAATATATACTTTTTCTATTGTTACTTCTGACCCTGGAGGATAAAATGTTTACCACCTTTTTTTTTTTAAATCATTCTTGGGATTTGGTGTGCAAAGCGGTTTAGGTCACATTCAGGCACCCCACCAACCTGTCCCTCAGGACAGCAGCCTAGATTAACAAGTGCTGGCTAGAAGGAAGCAGTGCTGAGAGAGACTGACTAGCCAGGAAGAGAGGGAGTTCTGGGCTTCAGGCTGGGGTGCCACAGGGTACCTGGCATCTTCCCCTCATTTTAAACACAACAGCAAAATGTCAGACCCCAGGTTAGCAACTCAGAGCTTCACAAGCCTTGTTCTATGGCCACTAGGGGCCCAAGGTAGGTAGCATAAGGGAACATCTAAGGAGTGATGTTGGGCTTCTCCCCAACCTCACTTTCATATCTGGGTCTTGCTAACTTTGTGACAGGCACCATGCCAGGTGATTGATACCTATATCTCATTCAGTTTTCCCACTGAGGTGTGCATTTTCCCTATTTTCAGTTGAGGAAACTCAAACGCAGAGGAAGTTAGACATTGGCTAGAGTTATAGATTGCAAGTGGTAATACTGGGATGTGAATCTAGGGCTCTCTTGGATTCTTTTCCATTGTGCCAAGATGCCTCCCACTTGGCCAAACTGGCCAGAGGCAAGTTTCACGGAACTCCTGGCAAAGTCAGCCTGCTCTGCTGATGTGTTTTCTGTCTCGGTGGACACAGTTGATATCCCCTAGTACATTGGTTTATTTTTCTTAAGTGAGAATGCGGCCACTGTTCATTATTTTTGCAGAACCCAACGCTGGGCAGATCCAAGAAGGAATTGGAGAAGCTGTGAACAATATTGTGAAACATTTTCACAAACCTGAAAAAGAGGTATTACGGACTATAAAACTGAATTTTTAAAGATGCTTTTGTATGTAATACATGAGACAATATGACGTGCTTTAATTTTCATTTGTGAGCTGTTTCCTAATGACTGTAAAAACATGCTTCATATAGCTCCCCTCAGGACGTGCTTCTCTAGTGTTTTTCTTAGACATAGATGCTGCAGATTTTTCATTGTCCCTGTGTATTATGCTCCACAGAGAGGGAGCCTCACGGTGCTGCTCTGTGGAGAAAATGGCCTGGTTGCAGCACTTGAGCAGGTTTTCCACCACGGGTTTAGATCCGCCCGCATCTTTCACAAGAATGTCTTCATCTGGGACTTCATAGGTAAATAAAGCAGATGTATATTATTATACAGTCATTGAAATGTTTCTTACAGAACTCAAAGACCCAGGAATTTGAGTGAATAAAGGTTAATGATAAGGGATCTGTTTTTAAAAATAAGTATCAGGCCAGGTGCGGTGGCTCATGCCTATAATCCTGACACTTTCAGAGGCCGATGCGGGAGGATCACTTTGAGGCCAGGAGTTCAAGACCAGCCTGAGCTAAAGTATAGCAAGAGCCTGTCGCTTCAAAAAACAGAAAAATTTGCAGAGCATGGTGGCTTGTGCCTATAGTCGCAGCTACTCAGGAGGCTGAGACAGGAGGATTGCTTGAACCAGGAATTTGAGGTTGCAGTGATCTATGATGACGCCACTGCACTCAACCCTGGGCAACAGAGCAAGATTCTGTCTCAGAAAAAAACAAATATTAAAAAATATATATTAAATAAGCACTATCTTTGTTTTTTATTCACTCAACAAATTTTATTTTATTTTATTTTATTTATTTATTTATTTTTTTGAGACAGGGTCTTGCTTTGTTGCCCGGGCTAGAGTGAGTGCCGTGGCATCAGCCTAGCTCACAGCAACCTCAAACTCCTGGGCTCAAGCGATGCTCCTGCCTCAGCCTCCCGAGTAGCTGGGACTACAGGCATGCGCCACCATGCCCGGCTAATTTTTTCTATATTATTTTTAGTTGGCCAGGTAATTTCTTTCTATTTTTAGTAGAGATGGGGTGGGGGGGGTGTCTCGCTCTTGCTCAGGCTGGTCTCGAACTCCTGACCTCAAGCGATCCGCCTGCCTTGGCCTCCCAGAGTACTAGGATTACAGGCGTGAGCCACCGCGCCCAGCCTCACTCAACAAATATTTACAGCGTATGCAGTATTCCAAACAGTATTCTAGATGCTCAAGATCAGTAAACAAAACAGACAGAAATGCCTATGGTTGACAAACCTATTTTCTGGTGTGGGTGGGGGAACAAAAAATACATGAAGATATAATAAATATGTAATTCATATGATAGAAATATGTTAGAAATGTGATCATTGATCTGGAAAAAAAATAGAGCAATGTAAAAAGAAATGGAGTGGGGAGTGAGTGCTCTTTTAAGTGGGGTGGTTTTAGGCTCCACTGAATGTCAAGGTGACATTCAAGCACAGACCTTAAGGAGGTAAGGAAGTGAGCCGTGTGGCTATCTGGGAGAAGGGAGGGCACTCCAGTCTGAGAGAGCTGCCAGTACCGAGGCCCCAAGGTGAAAGCATGCCTGGCCTCTTCATGGAACCACAGGAGACCAGTGTGACTGGAGCAGAGTGAGGGAGAGAGAGAATAGAGATGGAGGGAAAGGGTCGGTCTAGTGCCAGGGCCATGTTGTGTAGAACCTTCTAGGTCATTGAAAGTTCTTTGACTTTTATCCTGAATGAATTATGAAGCCATTGAGCCTGAGGAATAACATGATGTAATTTATTTTTT
This sequence comes from Eulemur rufifrons, assembly GCF_041146395.1. NCBI lineage: Eukaryota > Metazoa > Chordata > Mammalia > Primates > Lemuridae > Eulemur > Eulemur rufifrons. The sequence goes on along the minus strand of NC_090998.1, from coordinate 27,747,537 downwards.
AAAAGATTTCTCTAGCTCTATGTTGTTCAATTTAGTAACCACTAGCCACACATAGCTATTTAAATTTAAATTTATTTAACTTAAATCAAATTTAGAATTCACTTCCATAGTCACAGTGGCCACATTTCAAGTGCTCAGTAGCTGCCTGTGGCTAGTGGCTACCAAACTGGACCTTGTGGCTAGAGAACATTTCCATCAGCACAGAAAGCTCTACTTGAGTGTGCTTCTCTAGCCTGCTAAGCTTGTAATCTTTCTTTTGGTATGCAGCTCTTCTAGAATTCCCAGTTTCTTTAAAAAGGCAATTAATCATTTTGTGTTTTGTAAATAAGACCTAGATAAAGTAGTTGATTTTGTCTAATTCAGAATTTTTAGGCAAAGAAAGGAAAGTTGACAGAACTAGGCCCCCAGGACTGATTATTTTTTTTCTTCTGGAATGCCTAAAATCTTATTGCCCCTGCCTCCTCTGTTTTATGCATATATACAACTCTATTCCTCAGATTTACTTATTCTGGTGTTGCAAAGTGTTAGCCAGCCATTCTATTAATATAACTAGAACAGAGAGTGCCATCTCTGTGGCTAACATGTCATTGCTAGTTACTTCTAGAAGTTTCCAGTCTTAACAGAAAGTTCTATTTTTCTTTTCTTTTTTGTCAATTTCCATTTCATGAAGGTATTTTAAAGGGAATAAACTTTCCAGCCTTCTGGAATGCAGTCTAAATTAGAAAATAAATTACTGGGAGCATATTGGTCTACCATGAAACATGGACTCTGGAATTCATTCTGAAATCAATGATAAACCAATGATTTTGGCTTCAGGACTGGTTATAATACAAAGCATCGTTAGTGTTTCCAGAATAAATTAAGTGATGAATCTTTACATATGAAGTGTTGATAAGTATTGTGATGTGATTCTGGCTTCCTTCCCCAGAGAGAGCAGTTGCTTATTTTGAAACAACTGACCAGATTCTAGACAACGAAGATGATGTCCTTATTCAAAAATCATCCTGCAAAACCTTCTGCCACTATGTAAATGCTATTAATACTGCACCCAGGAACATTGGGAAGGATGGCAAATTCCAGATTTTAGTTTGCCTCGGAACACGGTACAAAGCCAGTTTCTTACTTTCTCTGTCTTTGTTACATGTTGAACAGGAGTCCAAAAGAGGTTATACCAGATTACACCCCTTGCAGAGCTCTCCCTGGGTTTCTTTCATTCTAAGTTTTATTATAAGACTACTACTTTTTGGGTGCTTATTATGTATTGGACAGTGTTCTAAGTATTTTACCTATATTATCTCATTTAATCTTCCTGTCACTTCACTACCACCACTACGTGGGGTAGCAGTTGCTTTCCCCATTTTATAGATGAGAAAATAGTTGAAATAAGATAATTTAGCAAACTTTCCCAAGGTCATACCCAGTCCTACTCCAGAGCCCAGCTCTCAATCATTACTCTGTACTGGCTCCCAAAGGTAGATAGGTAGGTAATAGGAAGGTTGGTAGATAATTAGTCACACCAACATATGCACTTGTATGTATTTACCATGTAGACCTTGTATAGTGTATATATACCACCAACCATATTGCTTTAAATTTAATAACAATTAATAGATTCTTGCTATATAAATGTCACCTTCTATTTAAGACTATTTTCTACTCCTTTGTTTTTAAAAAAAGTTACATAGGAGCTATAAGTCCATTAATCTTAAAGCAGCTCTTAGCATTGTAGGAAATGAAACATATAGACATTTAGAAGTTGTTTTTTAAGTTACCCGTTTACTATTTGTTTTTTTCTAAACCTTGAGATCCGCAAACTGAGATTCAGGATGGCCTGGTCGGGGATGCTCAATAAGGATGTCTTAGGTACTGAGCAATAGATTCCTAATGTCAGAGTTTGATCAGGAAACATTGAAGATGTGAGATTTTGTCATCCTGAAACAGCTGGTTTACAGAACTGAGTTCTGCATTTCTTCTTAATAAAAGGGGCCCAATTTTAGCTGTGCTTTTGAAGTTCCTTTTGAACATGATCCTTATCTCCTTTTGTCTCTATACTGTTCTGATTTATTAGACCACTGCAAAACTTCTTCTGGTTTATACAATCTACTTAATATTTTTCTGCTTTGATTTTATTCCTTACCTTATTATGTTGTATAAGTAAAAAAAAAAAAAATGCAAATCCCTACTATTTAATGTAGTCTTTCTTCTAAAAGGTCAGTATACTCTGGCATGCCTTGCCATAGACTAATGCTCCTGTAAAAAAAAGACATAGAAAATGACATTCTGCTCTTTTTAAAGGTGGTAAAATCAGAATAGAGAATGCCTTTAATGTGTATAAACTTTCTAATATACTTCTAGAATGTAATGGGTTTTCTCATTAGCTTTACACTGTCTCATTGCTGTCTTTTCACCAGTAAATATCCAACTTCTTGGCTTTGGTTGCCTCTCTCCTGACCTCATAGGCAGATTTTGGGCCACCCAGCCCCACACCTTCCCAGTTGAACAGGGCTCTGTGTGCATTGTTCTGCAAGTGAGGCCAGCAGTGCTCAGGACTTGTTTCTGTTTGGGTCTGTAGGGACCGCCTGCTCCCACAGTGGATCCCGTTGCTAGCCGAGTGCCCCGCCATTACTCGAATGTATGAGGAGAGCGCCCTCCTGCGAGACCGCATGACCGTCAACTCCCTCATCCGGATTCTGCAGACCATTCAGGATTTCACCATAGTCTTAGAAGGATCACTCATCAAAGGAGTGGATGTGTAACCCAGCTGGCTAGAAACTCTCAGTCCAAACCTTGCTCCTGGACCTTCCCCAACTATGGGAACCGATTTGGGCTTGTCTGACAGTAGAGCGTCACCATGCGGGGGCAGCCCACCTTACGCCCCAATTTGAACAGTCCTCACTCTACAGACAAGGCAAAATGTTGTATTGTAGTTCATTTGAACCAGAATTTAGTATAAAATAGAGTATTTTCATGTGTTAGATGTCTGTAAATATGCTATCTTCTTTAAGAAATTATATTACTCTAATAAGATGCTTTTTTCTTAGATTGAATATTCCTGTGACTTAAAATAAGTAGCTTAAAAATGCTGGGGTTGTGGGGGAAGAGTGGTGCTAGTCAGGAAGAAGCCAGTAAACATGTAAATACAGTACAACCCAGTCGGGCTTTTTTTTTCTTCCAGGTGTCACAAAGGAACCCAGAATGCATTGTTACGTGTAGCCATCCACCCTGGTGTCCGATCCTTTGTATCATGAATGTATACAGCTTTACCTACTGTATGGGTAGTCCTCACTAGGATCTTTTAAGTTACAAGCTGTTTTATACATTTGAATTGTGAGTCACTTTTCCAGTCTTTTGGAAAAAATTTTCAGTCGGCACAAGATGAAGATATAATTCAAGTATTTTAAATCCTAGACCCCAGGAGCTTGGCTGAACTAGAAAGAGAACACACAAAGCCCTGAGAAGTGTGTTAAATTGTGGGATTATAACTTCTTTACACTTTGGAAAGATTAGCCTAGACTAACTTCATTCTTGGCATTTTTATTTTTGTTATTTGAGGTACTTTGGGGAAATGTGAATGTCAAAGTGTTAGACTCATAGTCATAAGAACTGCAAACAGCAATTTGATTCTGTACTTTTAATTTGGCCACCTAAACTCTGCAGTGGTCTTTACCTCTTCAGGATAACCAGGAGCCCTGTCTCTGTGAGGGTCCAGTGCCCCCCATGCGTGCCCATCCCCCCTCAGGAAATGGAAGGAATGTCTGAGGAGGAGGAGGGCTCTGGGTGGCTTGGAATGTTTTTGTGAAAGTATTTGTTGACCATGATAATGCAAATAACAGAAGGAAAGAGAAAGAATGAACCCTTTCTGGGCGTTTCAGAGGAAGCTTTATGTTCCTTTGTAAGGAGGGGTAATAATGTAAAACAACTGACCCAGGGAAGTTAAAAGCCACTGCAGCAGAGACTGACAAAGTGGAAGCAAAGCAAGAGGCAACAATTTTTAAAGACCAAAAGTTGTGAGTAACTTTCCAGTTTGATATTTTATAAAGAAGTTAAGTAAATGTAGTGTTAGCTAGTTACCTGAAGTCTTCATCTTCTGGTAGGTCTTGTAACTCTAATTAGGCATTTGCACATTGTTAGCAGCAAAGTTGCCTCAGCAGAGCTCCGGGTTTTTTTTCTCAGTTGTGGCTGAGAAGCAAAGCTCTGGCCTCTCACAATCCTTGTGCGGTCTGAGGGTCCTGGGCTTTAGCCAACAGTGTTGTTTCCCTTATTTCCTGGAGGAAGAAACTAATGAAACAAGTGCCTCACTCCCTCTATCAAACACTGTATTCAGCCAAGAAACAGCCCCTTTTAACATGTGACTTCGTACTTGAGGAAAAGGGGAGCTGATGGCTACATTTAGAAACCCATAGAAATGGTTTAAAAAGATGATTCTGGGTGACCTGGATAGACCAGACATTTGTTTGCCTAAAGCTAAAGTGTGTCTGCAGTGGTGTGGCTGTTCCAGGGACATTGTCAGTCTGTCATGGCAGACAGCCAGAACTCGTGTCACACTGGGCCCCTGCCACAAACTATAGAGTGGTTCAGCCCAGGATTTCGTTCTTCCTTCTTGTTATCTTTTCCATAAGGTCATGCTTCTGATATGGGCAACCAGAGAGATTACTTAGGTTAGCATCCTAGAATTGCCTCATCTAGTCCAGCCTTCTCACTTTATAGATGGGAACACGTAAGGATCAGAGAGATTAAATTCTTACCCTTACCCCACAGCTGGTCATTGACAACACAGGGTCTAGAATTTATGGGGTTTTTATTATACCAGGCTGCATGAGACTGACCTAGGCATTCTTTCTACTGTTGGATCTTTATTCATCCATCTATATAGGCAGGAAATAAGGATTAATATTCATTTTAACACATTGCTCTCAAGTTATTGGAAATTACATCTGTTGTAAAAACTGGGAGCAAAGTTGGATTTGAGGCCTGTGAATAAAACCATTACTTGAAAAGTAATGCAAAAAAAAAAAAGACACCTCGGAACTGACACATCCTCTCGGATGCTGGGCCCCAGTGACGCCACCATGCTCTGAACACCTGGGGCCCTCCTTGCGAGCTGCTTGTGTGGCCTACACCCCATTCTTCTGAATACTCCCAATGGTGGTAAATCTTGGCCTTTCAGAATATATTTAATATTTGGAAACAACATTCCTTAGGATCCAAATTTAATGACTAAAAAGGATGCTTAAGCTGAGTGTAAAGTCATGTAAGAAGTGCTATTATAAAGAAATAAGGCTTCGTTCTAATGTATCTTATAATCGTCTCTGAGTCGATACCAAAATACTGAGAACACAACAGTAGCAGAATGCTTAGAATAAACATATGTAGCCTTTTAAGCTGACTTTTGGAAGGACCATACCCACATAGAAGTATCCTTTCTGCTATGGTAATTTTTAAAATTGATATATTGCCTTAGAATCACACCTCAAAGTTGAAGCAAATAAAAATCAAAATTTTAATTTCTTTTACTCCAAATAACTTAAAAGGAAATGCCTGGGACCATACTTAGTATTTTCGCTTAATAATAGCTTGAGAAAAAACTTGTTTTAAAATTTTATTGCCTTTTTTTTTTTTTTCCCTCCTTGAGACAAGGTCTCACTCTGTTGCATGGGCTGGAGGGCAGCAGCAGCTCACAGCAACAGCAACAGCTCACAGCAACCTCAAATTCCTGGGCTCCAGCGATCCTCCTGCCTCAGCCTCCCAAGTAGCTGGGACTACAGGCACATGCCATCACGCCTGGCTAATTTTTCTATTTTTTGTAGAGATGGGGTCTCACAATGTTGCCCAGGCTGGTCTTGGACTCCTAGCCTCCAGCAGTCCTCTCCCCTTGACCTCCGAGAGGGCTAGGATTATAGGCGTGAGTGAGCCAGTGTGCCTGGCCCCAAGTGTTTTTCATATGTCCTGAAATCCCTAATCTCAGCCTTTGTGAACACAGTGGCATTATACCAGTATTGGTATCACGTGTGAGATCCGTGCCCTGCTCAGGAGTCATTAGCACCTTAAAAATGAGACTCAATGTGAAGTAGTAAAATGGAGTTCTAGGTGGGAAAAGGCTGCTACGGAGCACAAACATAAATACTCCCCACCCTACTTCCCACTGGGAATGAGAATTTGATATAGGAAACCTAAAACTTGGAAAAGTTTGGATTTCCCTTTAAAATTTATTTTAAATGTTTCACACATTTTTCTACCTTTTTAAACCCTGTGTTAATTGCTTTAACATGGCTTTTTAAGAAAGAATCATTTTCATGAACTTCTGTCACACTATGTTAGTGATATAGGGGAAATACTGAATTGCTCTTATTTTCTTTTTTGGCAGTAAAGCACTGTTGTATGTAAATTAAGTGAAAAAGAAAGGTTAAGACTATACATAACATTTCCAGTGTGGCACATCTGATGAAATTTTTCTTAATTAAAAAAAAAAGGCTATACATCACAGCTATGTGTGGTATATGTTGACAGCCCTAAGATATTTTGAAACATGAGGCAACAGACGAGGACCTCAGATCCCCAGGGAAATATTTCTTGGACAGCACTGGGAGTGTAGCTCTTCATAGTGAAATACCTTCTTTCTGCTAAGAATTACGATTTTTTCAATAGATTTTTCGTTTAAGAACTGTGAGTATTTTCTGTGATGTTTACAGAAACTAGTTATCCTTTTCACTATGTTGAGAGGACAGTCTGAACTTTAGCTATTTATATTTCAGTATTAACTCACCTTCACTGAGAGTCTCGAGCCCTTCTCTACTTTTATAAAGTGAATCGTATTTCCAAGTCATCTGTGTCTCTTGAAGTCTCTGTTTCTTATATAAGTATTTATTACATTACCATTTAGCATAAACAGGAGACAGAAAAGAATAATAAACTACTAGGTCCCTTATTCCTGTTAAAATATACTTATAAATCTCTTGAATCAGCTGAATTCCAAGCTTTTTAGAGAGGTTGCTAATGTAGTATGATCGAAAGAATCAAAGGAGAACTTCATTCTCCAAAATTTTATTAGAGCTGCTCACCCTCTCAAGGACAAGATAAAGATTGGCTTCAGAAAGGTATCACATTAAGCTACAGTGAGAAAAATTCATCAATAAAATTTCTACCCATTTGAAGGGATCCAGGGTATCCTTGGGTTATATAGGAGGGAATCATGCCTGGTCCAATTACTTGAATGTACTTGTGTGGATCCAGTCTTTATTCTGAACACCAAATCTTGTTGACAGTAGAGAGGTATAGTGAGGAGTTTCTGTTGTCAATCAAATGAGGGTGTGAAACATAGAAAAAATCCTCTGTGTTACACTTGAACCATGTATAAATGTATGTTGTGTATCATTTTTAAAAGTTGGCATTTCTGCATTTAAATTATATTGTTTTTCTTTGTATTGTTAACAAAATGCATCAGAACTGGATTTTTTTCTCATCTGAACACAATATAAAATTTAAAATGTATTATGATATGAAGCACTTTAACATACATATCAGACAAACTGACGTGGGTTTTTCAGGTTTTGGAGTACATTTAAATAAGACTTTTCATGCTTTGTTCTTTACAAATAAAACTGTGGGGTTGATACTTTGTTTATGCTTCATTATTGTAGACTCTTGATACTGAGTGTTTCACAGAGCAAGAGACTTCAGAAAGCAGAGAGATCAAACTAAAACCATTATGTAGTAAAAATATAACCTGCTAGGGAACTGGTTCTCCAGAAGGGGTGAAAAAATTGAATGCTACCTCACACCATACAGAAAAATCAACTCTTGGTAGCTTAACAACCTAAACATTGGCTGGGCACAGCAGCTCATGCCTACAATGCTAGCACTTTAGGAGGCCAGGGTAGGAGGATCAATTAAGGTCAGCAGTTTGAGACCAGCCTGAGCATCATGGTGAGACCCCCATGTCTATAAAAAAAATAAACAAATTAGCCAGGCATGGTGGTGTGTCCCTGTAATCCCAGCTACTCAGGAGGCTGAGGCAGGATCACCTGAGCCCAGGAATTTGAGATTACAGTGAGGTATGATGACACCACTGCACTCTAGCCTGGGCAACAGAGTAAGAGCCTGTCTGAAAAATAAAAACAAAACAAACAAATGAAAAAAAAAAAAAAAACAACTATCATCCAGGGCTCCAGGCCATGAGAAACAAACAAACAAAAAACCCTAAATGTGAAAGGCAAAACAGAAAAAAAAATATGGACTATATGAACTTGGAAACTTTTTTTTTTTTTAATTTCAATTTTTCTTGAGGCACCATACCTGTAATGGAAACTTTCTTAAACAAGACACTTAAAACCAACTATAAAGGATAAGTGTGGGCCAGGTGCGGTGGTTCACACCTGTAATCGTAGCACTCTGGGAGGCCGAGGCAGGAGGATCGCTCGAGGTCAGGAGTTCGAGACCAACCTGAGCAAAAGCAAGACCCCCGTCTCTACTAAAAAATAGAAAGAAATTAACCAGACAACTAAAAATACTTAGAAAAACTTAGCTGGGCATGGTGGCGCTTGCCTGTAGTCCCAGCTACTGGGGAGCCTGAGGCAGGAGGATCGCTTGAGCCCAGGAGTTTGAGGTTGCTGTGAGCTAGGCTGACTCCATGGCACTCTAGTCAGGCAACAGAGTGAGACTCTATCTCAAAAAAAACAAGAATGTGATAAATTTATCTTAAAATTAAGAATTTCTCACTGGGTGTGGTGGCTCTCGCCTGTAATCCCAGCGACGGGAGGCTGAGGTGGCAGGATCACTTGAAGCCAGGACTTCAAGAGCAGCCAGGGCAAGACAGCAAGACCCCATCTCTAGAGAAAAATTTCAAAAATTAGCCAAGTGTGGTGGCACATGCCTGTAGTCCCAGCTACTTAAGTGACTGAAGCAGGTGGATCACTTGAGCCCAGGAATTCAAGGTTGTGTGCGGTGAGCTATGATGACACCACTGCACTCTGGCCTGGACAACAGAGCGAGACCCTGTCTCTAAAAAGAGAAAAAAAATTCTGGTCATCAAACTACACCATTAAAAGAGAAAAACACAAGCTACAGACTAAGCAAATATATTTTCAATCCATAAACTATGATCAGTATGTAATTTGAAAATAATTGGGTCCATAGTAAAAATAGAAGGCAGAGATTCATTGATTCAGCAAAAGAACATGGATTGATTACCTACTACGTGTTAAGCATTGCTTTAGGTTATGGGCATATAGCAGTTTAATAATGCACATCAAATTTCTGCTCTCATGGAGTTTATGTTCTAATGGAGGAGTTGCATAATAAACATGATAAATAATACTTATAGTAGTTAGATAATAATAAGTAATAAGAGCAAAGAAGAGGGATTGAAAGTATGATTGGGGCTGCAGGGAGACAGATTGCAATTATGAATGGATTAGCCCGGGAAGCCCTCACTGAAAATGGAGTTGCCTTTAACTGAAATTGGAAAAGGTGTAAGAGAAACAAGTTTGTGGGAGGAGCATCAAGAGCTTGCTTTTGGTGACATGAGATTGAAATGCTTTTGAGATGTCTGTTAGACATCCAAATAGAGATATTGAGTAAGCAGTTGCACTGTGGATTGGAAGTTCAGGGGAGAATAATGATGGATTTGTCAGGGTCCAATCAAGAGACAGAAGCCACACAACAATTTGAACAGGGGTAGTTTAATGTAAAGAATTATGTATTAGAGTTCTCCAGAGACAGAACCAACGAGAGAGAGAGAGAGAGAGAGAGAGAGAAATTTATTTTAAGGAATTGGTACATACAATTGTAGAGGCTTGAGGGGTCCAAAATCTGCATGGTAGGCCATCAGGTTGGAGACCCAGGGAAGAGTTGCAGTTGGAGTCCAAAGGCAGTCTGCTGGCAGAATTTCTTCTTGCTAGGTTGCTGGGGAGTGGGGAATCACTCTTTGTTATAGTGAGGCCTTAGCTAATCAGATGAGGCCCACCCACATTATGGAGGATAATCTGCTTTCCTGAAAGTCCACCGATTTAAATGTTAATCTCATCCAAAAAACACCTTCATAGTAACATCCAGAAAAATGTTTAACCACATACCTGGGCACCCTGGCCCAGCCAAGTTGGCATGTAAGATTAACTATCACAACAAGAAATTGGGATAATGGCAGATTTGCTGCCAAGCAATTTTTTAAAATGTGAAGGATAGAAGAATAGCATACATAGAGAGAGCCCCTCTCCTCCGGGTTGAGCCAGACCATTAGGGCACAACCAAGGCCTGCTGGAGGGCAAAGAAGTTTACTGAGATGCTGCACCAGTGGGACTTGTTTGGAATCCGCCCTCAGGTGCTGAGGAAGCATCCATGAGGAGTGACAGGCCCCAGAACTTGCTGGGAAGCCACCGGGGTGCTGTCAGGAAAGCCATCTGTGCAGAGGTGCCACACGAGAACTCAATGCAGGTCGTCCAGGGGGGTGCTGGCTGAGGCTGGCTGCTGAGTGTATGAGAGCCGGGAGCTATGTGCTGCAGGAGTCTGCAGAGAGGAACATTCCAGAACCAGGCGGAGAAGCTCCTCCCCCTCCAGTGCCTCTCCAGTGCATTCTGCTGACACAGCAGACACATTTACAACAAGGTAGCTCCAGTATCGCTGAGCAGGCAATGAGGGGTAGGTACGAAGCTGAGAGGCAATAAATTGATAACTGCCAAGAATAGTGTAGTTCTTAGAGTCAGTTAAGAAGGAAGCAAGGGAGGAAAAAGTGGGGAAATACCAGAGATGATGAGGCGATAAGGCAAATGTCTCCAAACTTTGTGAGGCAGTGGTTTAGGTCAGAGCAGACATCGTCTGCCGTGTTTATTTTAACTTGGTCCAGATGTACAGTAGTTCCACTTTATCCACGGTTTCACTTTCCAGTTTCAGGTACCCACAGACAACCAAGGTCCGAAAATATTAAATGGAAAATTCCAGAAATAATTCATAAGTTTTAAATTGCACGCTGCTCTGTGAAATGAAATCTCGTGCTGTCCTTCTCTGTCCCACCTGCGACATGACTATCCCTTTGTCCCAGCCTGTTTACACTGCACATACCTAGTCACTTAGTAGCCATGTAGGTTATCCCACCAACGGTCGTGGTATCACAGGGCTGGTGTTTTACCGAATCGCTCCAAAGTATGGGAGTAGTGATGCAGGCGTGTTGTTACAATTGTTCTATTTTATTATTAGTTGCTATAGTTAATCTCTTACTGTGCCTAATTTATAAGTCAAACTTTACTATTGGTATGCATTATAGGAAAAAATATAGTACTATATATATATATATATATATAGGGTTCAGTACTGTCTGAGGTTTCAGGCATCCATTGGGCATCTTGAAACATATGCCCCATGGATAAGGGAGACTATTGTACACAGTGTTCATCACTACCTTTTAAAATATTGATTGACTGCAGTTAATAAGCTTGAGAGGCTTTTGCCATCTCAGGGAAAGAAGACCACAGAGGTAGCAATGGAAGTGGTAAAAAGTGTTTGGTGCTGGGTATATTCTGAGGCTAGAGCCAGAGAATTTCCTGGTGGATTGAATGTGGGGGGTAAGTGCAAGAAAAGTCAAGATTGACTGCAAGGACTTTGGCCTGAACAGCTGGAAGGATACAGCTAGAAGTGCCATTAACTGTGAAGGGTAAGCATGTGGGAAAACAGGTTTTGGAGATAATCAGTTCTGCAGTGGACATGTCCAGTTTCAAATACTGATGAGATCTTACCAAGTGGAGACGGAGAACAGGAAAGTGAATGAGTCTGGATTTGGGGAGCAGTATCTGGACTTCACATATAAATTTGGAAGTTGCCAGCATATATAGATGGAATGGAATGTCATGAAACTGATGTTAAATCATGTATTCATGAGAACATAGAGTGAGTTATTAAATAATGTCCTGAAACATTGATTTTAATTTTGCCATATGGATGTGGCATGATTTATTTGTCTGACATTTAGATTACTCCCAACTTTTCACTATTCCTAACAAATTATAATGAACAAACATCCTTGCTTTGTGGGGAATTACCATTTTTATAGGCCAAAGGCAAATGTTGACAACTCCTTATGATTCAACCTAATTTTTTTTTTTTTTTTGGAGCCTCTCCCAAGAAGACTTGAGCAAGTGGACTCCCAACCTAATATTTTTGATAATTCTTTTGATTCTTTATCCTGACATGCACTATATTTTGATTAAAATACATGCTGTCACCTAGATGGAGCAATTAATCTGAGCTGCAAAGCCTAAAAAATAAGTCACTTTAATTAGAGCTGGCATATGGGTGAGATGTTCCCTATTCTCCAATATAATATAATACTGAGGTCTATCATTTATTTATCCATAACCTGTGTTCTTAAATGCCCCAAAACTTTTCCCGGATTTCTTTCTTACACCCTATTAAAAATAACAGAGGCCAGGTATGGTGGCTCACACCTGTAATCCCAGCACTTTGGGAGGCTGAAGCAGGAGGATCACGTGAGCCCAGGAATTCAAAGTTGCAGTGAGCTATGACTATACAACTGCGCTCTATCCTGGGTGCAGAGTAAAAAAAAAAAAAAACAGAGCTTCAAAATACATGGGAAAAAACCTGATGGTATCAATGAGAAATAGACAAATCCTTAATTATGGTGTTTCAGCATCCCTTTCTCAACAATAGAGTAAATGGAAAATCACTAGAGAAAATTTGAACAACACAATCAACCAACTTGATCAAATTGACATTTCTAGAATACTCTATCCAACAACAGCAGAAGGCATATCTTTCCAAGTGCACAAAGATCAATTACCAAGATTGATCATATTTTGGGCCATAAAACAAGTCTCAATAAATGTGAAAGGATTCAAGACAGGCAAAGTATGCTTTCTGGCCATGATGGAATTAAATTAGAAATCAATAGCAAATATTTCTGGAAAATCTCCAATGTTTAGAAATTAGAAATACACATGGGTCAAAATATTAATCAAAAGTGAAATGAGAAATTATTTTGAACTGAAGGAAAGTACGTCAAAATTTGTGGGATGAATCTAAAGTAGCTCATAAAGGGACATTAATACAAAAGCATTGAACACCTATGTTAGGAAAAAAAATTGCCTCAAATCAACTTAAAGAGCTTCCACCTTAAGAAACTAGAAGACAGAAAATGATAAAGAGTAAAGCATAAATCAATGAAATGGAAAACAAAAACAGAAGAGAAAATCAATGAAAACACAAAGTGGTTCTTTGTGAAGATCAGTAATCATACCAAAATCAGACACAGACATTACAAGAAAAGAAAAATACAGACCAATAATCCTCATGAATATACATACAAAATTTCTTAAATGTTAGTAATTCAAATCCAGTGATAAATAAAAATGATATTTAACGACATCACTGGGGTTTATCAAGGAATGGAAAGTTGGTTTAAAAACATTTGAAAATTAAGCAATATAATTGACCACATTAAATTAAAGAGCTAAAAAATAGGTTGGACATGGTGGCTCATGCCTGTAATCCTAGCACTTTGAGAGGCCAAGGCAGGAGGCTCACTTGAGCCCGGAAGTTCAAGTGATCGAGGCCAGCCTGAGCAACATAGTGAGACTCCATCTCAAAAAAAATTTTTTTTAATGGCTAAAATTGAAAAGACTGATCATACGATGTTAGTGAGGATATAGAACAAGAATCATCAGATAGATACTGCTGGTGGGAATGTAAAATGTTAAAACCACTTTGGAAAACAGTTTAGCGGTTTCTTAAAGTTAAACATACACATTGGGGAGGCCTCGTGGCACAACCGCAGCGCATCTGACTCCACTCAGAAGGTTGCATGTTCAAACATAACACCTACCGTATGATCCAGCCATTTACTCCTAGATAATTAATTACCAAAGAGAACTAAAAGCATACGTCTATACAAATACTTGCACATAAATGTTCATCACAGTTTTATTTGTAATAGCCAAAAAACTGAAGTCAACCCAAGTATTGTGGAAACCACAAGAGGGTTTCAGTCTAGATCCAGTTATTGAGACAACTGTTGAGACAACCAGGGCTGCCAAGGAAGAAAGGAATTTTTAATAGGATAGATGTCTTGCCAGGAGAACAGGAGAAGCTGCCTTAAATCTGGCTCTCCAACTAAGGGACATCATGGGCTTTTAAAGGAGGGGCCATGTGCCCTGGGGCAGGTTGTGGTGTATCTCACAGGGGGCTATTGCACTAGGGGCTGGTTGTGGGGGGTAGTGAATCTTGGAGTCAGGAAGTCTGACCAGGGGCATTCAGGATCTCAACTCCTTTGTTTCATAGAAAATCCATCCTGTGGTGGCTCAAGCCTATAATCCCAGCACTTTGTGAGGCCAAGGTGGGAGGGTCACTTGAGGCCAGGAGTCCATCATTTCTGGGAAACAACTCAAAGGGTCCAGTCTAGGGAGAGGATTATAAAAAAACATATAGGGGTTCATGGAGCCGGTTACAGTAGCATCAGCAGAGGAGTAGATAAATTGTGGTAAGTCCATACAACGGAATACTGCTCAGCAATAAAAAGGAATAAACTAATAATATATGCAGTGACATAGATAAATCTCAAAATAATTATTCTGAGTAAAATAAAGCCAGGCAACAAAACAAATACATCCTATAGGATTCCATTTGTAATCAAGCAAAAAATGCAAGCTAATCTACTGTGACAGAAAACAAATCAGTTATTACCCGGGATGGGGGCTGGTGGCTGGGATGACAAAGAGGCACAAGGAAACCATGGTAGTGACAGATATATTCATTATCTTGATGGTGGTGATGGTTTCATGGGTGTGTACTCATGTCAAACTCAGCAAATTGTATACTTTAAATATGTGCAGTATATTAAATCTCAATTCTTCAATAAAGTTTTTTAAAAAACTTTAAATTAATATAATTAAAATTAGATCTAATTAAAAAGTTGAGAATATACATGTTGTAATTAAAATAAAAGGGAAAACCTAATAACTTCCATTTACCAATCATTTCCTTCTACCTCATTCTAGGGGCTTCTTAGTACCATCTACAGGCACTTAAGGCAACTTAAAATGTTGTACAGTCCGTGCCAAAGGCTGGAAGTAGGTCAGGTGAATATAGACAAACCCCAACAAATGCCCAGTGTGAAGATTACATGTGACACTTACACACCCCTTCTAAGAAAGAAAACTTACACTTGCATCTTTGCCTCTAAACTCCTCCCCTCAAAATTCTTGCCTAGCTGTGTCCATTGATCCTAAACTGTTATAGCATGATCCTACTCAATCCTAACCAAGGCCCCCCACCACTGAAAGACCTGCCTTAGACCAGTCTTCAAAAGCTCAGTAAATATCCAGATTTTTTCCTTCCCCCTCTGACAGGCTACTAGGACTCAGCTAAGGAAATGCTTTTCCTTATCAGGCCAAGCAATAAACAGATTGTTCCGATGATAATTCAGAAAGCCAGCATTAAAGTTATTGAGCATTCTTATTTCATCTTCTGAATTATTGTTGTAATTCATCTTTGTCCATCTTTTCTTTTCTTTCTTTCTTTCTTTCTTTTTTTTTTTTTAGAGACAGGTCTGCCTGTGTTGCCCAGACTGGTCTCCTGAACTCCTGAGCTCAAGCGATCCTCCTGCCCCAGCCTCCCTGAGTAGCTGGGACTACAGGCACGTGCCACCTCGCTCAGCATGTTGGGTTTTGATTTTTAGTTCAAAAACATTTTTAAGTTATTAATTCTTACCTGCTTTTATGGGATGTAAGTATTTTCTCATTTTCCTTTTAATTTTTGGTGTTTTTGTTGTACAGAAATTTTTAGGTTTTGGTTATTTAAATTCATTTTCCATTCCTTTTTTTTTTTTTTTTTTCTGTAATGTCACAGTTGAGGAAACAGCTCCCAGCACCATACTGCCCGGGGTTAAAATTTCTGCTGCTGGCCGGGCGTGGTGGCTCACGCCTGTAATCCTAGCACTCTGGGAGGCCGAGGTGGGCGGATCGTTTGAGCTCAGGAGTTCGAGACCAGCCTGAGCAAGAGCGAGACCCCATCTCTACTAAAAAAATAGAAAGAAATTATATGGACAGCTAAAAATATATATAGAAAAAATTAGCCGGGCATGGTGGTGCATGCCTGTAGTCCCAGCTACTCGGGAGGCTGAGACAGGAGGATCGCTTGAGCCCAGGAGTCTGAGGTTGCTGTGAGCTAGGCTGACGCCACGGCACTCACTCTAGCCTGGGCAACAGAGTGAGACTCTGTCTCAAAAAAAAAAAAAAAAAAAAAAAAAAATTTCTGCTGCTTACTAGCCGAAGCCTTTGGATTCATCACTTACATTTTTGTAAACCCTGTTTTCTCCTCTTATTTTTTGTCATTCTCATGGCGCCATTGGCACAAAAGGTGCATTTTTGACTGTTTTGTTTACTGCTGTATCCCCAGTTCCGGGAGGGGCGCCTGATACACAGTAGGCGGTGGATAAATATTTACTAAATGAATGAATGTACAAAGCCAGAATAATCATCTTACCTCAGAAGGTTGTTACAAGAATTAACTAATCCTCATATATTTTAGTTTAGAACAACGTCTGGCACACTGTAAGAACACAAAAATGTTAGCGCCCCCCCCCATCCTGCCTCCACGCGGAATCTTACCTCTCTCCCCTCCCACCCCACTCCCAGTTCCTTGTCATCCCCTCCCCCGACACAGGCTTTGCACCATTGCTCCTCCTTTATCACACGCACTTGTCTCAGAAATTCTTAACCTTTGGGCAGCTATGAATCCCTTTGAGAATCCGAGGAAAGCCGAGAACACTCTCCCCAGGTAAATGCACCTATGCACACGCATACACACTTTTATGTGCAATTTCAGGGA
Organism: Eulemur rufifrons; assembly: GCF_041146395.1. Classification (NCBI taxonomy): domain Eukaryota; kingdom Metazoa; phylum Chordata; class Mammalia; order Primates; family Lemuridae; genus Eulemur; species Eulemur rufifrons. The sequence goes on along the minus strand of NC_090998.1, from coordinate 27,730,710 downwards.
GCCTAGAGAGCCCTGACACTAAACTTTTCCGATCCCTGCGTTAAATGTACATTAACGTAAAAGACTCCTTATTGCTTCTGAGCAGCAGACCTCAACAGGTCACAGGAAATTCGCAGAGCAGAGCTTTACTGCAGCGGTCAGAGTCCAAACTGGGCGTCCCCAATCTGAGCTCCTCTGACATGCAAATTGTTCCTCCGGGACTGCGGTTCCCCGGCCGGTTCCCCAGCCGACCCTTCACCCTAATGGGGGAAGGGCGGTTACCAAATGGAAGCCGAGCGCCGCAGTAGATTCTAAGATCATTCATAAACTTCTGCAGCCCTGCTCACCTATGTGCTTGTGATTTATCTCCTCTCGGTCTCCCAGTAGGTGGTCAACAAACCCTACCTTAATGACCTGTGCTCCCGGTTCTGCCCCAGGAAAGTGGGGTAAAATGGGAGACGGGCCTCCTGCCGTTTGAGAAAAAGAGGAAGACCCGCCTAGTGTAAAGGTGGCAACTACCCTATCACTTCCCGTAAGTTCTGTAACCTGCCTGAGCCTCTGTTTTGCCATTAGAAGAATGGGAATAGCAAAACAGACCTCATACTTTTGTTACAAGGAAGTGAAAGCCGGGAAACAGTAAATCGCCTGCTTGTATAATGCATTGCACCTAGCCAGCACCCAATAATTGTTAGTTGCTACCTAGTATTAAGTAGCCCCTGGAAGGACAGACGTGTCTGCTTGCCAGCGCTAGCTGTGAGCCTGGGGTCTGCTCAGAGGGACAAGAGCAGAGTGTAGGGAGCTGCCTGCGACCCAGCTGATAAGGAAAACCCCCATCTATTACTTGGCACAGCAGCCACCTGAGACCCCCATCCCTCACGGAAGACCCGCATCAGCATAATATTAACCTATCACCTGGCCCATCAACTAATCTATTACCTGGTTCATCAGCATAACACTAAACCTATCACCTGGTGCATCAGCATAACACTAAACCTATCACCTGGCGCATCAGCATAACACTAAACCTATTACCTGGTGCATCAACATAATTACCTGGCAGGCATTAGTCATCCGAGACCCTCACCCCTTGGATCACCCCAACTTAAAAAAAGTGGGAAAAATTGGGTAGACGGGGCTCAGAATTTGGTGGCGAGACCCCTCTGGGCCCAAGGGCGAATAAACCTTGATTCTCCGACTCTCCGTGTGCTGCTCAGTTTGTCCTCGGGACCACCTGCTGTAACGCTTGCTGTGACACGGCCTGTGGGGTATCCCCCTGCCCGCCACTCATGGGCCTATTTGTCTTCTCATACTTTCACTCTGCTTCGCTCTAGGCGGCCCCTTACATTTTTTTGTGTCCAAGAACCCTCCAGACCTTCCAGAGCTTCCCAGTCCCTCTCCCTTTAACTGGGGTTCAGACTCCCTTATCTATAGACTGTTCCATCATAGAGTCAAAAATTAGGTGACTCAGAGGACCTGAAAGATTGGTCCAGCCCTCTCTTTTTTTATTCTGATCAGAAACAGTCCCAGAGGTAATGTGATTTGCCCAAAGTCGTGCAACTTCTTGGAACTAGAAACCAATCTGAAGACTTCCAAGTTGATGTTCTTTCTGCTGTTACCAGGTTACAGAGCTTTAGGATCTGCTTTTTTTTTTTTTTTTTTTGAGACAGGGTCTCGCTCTGTCGCCCCATCTAGAGTGGAGTGGGGTCATCATAGCTCACTGCAACCTCAAACTCCTGGCCTCAAGTGATTCTCCTGCCTCAGCCTCCTGAGTAGCTGGGACTACAGGTGCATGCCACCACGCCCCACACCCAGCTAATTTTTTTTTTTGTAGAGATGGGGGTGGGGGGGATGTCTCTCTCTTGCTTGGGCTGGTCTAGAACTCCTGACCTCAAGCGATCCTCCCACCTCAGCCTCCCAGAGTGCTAGGATTACAAGTGTGAGCCACTGTGCCTGGCCCAGGATCTGCTTTTGAAAGGAAAAGAGAGGTTGCACTGGAGAGCGTTTGAAGGAAAAATTATTTGAGTTTGGTAACTTTTGGCGGGGGGAGGAGAGGTTGAGAGAGTGATAATGTGTGTCACCCACCTCCCTAAATTAATGTGAACAATTTTAAATTGCTTTAGGAAATCACGAATTTTAGTGACTTCATCTTCCAAGGGGACTGGGAACTTACCTGCTTTGTTTACTCAGCCAGTAGCCTAATGCAGAGTAGGTACTTAATGAATACTTGTCGCATGGATGACTGCATGACTGGAGCTCCCCATTCCATCTTAGAGATACATGAGGATTTGTGGAGCCCAGCCCCACCTGGGAGGTACATAAGTCCTTTCCAGTTTTTCTCAATTATGGCTCTGCAGTGAATGTCCTTTGTTCCTAAAACCTTGACTGCACCTCCTGAGTATTTCCTTAGGATATTTTCCTAGAACTGGGATTACCGGGTTGAAGAGTATGCACATATTTAAGGCTCTGATGCAGACCCCTCCAGCAGTACAAAAGTGAGTCAGCTTCCCAGCGTGCGGGCATTATCTGGCTTAATTTGAATTTTTTATTTTTTTGCCCTCTTGATAAAACAAAAATGATTTCCCATTTTATCTGCATCTCTTTGGGGACTCATTAAATCAAGATTGGACTAATTTTGAGGAAACAGTCTAAGGAGTCCAGAGAAATCCTGCATGGGGCAGAAGACCAATGAAACTAGGCACATCTGCCCAGTGAGGTGACACCAAAGGGCATCTATCCTTTGGTGTGGTTTGACCTTAACATGAAAATGTGAACTAAAATAAAATTTTAAGACTCCCCCCCGCCCCCCACCGGCTGACTAAATGGACCCCCTCGTGGCCAAAGGAATATCCTAAAACTCAATTGCCAGCCAGGAGGAGGGGTGTCAGACATGCCTCATCATGCCCCCCTCCCTTCTTGGGGACATCCTTTGTAACCCATTAACAGGCCTGAGGGTATGCAAGACAAACCTGCAGGTCCTCAATTTACACAACAAATCTTATGTCTGGTGGCTTATCTCTGATAAACAGCTCCTAATGTTAAAACATTCCAAGCCTTTAGACAAAGCTTCATGTCTTTAACCAATTATAAACCAAAGAATTGTTAAACTCACCTATAACCTGTAAGCCCCCCCACTCCTTCGAAATGGCCCACCTTTTCCCGCCAAACCAATGTATGCCTCCCACGTATTGATTTATGACTTTCCCTGTAACCCCTGTCTCCCTGAAATGTGTAAAACCAAACTGTGACCCAGCCACAGCGAGTCCACTTGCTCAAGGCCTCTTGGGCGTGGCTCCGGGTCATGGTCCTCAAATTTGGCTCAGAATAAATCTCTTTAAAATTATTTTACAGAGTTTGGCTTTTTTTTCCATTGACAAAAGCATCTGAGCCTCGTTGGGAAGGCTGCCCCCGAGCAAGGGCTGCGGGGGAGGAGCTGTGACGGGCCAGTTTCCCTGTGTTTGCTTTCGTTGCCCGACGGAGAGTACATTTTCTTAAACAAATGGAAAACCTGTATACTTATCTTCAAAACTACAAGGAAACAGAGAACTGAGAAAACTATTTAAACTCAAAGTCATGGCGGGGGGGGGGGGGGGGGGGGAGGGGCAACCAGAGAACTTTGCAGGATATTTCCAGGAGGTGGCAGACAGGTCCCTGGGGGTCTGCCTGCCAGCCTGGAGAGGGGGGAGTGAGCAAGAGGCCTGTGGAAAGCTCTAGAGACTTTGGTTGTGGAGCTTATATGGCCAGGGATCCCCGAGGACCTGGAAGGGGCTTTTAATTGACTTTTGAGATTCAAAGTTAATTTCCAGCAACAAAGAGGAGCGGTAAGGAAATGGAGGCAGTCGTGCAACTCAGGCTGGAAAACTGCTCTCGGTGTAGTTGTGGTGATAAGGAAAACCCCCATCTATTACTTGGCACAGCAGCCACCTGAGACCCCCACCCCTCACGGAAGACCCGCATCAGCATAATACTAACCTATCACCTGGCCCATCAACTAATCTATTACCTGGCGCATCAACTAACCTATTATCTGGCAGGCATTAGTCACCTGAGACCCCCCACCCCGGACCACCCCAACTTAAAAAAAGTGGGAAAAACTGGGTAGACGGGGCTCAGAATTTGGTGGCGAGACCCCTCTGAGCCCGCCGGCAGAATAAACCTTGATTCTCCGACTCTCTGTGTGCCGCTCTGTTTGTCCTTGGGACCACTCGCTGTAACACTTGCTGTAACAGTGGCTTGTTCTTGGAAAAGAGGGTGGTGGTCAGCTGGGGGCTTTACTTGGCCATAAAACAATGAAGACTTCTCACCCCTTCAGAGCCGGGAGCTGTGCCCCTCGTCACTTACCCACCGGGTTCTTGTACAAACCACACCCTGGAAGATGGCGATTTGCCAATGTTTACAGACAGTTCTATTTATTACTTTAGCTCTCATTTACTCTCAACTCGATTTATAGTCCAAATTAAAGTAGTCATCAGCATTTTTTTGAAAATAAACACCCAGCCTGTGTTTTATAGTTGCTGTTTTTTTAAGCTTTGTGGGGAGTTTTTTTCTTGATTGCTTTAAATTTCCTGTTAAAGTTTTAAACTTAACAATTGGCTTCTAACAGCTTAGAAATCTATCGAGGTTTTTTGCCACTTTATTTCTACTAAAAGGGCCAATAATATAATATAGTATATAAACCAGGTGGTTCTTAGAGGTGTCAAAATCCTCTGAGGTGATGGATATGCTGATTACCTCAATTTGATCATTACACATTGTATGCCTATATGGTAATATCACATTCCATCACACTCTACCCCATAAATATGTACAATTATTATGTGTCAATTAAAAGTAATAATAAAAGCCAAAAGAAAAGAAAAAGAAAAAAATTTTAAAACCTTGTCACACTTCAAAATCACTTGGCATTTAAAAAAAAAAATACAGTTTTCCCTGCCTCCACCTTCAGAGACTAATTTTATAGGGCTGGGGCCTACCTGGAATCTGTATTTTAAAAAGCCTCCCAGGTGATTCCCAAGTTGCTGCTACAAAGACGGACTTTGGGGAACTTAATGGTCTAAACGCCTGCGCAGGCCGGGCGAGGGGGCTCAGGCCCGCAATCCCCCCACTCCGGGAGGCCCAGGTGGGAGGATGGCTTGAGGTCAGGAGTTGGAGGCTGCAGTGAGTTGTGATCACACCACTGCACTCCTGCCTGGGTGACAGAGACAGACCTTGTCTCTAAAAATAAACAACAAATGCTTACCCAGATTTTGTTTATTTCTTAATGGAGCTCAGAAATGGCAGTTTTAACTTCTAAAATATTAAGTCATGCTTTGCATTTCTGGAAAATATTCCTTCACTCTCCCTTATCGCCCCCCTCCCGCACCCCACCCCCACCACCATGGGCGTCAATTCTCTGATCCCCTTTCAATCCTCACCTGACCTGTGGTGCTGTCGCTGCCACTGCCCCCATGGCCTCTCCTGGTTTCCCATGATTCCTGGCTTTCCTCTCTCCTCTCTGGCAACATATGGTGGGCTTTCTTTTGTGAATGACAATTAGCAAGACTTTCTTCTTTTACGGTCTTTCAAAGCTGGCGTAGCTGTTCAAGGTGTCCCAGAACCTGCAGGAAGCTGTCCCTGGGCCGCATTGTCTACTCCCATGATTGCATCTGGGAGCTTAGGAGTCTCTCACTGCTTCTCTGAGCTCTGTAGACCCCCCCGCATTTCACCTACCTACTAAATATTTACTCTTGGATGTCCCACAGAGCGCCTCAAACTCAGTATTTCTCAACTATTAAGTTCCTATCCATGTTTTCCTCTGCGCTGCATGTCTCAGAAGATGGCTTTACCCAGTTACCCCAGCCAAAAACCTGGAGGCAACTGATTTGTTCATCTAAAGCCACTTTTCTTTTTCTTTCTTTCTTTCTTTTTTTTTTTTTTTTTGGAAATAGAGTCTCACTCTGTTGCCCAGACTAGAGTGCAGTGGCGTCAGCCTCGCTCACAGCAACCTCAAACTCCTGGGCTCAAGCGATCCTCCTGCCTCAGCCTCACCAGTAGCTGGGACTACAGGCATGCGCCACCATGCCCGCTAATTTTTTCTATATATTTTTAGTTGTCCAGCTAATTTCTTTCTATTTTTAGTAGAGATGGGGTCTCGTTCTTGCTCAGGCTGGTCTCGAACTCCTGACCTCAAGCAATCCTCCCGCCTCGGCCTCCCAGAGTGCTAGGATTACAGGCGTGAGCCACCATGCCCTGCCTAAAGCCACTTTTTTAGGTGCTGGGGATACCAGAGTTTATATTCTAGGGGAGGAAGACAGACAATGAGCAGTCATTTGCTCAGTCTAATGGACCCCAGCTCTTTAACAGCACTGCTCACTCTGTCCCTCCAGGCACCCCTGTGGTTCACACTCCCCTGGCTGGCCTGCCTCTGCTCACAGACGCCCTCCAATCCGCCCTCCAATCCGTTCTCCCCATAGCAAATCTTCAATTTTAGCCTTCAGCTTTAGGTTCCCCATGCTTCCAAAGTCTAGCTTCACAAACCTGGGTTGAAAGATCTCCCACCTTCTTGGCCCCGCTGGCCTCTCCACACACATCTTTACCCATCTGAACCTCTCTCTGCTCAGCCACACTGAATTGCAGCTGCCACTCCCTGCCCTGCCCGTCCCCAGCTCCCTCCTTCCCCTCCCGCTGGGCTAACTCTTGTCATTCTTCAGGTCTCCTGTGACATGCAGCCTCTAAGATGGCCCCCAGTGACCTCATGATACATAGTCCTGGTATTCGTGCCCCTGTGTAATCCCTTTCCCTTGAGTGAGCTGGATTTACTGATTCAATTCTGAATAATAGAACATTGCAGAAGTGATGAGATGTCACTTCTGAGATTAGGTTATATAAAGACTGTCGCCTCTTTCTAGGGGCTCTTTCTCACTTGCTTGCTCTGCAGAAAGTCAGCCGCCAGGTTGTGACCTACCCTGTGGGGAGGGCCCGAGAGGACAGAGGGAGGCCTCTGGACACAGCCCCAAGAGGAGCTGAATCCTGCCAGCACTGAGTGAGGGAGCTTAGAACCGGGTCCTCCACTCTTGACCCTTCAGATGAGATGGCAGCCCCGGCTGCAACCTCAGGAAAGACCTTGGGCCAGGAAGCACCCGCTAAGCCACACCCTTATTCCTGACCCCTCAAAATTGTGAGATAATAAACATTTGTTGTTTTAGGCTGCTACGCTTCGGGGTAATTCATTACCCAGCAATAGATAACAAACACCACCTCTGGATCCCTGCCTGCCTCCACACCAAATCCAGTGCCCTTCAGAGCTCTAGAGCCAATGGCGTTTCTATCCGTCATCCCAGCCGTCATTCCTTAGTGTTACTATGAGGGATTTGTCCATATCTCTGCCCCCAAATGGTAGGCTCCATAGGGAAAAGAAGGAAGGAAGAGAAGGAAGTCACCACTTTCTCTCTCAGGACTCTGAATCCCTGTTCTGCTACTGGCTACAGTGGGTTGCCCAAAGCGAGGCTGCAACTGCAAGATTCAGCCCAGCTAGAACCAAATCTCTACTGCTGCCACCTCCCTCCTTCCTCCTCCCTCCTCCCTCTACCTCTCCTGTGTTCACAGCCCCCACACACGCCCTGGAGCACGCAGCAAGCATGCACGCGCACACACGCAGAAAGACACCAGGCCCACAGCCTCCCTTTGCTCCCGAGGGGGCTGGGTGGAGTCCTCGCTCCTTTCACACGTACCCTCGGGCCACGCTTTTGTGGCTTTTCTGAATGAAAGGTGGGGATGAGGGTGGGGGGGACACAGTCCCTGCCTTTGAACTGCCCAGTTCCTCCACCTTTATTTGCAGCCAACCATTGAGTCCCTGCAAAAACAAAACAAAGAAACCAAAAAACTAAAAACCAAGCCTTTAGTTTTCTGGAGACCCAGCCCACAGGCCGTCCACTATCTCTGCCCAAACCCTGAGGTCTGAAGAAGGTGCCACCTCTGGGTTCCCGGAAGGCCCCTGGGCACGTTCCTCCTGCAGGTCACAGCTGCCCTGTGGGCTCTGGTTCGCTCTCCTGTGTGTCCTCCTGGTGGCCTTTCTGTCACCCTGTTCTTGCTGTCCTCCACAGTGGTGGCCCTGGGTCCTCACCACCACGGAGGCAACTTTCCCAGTGTCCTCCCCACCAATGAGTCTGTTGTGCCCAAGCAGGGGGAGTGACCGTCTGAGAGACACACCTCTGCCTACTGAGGCAAAACGAAGCTAAATAACACTGCACCCTGCCGTGCCTGCTTCTGCCCTCTCCACCTATTCCCCCTCTCAGCAGTTTTGCTCTTGGCTCTGCCTCCTGCAATTGCTTTCTGCTCAGCTGCCCACTGTTGCTAAGCAGGCTGTGCATGCCCATCAGCTGTGCCGCGACACGTAGCAGTGGACGGTGGGGAGGACCTGGCTCGGAGGGTGGGAGAGCTGTTTTAATCTGAGCCCTGCCGTTTATGACACTTGGCCCCGGCTTAGTGACCTGATCATCCTAAGCCCCATCCTCCGGGGCTGCTGATAAGCCGTTTCCCAGAATAGTTCTGAGATGAAATGAAATCAAATCACAGATATTATTAATACAACACGTGGCATGTAGTAAGTGTTCAATAAATGCTTCCTCCCAGGTGTTTTAAAAAGACTTCAACAATCCTTCTAATTTTCCATTGGAATTACATACATAAAGCAAAAGAAGATTTTGATGTCTAGCTGACAAAGTGCCACATGCCGTTTTTTGTTTGTTTTGGGGTGGAGAAGGAGGAGGTTGGGGGTGATAGGAGGAGACTACTGTTTTATTGGTTTTTAATCTGACCCTTTTACCCCTGTTGTTCCGAGTTAATGCTGTGGAAACCAGCTGCTCAAATGCCAGAGGAATGGATGTGCCTGAACCTGCCACTGACTCCCAGGTGGTAGGGTGTTTTTCATGTTTGTATTAAGATCTCTGTGTCTCTGCGCTGGCCCTGCCGCAGATGAAAGGGAAGTGCCCAGGTCGCCGGGAGCCCGCTTTTGTGCGACAGCTAACACGCTGCATAGGTTCTGCCATTACCAGCAGATGGACGGGTTTGTAGGACCCACATACCTCATTTCATTTCCAGATCTACAAACACTTGTCTTCATCAATTAAGTGCACCCAAGTTTCTTTTCATTGCCCAGACTGGACGCTGTAGGCAGAATATCAGATAGTGGGTTTCAGTGGTCTTTCAAAATCAGTCACGTTTATGGTCTAGCGTATGCTAGTGCCTGACTCAAAGCATCATCAGAAGAGAAGCCAAACACATTATGTTGAGATTTTGAGGAATTTAAATCACCCAAAGACGTTTCTATAGCCACAGAAAATCCATTATTACAATTTTTCAACTTTTTCTCAACAATGCGAAAAATTACCCTAGTTCTGTAAACCAAGGTTTAATCAAGAGAAAATTAAAATTTGAGTTCTGAAGTCTCCCCATTCTAACTCCTTGATAACATAAACAGGAAGAAGAAGTATAAAAGGCTATTTTGACCATGGGAGAGGTGATTTGACATTGTATATAAGCAAAGTCAGCACTTCAAATAATACTCCAAAGGGGCTTCGACTTTCAGCCAGTCTCCGACAACGATGTCTGAACTTGCCCTCCACCACAGCCATTTAGAGCTGTTTGCCATTTTAAATGATAAATACTAGGCATCACTTATAATTGGCATGGCACTTAAAGAAAGGAAAATAGAGTTGTCAGAGAAGGAGGCTGGTTGGGTTTGAATGGTTGCTCAGCCAGGATTGGGTTACTTTATTTGGGTCATAAGGCCCAAGTTCTCAGCTTTGGAGATCCTCAAACCCCCTATTTTGCTAAGGCAGCTGAGGTGACCACCTAGACTCACAGTGGGAGCTAAAAGTAACCAAACTCCTAAGAGACTGATGTGCAAGCCAGCTGCCAGTTTGTAGTTTTACAGTAAGAGGACAGATGGTCAGCACAGTCTCCCATATGGGAATAGGCGTGAGGCAGTGGGAAGGCAGAAGTTAAACTAGGATGATAGAAGTCAGACACCAGCAATGCTAAGTCCAGGATCTTAGAAGCTGAGAAGACCTTTATCATTGGGATGGTGAAAATTCAGGTTGCAAAACAGTATGTACACTATCACCCCAGCTTTACTTAGAGGTAATAAGCCTGGAAAAACATATATAATAATGAGAACAATAGTTATAATCTCTGGGTGATGGCATTAGGAACAATTTTTCATTTATCCCTACTTTAAAAATAATTTCCACAAAATAATAATGAGCTCCGGTTGAGTAAGAAAATAAAGGATAAGTTAAATGTCCAACATTAGCGACTTTGTTAAATAAATCATGAAAGTCTACGTGGAATGCTATGCTGTCATTAAAAATCGTGTTGTAGAAGAGTTTTTAATGCTTGGGGAAGTAACCGTTAGTATTTATTAGGTATTTATTACATGTTAGCCACTATTCTGAGTGCTTTATGTCTTAATTCATTTCATCCTTATATTATACTAAGTGTACAAAGTAGGTGAGAACACTGGGGTTGGGAAATGCTAAGAAACTTGCCCAAGGTCAACAGCTGATCCCAAGGTCAGTTTCCTTTTGTGTAAAATGAGTTCCCTTTCTGAGGTTAGCTCATCAGGTTGAGATGAGAATTAAAGGAGATAATGAACGTGAAGAAAATAATCCAGTGTCCAGAACCAAGGTCAGCAAATTTCAGCCCATGGGCCAAATCCAGCCCCACCACCTGTTTTCCTATGGCCCATGAGCTAAGAGTGGTTTTTACATTTATAAATAGTTGAGAAAAAAAATAATATTTTGTGATATATAAACATGATACAAAATTCAAATCTGTGTTCATAAATAAAGGTTTATTGGGACGCTTCCACGCTCGTGCATTTATATATCGTCTGTGGGTGCTTTTCTGCCACAATGGCTGGGATGAGTTGCAATAGTGAGTAAAACTATTTACTGCAAGGCTTAAAATATTTACTACCTGACCCTTTACGGGAAAAGTTTGACAAAAGCCCCAACTGAGGCTGGGCACTGTTTATAGTAGTGCTACGAAGCAGGCCTTTTATTAATCAGTTAAAGTAGCCAACACTAACTTTGCCCACACTCCAAAACCTTCCTTAGGTGCCCAATTGCCCTCCTTAACCTGTTCCCTTTCACAATTGTGTCTTATCTCGAAAGAAAGCAGGTAGGACGTTTATATTTTAAAGTGCACACTGTGTCTCACATGTTCATGTTTACAGATATATTTTATTGATATTTACCTTCCATAGCAGTCCTAGGATAGTGGTATTACCACGCTAGTTTTACAGATGAGGAAACTGAGGCTGCTAAAATTTAATTAATTTGTTGAAGAAGTATACAGGTTAGGAAGCAGCAGCAGTAGTAGTGTTCTGGAGTGTGTTCAGTAAGTATTCTCCCCCTACACGCTGCCTCCCTGCCCCTCCCTCTCTTGCTGTTTCACCTGCTTTGTTTATTCTATATGATTCTTGGTCACGTCCTGTTTGGGCTGGGTACCCCGATCCCATAAGAAATCAAACATCAATCTTATATCTATCAACACAGGTAGCTAATTTTCTTTGGTCGACTACAGTGTCCTAATGGGCGAATGCTAACCTCAGTTACCCATTTGACTCCTCAGTACCATTTTAATCCCAGTATACTTTAACCCTAATTCTTCTGGAGCCTCCACTGCCAGCTTCACTGTGTATTTCAAAGGAGGGGCTCTACTGAGGGACAGTCACAGGAGGAAGAGAGCCCAATGGCAGGTTGAGGGGAATTTCTGTTTGGACGAGTGTGACTCCATTAAACTCACACTCTGTAGACTTTCACCTTTCCAAAGGGCACTCTTGTAATCCTCTATGTGTTCATTTTCACAAAGTGGAAAGTGTTTTTTCCTTTGTACGTTTGCAATTGAGTGCCTCATGCTGGCTGGTAATGACAGCTCAGAGCGAAGTGACCAGAGGTGATGTTCATTTCAATGACGGCAGCATTTCTTTATGCCAAGCTTAGTAATAAACCTTGGTGCTGTTTTCTTCTCCTTTCTCTTATTTCAGTTCCATCTTTTCCCTTCTTGGCATATTTAGTGTCTCCTGCATGAGCCCATCCCCACGTGGCCACTCGGAACCCAGGCAGGCCAAGAGGAGGAGAGCGTGGGGTCCACTTGCTGGCCCAGGCTTTGAAGCAACATTGTCTGATAACTATGCTTGCAGGAAGTACGCAAAATGCCTCTCTGCGCCCAGAGATTTCACAGAGCTTTAAAGACCCAAAGTAGTCTTACGCAGTTGTTGCTTTCCTGGAATAGTAAGTTTTAAATAGCAAATTACTGTAAAGAAACCCATTAGGAAAGGCATTATTTTACCTCCCTTTCTGTCATTGTCATGATAGAGGATTCAATCACGTTTAATTTATTCAGCCAGGTGCCAGTGGAAGCTGCTTCGTTTGTTTGGCTTTGTTTTCACGAAATCCCTGGTCACTTGTGTTCTGAGCATCAGTGAGCTAATCCTGCCCCTCTGTCAGATCCATGGGAGACAAAGGCCACTAACGCAGAGTCCCCACAATGAGAACCGGCAGAGAATCTATTAATGTGTCAGTTGCCTGTGAATTATGGCCGAGATATTTGCCCAACATATGGCACAAGGTTATCACGTTGTAAAAGCAACTCATTTGAAGCAAAGCGTCCACGCACACAAACAGATGCTCATAACTACTTAGTGGTACAGAAAAAATTATGCCCAAGGACAAGTATTCTTGGGAATTTGAAGCAATCACTAAATAACAGTAGAGTTAATCTGTCGAGAGTATTTTACTTTCTGTAGGATAAAAATAAATTAAAGATAAAATAGAAAATCAGAGCAGGCCTTAGGGATAAAGTGGGAAAACAGCCGTGTTTAGTTCAGTTAGGAGCAAGGGGCAGGGTCCACAGGCAGGAAAGAGTGATGCTACGACCCGAATCCATTTGATCCGTGGATAGGAACAAGGTGATGTCATGGAGACAGGTGACATCTGGCTTTCTGCTAGACACCCCCAGAAAGGCCCAGGAAGATTCACAATCTTAAATTAATTAGCAGCAAAGTTAACAGAACTTGGACACTGACTCGCTAACAAAGCTCAAAGATAAGAATGTATAAAGCAGAATGCCAAATTATTCATTTCCATTGAGAAGCATAAGGGTCCAATTTACCAGGTTTGGAGTCAGTGTAATCAAAGAATTCTCTTCCTGTTAGTGAGGGAGTAGGGCCATGCCACAGCGATGTGTCCCTGCGTTGGCCAAAGCTAAAGGTCTGTGCCTCGGGGGGCCGTGGTGGCTGGAAGAAGGAGGAGAGAAATGAGCGCAGCAGGGCAGACACGACGGTGGTGGCATCGGCTTCTCCTTCCAGGCGCATGAACTCCATTCTGAAGCCCACAGGGAATGAGGTACAGTCAGAACCTGGGGGGAGATTTCATGAGAAACTATATGTAATTCTGAGCCCAGGAGACAAACGGCCCTTCAGACTTCAGAAAGGGGCGGAGTATTAGTTTTCTAGGGCTGCTGGGACAAAGTGCCACTAACTGGGTGGCTTTAAACAACAGAAGTCTGTTTATTCTCTCAGAATTCTGGAGGCTGGAAGTCTGAAATCGAAGTATCAGCAGGGCTGGGTCCTCCTGAGGGCACTGGCTTCTGGTGACAGTCGGCGGTCCAGCGTCCCTTGGCCTGGAGATGCATCGCTCCAATGGCTGCCTCCATCTTCACATGGCGTCCCCTGTGTGTCTTTCTGTGTCTCCTCGCCTCTTAAAAGGACACCAGTCATATTACATTAAAGGCTCACACTACTGCAATGGAACCTCATCTTAACTAATTACACCTGCAATGACCTTATTTCCAAATAAGGTCACATTCTGAGGTACTGGTGGTTAGGACATATCTTTTTTGCCCACAAAGGCAGCCTCATTATTTCTGCAAACACTATGTACAGTGGTCATGTACTAACGTTGCTTCAAACTCTTTCTTCCCTTCTGGTAGTGCACCTCCTTCCTGCCTTCCTATGGGAGACACTTCCTCACCCTTCCCAACCTTCGCGTCCACACCCGCGGCCACACGGGACTGAGATGGAACCCAGGTTGGGCACGTGACTGGTCGATGAATGACCTGCCCTCAGATTTTTCTAAGTAGAGCCGGTGGAGGAGCTTTTTCCTGTCTGGGATGCGGGACTTGGACGTGAAACCCTGGGACTGCTGCAGCCATGTCCCCAGATACATGAAGCGAAGTCGTCTGAAGTAAGAGAAGACGAAGCCCACAGGAAGAGAGGAGCTGAGAGACAGAGCGCAAAAGCCAGACAGCCCGGGGGTTCCTGCTCCCGGCTTTCCCCAAGGCCCTGCGCTGGCTCTTTCAGGGTTATGAGAACTAATCAGGCCTCCTTTGTGCTTGAAGTAGTTTGAGTTAGGTTCTTGGAAGAGAAAGAGTCCTGGGAGACAGGTGTAGCATAGTTAAGACAAAGGAGACACAGCAGTAAGTGGGTCCAGGAGGGCTTGACCATTTGGGAAGGGCCTGCGGGGAGCCCCTGGGGAAGGAAAACATCCTTCCAGAGGAGTAGAGGGGCTGGGTGGAGAAGTGGACCCTGAGAAATACTTGGGGATCCTTCGGGGGCTGAGGTGTGTGGCTCCGTAGGGAGGCACCAAATCAGGAGTTTCGGTGTTAAAGCTCAGCTGGACCCAGGGATGCCCCTGTGGCACCCGAGGCTATTTGAATTAAAAATGAGAAGGCAAATTATCAAAAGACTGGTTGGTGAGCCTGGGATCCTGGCAAGGGTGAGCTGTACACGCTGACTTAAATATTTACTGGCATCGGGCTCTGAGGTCTAGTTTCACAGTAGAATATCACCATCAGGAGGACATGAATTTATTCACCATTCAACAAGTATTTATTAAGGACCTACTGTGTCCCAGGCACTTTGGTGAGCATGGGTGGGTGTGTTGTGGTACACAAAAGACATGTGATTTCCGAGGTGGGAGGATCGTTTGAGCTCAGGAGTTCGAGACCAGCCTGAACAAGAGCGAGACCCCGTCTCTACTAAAGATAGAAAGAAATTAGCTGGACAACTAAAACTATATAGAAAAATTAGCTGGGCATGGTGGTGCATGCCTGTAGTCCCAGCTACTCGGGAGGCTGAGGCAGGAGGATCGCTTGAGCCCAGGAGTTTGAGGTTGCTGTGAGCTAGGCTGATGCCACGGCACTCTAGCCTGGGCAACAGAGTGAGGCTCTGTCTCGAAAAAAAAAAAAAAAAAAAAGACGTGATTTCTGCTCCCATGGAGCTGTCAGTCTGTGAGGAAAAAAGATATTGAACAAACAAATATGCAAACATAAATGTGTAATTACAAATTGTAGTAAATATTATGAAGGACAAGTTATGAGAAGGAATGGTAAAGGAGGACCCAGTTTAGATTGGAAGGTTAAGAAAGGCCTCTCTGAGGAAAGAACATGGAGATTTGAAGGTGAGTGGAAGTCAGCCAGGCAACTAGTGTGTGGGAGAGTAGAAGTAAGGAAGGCAAGAGGAGGGAAGATTCCATACAAAGGAAATAGCCTATGCAAAGGCCCTGTGGTCAGAAAGAGCTGGGCTCTAAATGAAAGAGAAGTGTGGCTGGAGTATGGTTAGGGAGAGAAGAGAATGGCTTGAAAAGAGCCTAGAGAGATGGGCCAAGGCCCTATGTAAGAATTCTAGATTCTCAGGGTTCGGTTCCCCAATGGAAAAATAAAAAAAACAAAAAAACAAAAAAAGATCCTAGATTCTATCCCAAGTGCAATGGAAAGCCACTTAAAAAGTTTTAATTAATGCTCAAATTATCTTTTAAAAAAGAGAATTAGGCCAGATGTGGTGGCTCACACCTGTAATCCTAGCACTTTGAGAGGCCGAGGCAGGAGAATCATTTGAGGCCAGGAGTTTAGGTTGCAGTGAACTATGATGACACCACTGCACTCCTGCCCAGGCAACAGAGTGAGACCCTGTCTCAAAACAAATGACCAAAAACAAGAAAGAGAATTAACTGAAAAAGGACAAGAGAGACCAGTTATGAGTTTATATATACTAGTTTAGAGGAGAGAAGATGATAGTTTGGACCAGGTGATGGCAGAGAGGTATGGATTTGAGATACATGTCAGAGGTAGAACTGATGACAGGAGACATTGTGTGGATGTGGTAGGTGGCAGAGAAGGAGATGTCAAGAATGGCTCCCAGGTTACGGCTTGAGCTTCTGGAAGTTGGTAGTGCCATTAATTGGGTGGAGAAATAATGGAGAAGGATGTTTCATAAGGGCAAGGAAGATCAAAGACTGTTTCAGTTTTGACATGTTAGGTATGGGATGCCTGTGGGCCTTCCAAGTGGAGATAGTAAATACTAGTTGGATATACGTGTCTCATATGATATATGAAAGACCTGGGTTGATGGTTTGAATCTGTGAATCACTGGGGAAAAAAATGGGAATGGATGAAGAGAGTATAGAACGAGAAAGGAGCCCAGGGACTGAGATCAGGGGAAGGCATTACATCGAGTTGCTGGGTACAATTGCTGACAAGTCCAGTATGATGAGCATGGAAGAATGTTTATTGGCTTTGGCAAACAGAAGCGATTTTCATGGCCCTATCAAGAGCTTCCTCCATGCAGTGGTGGGGGAACTGTAAAACAGGAAAAAGAGCAGGAGTGACTCCATGACAGGCTGGACCTCCTGGAATAGGCCTAAATTTCAGTTTCCCCGATGCGGGTCCTCCCCTTCCCCGAAATGTCGCTGATAACAACTAAAAGGTCCCGAGACTTGGAACCAACCAATCAGGAGCCAACACGATCAGCCACTGTTGAAGGAGCAAATGAACTAAGGGAGGGAGGGGGATGGTGTGCCCAGCGTATGTAACCTACTGAAAAGTATAAAAGCTTAGTTTTTACCCCAGGGCGGGGTCCTGGTTCGTAGAGAGGCCACTGCATTGGTGCTCTGAGCCTTGGACCCTAGCTCGAGCTAGCCAATAAACTCCTTTGTCTTTTGCAGCCTCAGTGACTCTGCCTCTCTGTTCCTGGGGCCGAGGGGAACCGGTTCTAACAGAACCACCATCTTGTGAGTGGCCTGAGTTCATTGCTTGGGAATCTTTCACAGATCAACTGTTACTCCACGTTATTCAGCTCATGTCCTCACAAGTTCGGGTGAGACTGAGAAACAGTCTGGTTCCTGTGGACAATCGGACTGGAATCGTGTGTTTATTAACTGCAATTAGCCAGGAACAGGCTGATATGATTACTCTTCTTGTTCCAGCACACAGGGGGAGGTAAAATAAAAGTTTCCCCACAACTATATTTCTGAGAACAGTGTTTAAAATTTGGATGAGATCGTGGCTATGAAATCCCCTTGGATATGGTAAAGCTGCATTGCTGTGTGATGTGTTAGTGCTGGTATTGTAAAGGAACTAGCATCTGTATTTTCCGGAGCTTGGGACCTTGTGAGCCATAACCCCATCTCCTGCTAGGGTGCTGTGCCCACCTACGTCCCCCAGCTGCAGCCAGTGCTCCGGTTATCGAATGGCCCGTCTCTCTCCCACCACACTAAGAATATTAAAAATGGAACATGGACAATGTCCTTTGGAAATTGTAAGGACAGTTCAGAAGCCCATGTTGATTCTCCCTTGTTTGTACTAAGTAAAAAATGAATTGGTGGGTGTGGGGCTCACGCCTGTGATCCCAGCACCCCGGGAGGCAGAGGCGGGAGGATCTCTGGAAGCCAGGAGTTTGAGACCAGCCTGAGCAAGAGCGAGACCCCCATCTCTGCAAAAATTAGAAAAATTAGCTGGGTGTAGTGGCACGCACCTGTAGTCCCAGCCACTTGGGAGGCTGAGACAGGAGGATTGCTTGAGTTTGAGGTTGCAGTGAGCTAGGAAGATGCCACTGTACTCTAGCCGGAGTGACAGAGCAAGACTCTGTCTCAAAAAAAAAAAAAAAAAAAAAGATTGGAGAATGTCTACTAAGATTAAGCTGTCTGACTCCTCCACACACATTTAATAATAGACAAGCTGAGCAGAGGCATCCCTTCCTCAGGAAATTACTCGGTTTAAACTAAGTAGGGAAAATGCTGGTTTGTAATGCAGCTTAATCAAACCTGCTACTTGCTGATTCACAAGGACCCGGATCCAAGCCTACTTCCATCACTTACTAGCTGTGAGACCGGGGGTGTGTTATTCATTTCTCTCAAGCTCATTTTGCTCAGTGATAAAAGAGTATGATGATCATAATACTTAGCTCCCAGGGATGGTGTGAGGTAAAGAGATTAAAAGAGATCAAGTGGATAAAGTGCTTGGGAATGGAGGCCACTAGCAAACATTAGCTCCTTCCCTCCCTGCCCCCTACCTTAGCTGTAGGTCTGCAGCTGAAATGTAGCACAGTTGGTCACAGGACCCCGGAGGAAGGTGTAAGGGAAGCAAGTGAGGGTTTTGGGGAGAGGATGAAGGGATGCGCTGAGGAGCTGTGGGTGTATTTGAGGCTTGGTACCCCAGGGGCTACAGAAATTGGTTTGCACGTTTAGTAAGATTTAGACTGGAGGCTATAAAGCTTGTGTCACCAGTCATTTCTGACAAATTAAAGAAAGTCTGTCATGTTGGCTTCTAAGCTCAAGGTTTCAATTCACCTTGGAAGGGTAGAATGCATTTTGCAGCTAGACTCACTGGTCCTGGTCTCTTTCCTGAGCACATGTGCTTTTCACTTCTCAGAACCAGTTTATCCAGACTAAAAACCAACGCCTGCTGTTGTTGGCTTGTCTAGAGAAAACAAAGCCATTAATGATAGTTAACATATTAATTACAGAAAGTGCTTCTTTAAGTTTCTGTTGGCAACAAGTTTCCAGTCTAACAGAGTAAGTGAAGTGCATCCAGACTCAATTTAAAATCTTGCCAGGCGGGGTTTTTAATCTTCATGCTTCAGGTTTTCGTTATTACAGTTGCCAAAATGCCAAGCTTATAATTTACAAGTCGTACCCATGTGTCACTTAGAAGGAAACCCAAACCTAAAAATAAAAATGAAACTCGGGAAAACACCAACCCAGATAAATAAATCTTATGTCAAATGTAGAAAGCTTATAACCTGTGCTCAAGGTTACACTAATTGCTTAAATTTCAATTGATTAAAGCAAGTGCATTAACCAGTCAGCGGGTCACTGCCCGGAGGAAGGTGGTAATTCTCTCCTGTTTCAGAAAATTTTTTCACATTGTTTCTTGCTCTTTTTTCTTCTCCTATCAGTGGTCTTTCCATCTCCTTTAGGGATATAACCATCCTGGAGAGACTGCTTATTCATTTCTTGGGCAACAGACGGCCCTATCTATAACAGGCAGGGTAATGCTTCCATTGGGATTACTTTTACCTAAAGTATCACACCGGTAGGGCCAAGCTTACTGGTGATCCCTCTGCAGACCTTTGTAGCATTGCCACACATTGCATCCCTGACCCCAACCAGCAGTTAGAAATGTGTGTGCAATTGTCAAAGGTAGGACAAGGCCAGAATGTGAATGGATAATTGCAAAACATTGCCGCTAAGCCTAAAACCTTGCACCCTCCACATCCAGCAAATCACCAAATCCTGCTAATGTGTTCTTAAATTTTTTTGGTGGGCATGATTAATTCTTCCTTTCCCTTGTGTGATGGTTATTTATTTATTTATTTATTTTTGAGACAGAGTCTCACTCTGTTGCCCAGGCTAGAGTGCCGTGGTGTCAGCCTGGCTCACAGCAACCTCAAACTTCTGGGCTCAAGCAATCCTACTGCCTCAGCCTTCCGAGTAGCTGGGACTACAGGCATGCACCACCATGCCTGGCTAATTATATATATATATACATTTTTTTTTTTTGGTCCAGCTAATTTCTTTCTATTTTTTTAGTGGAGACGGGGGTCTCGCTCTTGCTTAGGCTGGTCTCAAACTCTTGAGCTCAAATGATCTGCCCGCCTCAGCCTCCCAGAGTGCTAGGATTACAGGCGTGAGCCCGGCCAATGATGGTTATTTTTATATGTCAACTTGGCTAGGCTGTAGTACCCTTTCTAATCAAACACTAATCCAGGTGTTTCTGTGACGGTATTTTGTAGCTTTGGTTTACTTTAAGTAAAGGATATTACCAAAGATAATGTGGGTGAGTCAGTTGAAAGTGTAGGTGTAGAAGACTTTTCCTCTCTCAGATTCAGTGTCTGGGGGCTGCAAATTAAACTCACAAAAGACACATTAAGGGGAGAAAAATTAGCCAGGGGTGGTGGCATATGCTTGTACTCCCAGCTAGTTGGGAGGCTGAGGCAGGAGGATTGCTTGAGCCCGGGAGTTCAAGGCTGCAGTGAGCTATGATCACACCACTGTACTCTAGCCCCGGTAACAGAGCGAGACCCTGTCTCAAAAAAAAAAAAAAAAAAAAAAAGAAGGAACAAAAGAACAGTTCACTTAGCTTTGCGCAGTGGCAGTATCATAGCCAAGGAGGTTTATGCGAGGCTTGATTATTGCTAATTGAAAACTTTTCCCAATACCCCACCGTGACGACTTGCAATATAGTCAGCATTGGCAATTTTTGATAGTCCCTATGGGGACTGAGTTAAAAACAAAACAAAACAGTTCACTAGTGCAATGTCATACACATGGGAGATCTCAGTGATGAGTAATTCAAACGGGTGGCTAGAATTTGGGGCTCATATATCATCTAATAGGTGAATGGAGGGAGAGAAAGGCAATTATGGGAAAACAAATGAGTTTTTGGAAAGATAAATGGGATTTCAGGAGAACAAACAAGAGATTAAAAGGTTTGTGATAATGTTTGTCTATACAGGCATAAGTGGTCTTTCCATTTCCTTCAGGGATATAACTGTCCTGGAGAAGAAAGCTGGGGGAGGTTTTATTCAATTTGGGGGAGGTTTCCTTCTGGGTGTAGACTTATTTCTCAGAAGTTGCTTTTAGTCAGATAAGCGTAGCTCCAAGAAGGCCTTCTTCAGTGTCTGTTGAATCTCAAATGTCTTCAACTTAAAATAATCTTTATACCAACTCTGGGTTCTGAGTGAGTCCTCACAAAAGACTTTAAGATCAAAAACTAAGGTTTCCCAGAGAAGTAATTCTTCCTCAGGATCGCAGTATCAGGCTGGGTCCAGTGGCTCACGCCTGTCATCCCAGCACATTGGGAGGCCGAGGCAGGAGGATTGCTGGAGGCCAGGAGTTTGAGGCCAGCCTGGGCAACATAGTGAGACCCCATCTCTACAAAAAATAGAAAAAATTAGCTGGGGATGGTGATGCACACCTATAGTCCCAGCTGCACAGGAGACTGAGTCAGGATTGCTTGAGCCCAGGAGGTGGAGGCTGCAATGAGCTATGATCGTGCCACTGCACTCCAGCCTGGGCAACAGAGTGAGACCCCATCTCTAAATAAATAAACAGATAAATAATTAATAAAAACACTGTAGTATCAGCTCCTGCCTAAATCCTGAGTTTCTGTTTTACTGGGCTCCCCTATAAATTTCAGACTTGTAAGACTTTATGATCACCTGAGCCAATCCCTAAAATAAATCTCTCATGATATATATATAGATACACATAATATCTATAATATGTTTTCCTATTGGTTCTGTTTCTCTGGAAAACCCTGAAAGATACACATTTCCACTACCCTGAATCCAGAACCTCATAGTCTGATATATTGATCTTCCTGTTTAAAGTATTTCCCTGCTTGAAACAATCTTATAAATCAACTCTAAGTTCCTCTTCCTTTGGTTGCTCCCCGAAGCCTGTAGGACACAACCCAACTCATTAGGGAGGCAATCTAGGCACTTGGCAATTTGGCACAACCAACCGATTTAGCCTAGTTGTCCATCACTATCTGTTGTTCTAGCAAATTAGTCTCCTAGTTCCCCCAGCCTGCTGTGAGCATTGACATCTCCTGATCTGGATTTCTTATTTAATTTCCGCATCCACTCATCGTTTTTTTTTTTTTTTTTTTTGAGACAGAGTCTTACTGGGTCGTCCAGGCTAGAGTGCCGTGGCATCAGCCTAGCTCACAGCAACCTCAAACTCCTGGGCTGAAGTGATCCTCCTGCCTCAGCCTTCCTAATAGCTGGGGTTACAGGCGAGAGCCACCATGCCTGGCTAATTTTTTGTTTCTATTTTTAGTTTCCGGGCTAATTTTTTTCTATTTTTAGTAGAGACCGGGTCTCGCTCTTGCTCAGGCTGGTCTCAAACTCCTGAGCTCAAGCAATCCACCCACCTCGGCCTCCCAGAGTGCTAGGATTACAGGCGTGAGCCACCGTGCCCGGCCTCACTCATCCTTGCTTCTACATGTTCTATTTTTCCTCTAAGGTCTAACTTTTCTGACAAGTCTTCTTTTACTGCCTGCATTAGTCTCCTGGTTTCTGCTATAACAAATTACCATATATTCAGTGGCTTAAAACAACACAAATTGATTCTCTTACGGTTCTGGAGGTCAGAAGACCCCAAAATCCATTTCACTGAGCTAATGTCAAGGTGTTAGCAGGGCTAGCCCTTTCTTTCTTTCTCTTTTTTTTAGGGCTGGCCCTTTCTAAAGACCCAGAGGGGAAGTCCATTAACTGTCTTTTTCAGATTCTAGTGGCCACCTGTATTCCTTGGCTTGTGGCCCCTTCATCTATCTTCAAAGTGCATCACTCCAATCTCTGTTTCCATTGTTTCCTCACACGACCTTCTCTTTCTCCTGTAGTAAAATCTCCCTCTGCCTCTCTCTTATAAAGACACTTGTGAGGACATTGAGGGCCCATCCAGATAGTTCAGGATAATCTCCCTATCTCAGAATCCTTCATTTAATCACGCCCTCAAAGTCCCCTTTGCCACATAAAGTAACATTCAGAGGTTCTGTGCATTAGGATATCTTTGGAAGCCATTATGTAGCCTACCACATTGCCCTATTCTTCTCACTTCCTTAACTCCAACAGCATGGCTGATTGTTTAAACCAGGCTCTAACTTCCTTCATTCCTTTGTATTCATGTCCTCTCTCCCACCTATCCAGTAATCTACCGACTCTGGAACTCCTGAATCCTGCCAGGGTGGAAAAACTTGCCAACTACTAATTGTCACCTGCTTCAAATGGTATGTTGGGGTATTTTGTCATAGCAGCCTGAAGGGACGAAGATACCACTACATATTGTTTTTACCAGGGCCTGACTTTATCAGTCTCGCTCTCTCTCTCTGCCTCCAATTTCTTCCTCTCACTGACTCTCTCCATTCTTTCAACAACTATTTATTGAGTACCTACGATGTGGCATAAAATACAACCCGGTGTCCAAGCCTATGAAGGTACTTAAGTTATTCACACACTAAAACAGAACAAACACACAAACAAAAAACTTCAAAAACTGGATCTTTCATCCCTCTCTAGCTTCTATTCTCTCTCATTCCCTTCTGCCAATTCAGATCTGATCATCAGTTTTCTCACTCTCGGTTCATGTGACCACCATACAAATTAGAAACACGGCAATTATTCTAGACTTCTTGCCCTCCTTCAATATGCATTTAGTCAAGAACCAAGTCCTTGTTCTTTTCCCTCCTTAAAAACTTCCCAAGTCTGTCCTCTTTTCTTCATCCTTAATGATCGTTAATGACATTTTGCCTAAATTATAAGGATATGATTTTAAGCGATCTGCCTGCCTCCAGTTTTATTCATTTATTTATTTATTTAGAGACAGAGTCTCGTTCGGTCACCCTGGCTAGAGTGCCGTGGTGTCAGCCTAGCTCACAGCAACCTCAAACTCCTGGGCTCAAGCAATCCTCCTGCCTCAGCCTCCTGAGTAACTGGGACTATAGGCGCTTGCCACCATGCCCAGCTAATTTTTTCTATTTTTAGTGGAGATGGGGGTCTCACTCTTACTCAGGCTTGTCTTGAACTCCTGCCCTCAAGTGATCCTCCTGCCTCAGCCTCTCAGAGTGCTAGGATTACAGGCATGAGCCATTGGGCCTGGACAGAAAATATTAATGATTATTATTGTGAACATTATAAAAACAACTCAAGCATATACCCTAGTAATTGTGGGTCAGCTCTATTATCCCTGTTAATAAGACCAGACCATTTCAGGTCAAATCTATACAACCTCTTTGGTGAAATTTCCAGTGAGATTTCTTATTCTGATATTTAAATTTCTTTTTCCTTTATTTATTTATTTATTATTTTTTTATATTTTTGAGACAGGGTCTCACTCTGTTGTCCAGGCTAGTGTGCAGTGGCATCCTCCTAGCTCACAGCAACCTCAAACTCCTGGGCTCAAGCAATCCTCCCGCCTCAGCCTCCCGAGTTGCTGGGACTACAGGCATGCGCCACCATGCCCAGCTAATGAGATTTCTTATTCTGATATTTAATATAAAAGATTGATTGGGAAAAGAGAAGCATCAGCTAGTCCTACACACATACAGATTTTTGTTCTTATTGTAAAAGTGTCTGGCTACCAGGCAGAGATATCACCAAAAATGACTCCCTGAATAGGCAATTCCTCAGGTAAGGAATCCCACACTTGAAGGTGCATATGTGGTCAGTCCTGTTCAACCACATTCCTGCCATGGTACCCTTAAGCCCCCTTCCCCATCCCAGATCAATTCATTCTTTTTCAAAGCACTGCCAGCACAACCCAGTCCTCTTTTGCTATCTTCCAAGTCTGGGATAATTTGGAGGTGCCAAGGGAAACTCTTTATTTTTCCAATACATCATAAACATTTTTAAGCAGATGTGATCTGGATAAAATTAGGGTGACCTTCAAAAAAGAAAAAGAAAGAGCTAAGCCACCATGAAAGGGCAGCTTCTAGCCTAAGGGAATGACCAGATGAGCCTGTTCTTATTTCTCAAGGCTGTTTCTATGTTAACATCTCAGGTGTGTTTGAGCACAACTTTGACTCACTTTTAATCCTTACAGTCCACCCTATAGCTCCCCACAGCTTAAGCCACTTGATCCTCAAGGTGTCCCTGGTACCCAAATACCCAAACACTTGGATTTTCTTCTAGTAATGGCAGTTCTGGGGTTTTTTTGTTGGCTTTTTTTTGTTTGTTTTTGAGATAAGCTCCCACTCTGTGACCCAGGATAGAGTGCAGTGGTGTCATCATAGCTCATTGCAACCTTGAACTCCTGGGCTCCAGTGATCTTCCTGCCTCAGCCTCCCAAATAGCTGGGAATACAGGACCACACCTGGCTCACCACCACACCTGGCTAATTTTCTATTAGGGGTCTCCCTCTTGCTCAGGGTGACCCCAAACTCTTGGCCTCAAGTGATCCTCCTGCCTTGGCCTCCCAAAGTGGTAGGACTACAGGCTTGAGTCACAGGCCCTGGCCCCTGCAGGGTTTAGATATGCAGATAACCAGCCACCAATAGCAGATACTCTGATTCCTCTGGTCTGTGGCATAAAAGTTTTTTAAAAGTTCACAGGTGCCAGGCATGATGGCTCATGCTTGTAATCCCAGTGCTTTGGAAGGCAGAGGCGTAGGATCTCTTTAGGCCAGGAGTTCAAGACCAGCCTGGGCAACATAGTGAGCCTTGCACACTCCCCACCGCAACCACCCCCATCTCTACAAAAAATAAAAAAAAAATTAGCTGGGTGGTGGCACGCACCTGCGGTCCCAGCTACTCAGGAGGCTGAGGACAGAGGATAGCTTAAGCCCAGGAGTTTGAGGCTGCAGTGAGCTGTGATCTTGCCACTGCACTCCAGCCTGGTGACAAAAAGAGATCCTCTCTTTAAAAAAAAAAAAAAAAAAAAAAAAAAATTCACAGGTGATTTTTATGCCCTCCAAGGATTGAAATTATTAGAGTTGACTCTCATTCTCATAAAGAGACATGAAGCTATACACAGATAACTGAAATATAAAGTAGAAATTAATATGTGCTTTAAGAGTCTGACAACGTGTTAGAGTTAGAAGGAGGAAAATATTACTTCCTGTTTGAGAGATCAGGGCAAAGTCCGTGGAGTAAAGTGGAATGAATACAGAATGAACCAGGTCAAGAGACACATCTATCTCACCTCCACCACTAAATTATGACACATGCCTAAGCTTCTTAACAGAGGAGGCCCATTTTTCATATGTCAACAAGGAAGACTGGTAACTATGTCAGAGGATTATTGTGAAGATTTTAAACAATGAAGGGAGATAAAACACGTGGGAGTGCACAGCATAACGCTGGATCCAGAGCTGGCAATCAATAAATGATGGTTATGTCTGAAGCTGAGCTGGTGTTTCAGCCAGGCCTTGAAGGATGGGTAGGATTTAAAAATTCAAAGATGAGGGGAAGGGAATTCCAGGTAGAGGAAAGAAAGAAGAACTTTAATGGTTTCCTTGGTTTTATATCTATTTATATAACTAGGTACTATTTATATGAGCAGGTATCACACAAGGTACTTTAGAAGCTTTAAAGCCAAACCAGATGTGACTCTTAGGTTCAAGAAGCTAACAGTGGCTAATGCCTGTAATCCTAGCAATCTGGGAGGCCGAGGCAGGAGGATCGCTTGAGGTCAGGAGTTTGAGACCAGCCTGAGCAAGAGCGAGACCCCATCTCTACTAAAAATAGAAAAAAATTAGCCGGTAGACTAAAAATAGAAACAAGAAAGTAGCCTAGGCCAGGCGCGGTGGCTCACGCCTGTAATTCTAGCACTCTGGGAGGCCGAGGTGGGCGGATCGTTTGAGCTCAGGAGTTCGAAACCAGCCTGAGCAAGAGCGAGACCCCATCTCTACTAAAAATAGAAAGAAATTATATGGACAGCTAAAAATATATATAGAAAAAATTAGCCGGGCATGGTGGTGCATGCCTGTAGTCCCAGCTACTTGGGAGGCTGAGACAGGAGGATCGCTTGAGCTCAGGAGTTTGAGGTTGCTGTGAGCTAGGCTGACGCCACGGCACTCACTCTAGCCTGGGCAACAGAGTGAGACTCTGTCTCAAAAAATAAATAAATAAATAAATTAAAAAAAAAAAGAAAGTAGCCTAGTGTGGTGGCGTGCACCTGTAGTCCCAGCTACTCGGGAGGCTGAGGCAGAAGGATCGCTTGAGCCCAGGAGTTTGAGGTTGCTGTGAGCCAGGCTGACAACACGGCACCCTAGCCCAGGTGACAGAGTGAGACTCTGTCTCAAAAAAAAAAAAAAAAGAAAAAGACAAAGAAAAGAAGCTAACAGTTACCTCAGTATTTCATGTGTTAAACTAACAGACACCTTTTTTTAGTACTGTTGCTTGTATTCCTAATGTGCTCCATGTGTTTTAATAGGTGTTTTTCTATTTTAAAATATTTTATATCACAAAAGTAATTGATGCCCATAGAAGCACAAAGAGGGTAAAATAATATAAAATAAAAGTCACTCCTCCCACTTCCTTTCTTACTTTTATCCTCAGAAGTAACTATGATTAACACTGTGGTATGTCTCTTTGCAGTCACTTGTTATATATGTTCAAATGCATGATATATATACATGTGTATATATTCATATATTAACTTTATACACACATGAGGGGTCTTCAAAAAATTTATAGAAAATGTCTATGATGAAAAACCTATGCATGGATGCCAAAACTTTTTTGCAGCAAAATAAACTCATACTAACTTGTGATAGCATGTCTGAACAGAATCTACTTTGAGGCACTAAGAAGGATAAAACATCAGTTTGACAAGAGCCCGTATCAGAACAACATGAATCCTGCTAAAATTGAAGACAGAACAAATACAAAATTTATGGTGAAGCTTGAGTGGAAGAATGATGACATCGTTGATGCTTTATGAAAAGTTTATGGGGACAGTACCCCAAAGAAATCAGCAGTTTACAAATGGATAACTCATTTTAAGAAGAGACGAGATGAGGCTGGGCGAGGTGGCTCACGCCTGTAATCCTAGCACTCTGGGAGGCCGAGGTGGGAGGATTGCTTGAGGTCAGGAGTTCGAGACAAGCCTGAGCAAGAGTGAGACCCCCTTTTCTAGTAAAAAAAATAGAAAGAAATGATCTGGACAGCTAAAAATATATAGAAAGAATTAGCCGGGCATGGTGGTGCATGTCTGTAGTCCCAGCTACTCGGGAGGCTGAGGCAGTAGGATCGCTTAAGCCCAGGAGTTTGAGGTTGCTGTGAGCTACGCTGATGCCATGGCACTCTACTCCGGGCAACAGAGTAAGACTCCGTCTCGGAAAAAAACAAAAACAAAAACGAGACATGGTTAAATGCCCAGAGCCCTCAGTTCCTTAGGGGTGGACTAAATGGCTGGTATCTTTGCTTATAAAAGTGTCTTGAACTTGATGGAACTTATGTTGAGAAACAAAGTTTACATTTTTTATTTTTATTTTTTAATTCCATTTTTACATGAACTTTTAAAAGTCCCCTCATATTCCTTTTTGCTTGGCAAATAAAATCACACTTTACCTCCTGTTCTGCTGTTCTGCAAATTGCTTTTTATCCACTTAATATATTATTAATATCTGTCTAGGTCAGCATATATAAAGAAAAGTTATTCTTTGTAACAGGAGCATAGAATTCCATTTTATGGATGTTTCATCATTTATTTAACCAATTCCATAGTGATGGGCATGTGGGTTGTTTCTATTTTTAACTTTTATGAAAAATGCTGGAGTGAATTTTTTTTTCAACCCCTCCCTCCTGAAGTGAATATTCTATCACATATACCTCTGTGCCCTTGCGCAAGTAGTATATCTTTTTTTTTTTTTTTTTAATTTTTTTTTTTTTTTTTTTTGAGACAGAGTCTCACTCTGTTGCCCAGGCTAGAGTGAGTGCCGTGGCGTCAGCCTAGCTCACAGCAACCTCAAACTCCTGAGCTCAAGCGATCCTCCTGTCTCAGCCTCCCGAGTAGCTGGGACTACAGGCATGCGCCACTATGCCCGGCTAATTTTTTCTATATATATTTTTAGCTGTCCATATAATTTCTTTCTATTTTTAGTAGAGATGGGGTCTCGCTCTTGCTCAGGCTGGTCTCGAACTCCTGAGCTCAAACGATCCGCCCACCTCGGCCTCCCAGAGTGCTAGGATTACAGGCGTGAGCCACCGCGCCCGGCCGCAAGTAGTATATCTTAAGGGAAGTTCCCAGAAGTGGAACCAGTTTTCAATTTTGATAGATAACCTTAAATTGCTATCTTAAAGGAATGAATATTTTATACTCCCAATAATGGAGTATGAGAGTTTTCGTTTTCTACATGGTCATCAACCCTAGATATTATGAAACAAATTTATTAATGATCAGATCTAGACAAAAAGTGGTCAATTCTTTCCTTTTTATTTATTTATTTATTTATTTTTTAGAGACAGGGTCTCGATATCTCACCCAGGTTGGAGTGCAGTGGCAGGATCATAGCTCTTTGCAACCTCCAACTCCTGGGCTCAAGTGGTCCTCCTGCCTCAGCCGCCCAAGTAGTTAGGACTACAAGTGCATGCCACCATGCCCAGCTAATTTTAAAAAAACTTTTTTGAAGACATGGGTCTTGCTATGTTGCCCAAGTTGGTCCCGAACTCCTGGCCTAAAGCTACCCTCTCACCTTGGTCTCCCAAAGTGCAGGGATTATAAGCATAAGCCACCACACCCAGCCTGTGTTTAAAAATTTTGTATGCCAGTAAAAATAGAAAAAATTAGCTAGGCATGGTGGCAAGAGCCTGTAGTCTCAGCTACTCAGGAGGCTGAGGCAGGAGGACCACTTGAGCCCAGGAGTTGGAGGTTGCTGTGAGCTAGGCTGATACCACAGCACTGTAGCCTGGGCAACAGAGTGAGTCTCTGTCTCAAAAAAAAAAAATTATGTATGAAGTTATCATAAAGTTTATAAACAACCTTATTATTGGAAAGTTGTTATGAATACAGTTCAGCATCTTTCTATATGCTTATTTCCATTTCTATTCTTTGGGTGAACTAACTTTTCTTATGGTGATATCAAGATATTATGCCTTTATCTTGCAAAATTTTTTCATGTTTGACAATTTTGCCTTTGACTATATGGTATTTCTCCCATGTACAAATTTTGTATTTTTATGTAGTTAAATTTATTAATCTTTTAAGTCTTTTGAGCTTTCTCACCCCATGATTAAAAAATTATTTGATATAAATTTTGAATTCCATCCTTTAATTGTAGCATTTTTATTTTATTTATTTATTTTTTTTTTGAGACAGAGTCTCGCTCTGTTGCCCGGGCTAGAGTGAGTGCCGTGGCGTCAGTCTAGCTCACAGCAACCTCAAACTCCTGGGCTTAAGCGATCCTACTGCCTCAGCCTCCCGAGTAGCTGGGACTACAGGCATGCGCCACCATGCCCGGCTAATTTTTTTTTGTATATATATATTTTAGTTGTCCATATAATTTCTTTCTATTTTTAGTAGAGACGGGGTCTCGCTCTTACTCAGGCTGGTCTCGAACTCCTGACCTCGAGCGATCCACCGGCCTCGGCCTCCCAGAGTGCTAGGATTACAGGCGTGAGCCACCGCGCCCGGCCAATTGTAGCATTTTTAAATAATATTCATGGTACACCAAAAATGGGGAAAAGGTGATAAATTTTCTCTTTTGTTTTACCAATGACGGTAAAAGTTAACAGAAATGTATTTTGTTTATATTCAGTTTTCTACAACAGGAATTTGAACAAAAAATACTTAATTACTTAGCTAGGCTTGGTGACGCATGCCTGTAATCCCAGCTACTCAGGAGGCTGAGCAGGAGGATTGATTGAGCCCAGGAGGTCTAAGCTGCAGTGAACTATGATCGTGCCACTGCACTCTAGACAGAGTAACAGAGTGAGACTCGATCTCTAAGAAAATAAAAATAAAAATAAAAGTAATAACCCTTAATTATTTAATATCTGAAATGTATTCTAGCAGGACTGACAGCTGATCTGGAATTGAAGAAACTATTAAATGTGAAATTTTAGAGAGTGCATTTCTTTCAGAAAGAGTTTTAAAGATCTTGCAGTCCTATATTCTCTTCTACAAAATCTTATGTTGTTAAAAAAATCTTATGTTGTAAATTATTAGTTTAAGTATAGGTTACATTATTGGTATTATAGTAGAGTTTTAGTTGAGTACTAACACTTTTCTATTTTCAGCACAACCTGAGATATGTTTCCTAATCCTATTCCTGTAGAAAAATTTAAAGTATGTTCTTATACTAAACCTCGTTGCTGGGAAGACAGTATGCAATATATTTACTCTCTGATGATACCATCTTTTTCAACCAATGCCAGAAATGCAATGTGGTACACTGATTACCTCTGTTTCTCCTGCTTTACTTTGTATTCCCATTTCTGGAACACTAAAGCACTGCTAAATTGATAA
The DNA here is from genome assembly GCF_041146395.1 of Eulemur rufifrons. NCBI lineage: Eukaryota > Metazoa > Chordata > Mammalia > Primates > Lemuridae > Eulemur > Eulemur rufifrons. The sequence continues at coordinate 27,699,506 of NC_090998.1, read as the reverse complement.
TACCAATTGATATACTGATATATCTAGATATACCATATAATTGACAATTTATCTAAAAACTTTCAAACCAGCAACTGTTATTTGTTGATCTAAGCTATGAGATTGCATTCTATTTGTTGTTTTTTTTTTTTTTTTTTTTTGAGACAGAATCTCGCTCTTTTGCCCAGGTTAGAGTGCCATGGCGTCAGCCTAGCTCACAGCAACCTCAAACTCCTGGGTTCAAGCGATCCTCCTGCCTCAGCCTCCCGAGTAGCTGGAACTACAGGCACTCGCCACCACACCTGGCTATTTTTTTCTATTTTTAGTAGAGATGGGGTCTTGCTCTTGCTCAGGTTGGTCTCGAATTCCTGAGCTCGAGCAATCCTTCTGCCTTGGCCTCCCAGAATGCTAGGATTATAGGCATGAGCCACCTCACTCAGCCTCAAATTCTTAAAATATGTATTTTAAAAGTTTAAAAATCAACAGTCAGCAAAATATTAAATTCTAGATTCCTGGATATTTTATTCTCAAAGCTCTCTGAAATGGCAATGCAGCATGTTTCTTTGACTTTTTTTTATCATGTGTCTGCTTGTTCACTTGTTTATCTGTTGATGATATAGCGTGCTTGCCTTTCATAATGACTTAAATAATCAGAACGGGGTTCTTCCAGGAAGTGAACTGTATGTCTGGGATTTTTGACATTTAGAAAACCAAATTTTCTTAGAAGAAACAAATATTGATTAAACCAATTGTAACCTAATCAAGGGGGTTTGTCTCTGGGGTAGGCTTTTGGCATGCAACTACTTCCAACTCACTGTATGTAATTTCCAAATTCATAGGGCTTAAATCCTTATTTTTCTGTCTCTGACACCTGACTTCATCTATTCCTTCAAACGGGACTCCTATATGACTTTTATTCAGTCAAAGACATGGTCTTCCTCCTGGTGGTATCTGTCTCTACCACCCCAACTTCTTGGCTGTCTCTAAGACCTTGTTCCTGAAGTTGCCATTCGTTCAACACTCTTTCCCTTTCCTCCATCTAATTCTACTAATAACTTCATTTCCTCAAAGAAGCCTTATCTTCAGATCAGATCAGACCCCCTGCCATACATGATTAGGCTCCTGGTACTTTTTTTTCTTTTATTTCTGACAGTTTCTAATGATATTTGTGTGGTTATTTGGCATGTCTGCCTCCCACCTTCCATGAGACACTATTTCTGCATTGCTCATCATTTCATTGTCAGAACCTGGTATGTAGTAGATACTCAGTAAGTTATTTGTTGAGTGAATGAATGAATGAATGAATTCATGTTGAAGCTCAAATCCCATCCTTTCCAAAAAGACATTCCTAACCTTTTCAGCCACAGCGATAAACCCCTCCCTTGAACTTGAGACATTTATTGTTGGTACCACTCACTTATCCCATGCAATCAAAGATTCATAAAATTCAACAAGTTGAGAGGTTAGCTAGCTTTAGGTAGTAAATAATGCAATTCGTTGAATGTAATTCTTTTTTTTTTTTTTTTTTTTGAGAAAGAGTCTCACTGTGTTGCTCCGGCTAGAGTATAGTGGCACCATCACAGCTCACTGCAACCTCAAGCTCTTGGGCTCAAGTGATCCTCCTTCCTCCCTTTGGCCTCTCAAAGTGCTAGGATTACAGGAGTGAGCCACTGGGCCAGACCTGAATGGAATTCTTAAAGACTTATATTTGGTTTTATTTGTTTGTTTAGTGATTACCATCAGTGATGGGGAGGTGCCTTTGGAGGTATCCGGGACAATCCTTGGACTATTTGTATGTTGAGTAAGTTTTCTCATGTTTAGCCATATTCTCATAATTTTCAAGACTAATTTCGTTCCAAAGCACAGACCAACAAGTCCATTCCTCTACAAACAACAGTCCTTCTGAGAAAGACTGCTGTCTTGCTCAATCAAAACATAGCCCCTCCTTCTATTATTGCTTTTATACTGTGGTTTCCATCCTCCATTATCATCCTGATTTACTCTCCCGTGAACTCATTCTAGTTTCTCAATATCCTTCTCAAAATAAAACTATTTTTGTTACTGATAATTTTATTTTTTAAAAGTATGCTATTCAAATGTCATGATTGTACTATAAAGCTTGAAATCTCTATAAATTAAGGGCATTCTTTTCTAAGAATAAGTTTGTGACAATTCTTTAAGTCTTTTAAGTTCAGAAATTTGAAAAGTTAATTTTGATTAAGTAATACATAATTTTTTCTGGCAGCTGTCAACTGTTGTTGGAGGATTGGAGTATCTTAGATGGCATAACCAATTCTATACTTCATAGCATAAAAGTATTTGACTTGCTCTGATCACTTACTATTTGAAGTTCAAGGGGATTTAAAGAAATAAGTAACAAAATACTGTACTTGTTTTGGTGTGAGGAAAAGAGCTCTTGGTTTAGTCTTATAGCTATTGGCCACTAAAGAACCAAACCCAATGTTTAACAATAATAATCAGTTCTTTCCTGGGCTCAGAAAAAAGGTTTTGATGTAATTCTTCTTCGTACCAGACTTTGATGAGGATATCAGCCTTCAATTAAAAAACAGTCATTAGCTTGAATTGTCCTTACAAACATTACTAAATTGCTGCTAATATCCTCCATTACCAAGCAAGAATTGTCCTTTCCAGTCCTTTATATATAATTTATCTTCCATTCCAAGAATATTATAATAAATTATAAAGTTGTTGACAATAATTAAATCTCAAAAGGAGGCAAGACATTCTACAGAATAAAGAGTAGTAAGTAGGCTGTGCATGGTGGTTCACACCTGCAATCCCAGCACCTTGGGAGGCCAAGGCAGGTGGATTGCTTGAGGCCAGGAGTTCAAGACCAGCCTGGGCAACATAGTGAGGCCTCCTATCTAAAAAAAAAAAAAAAAAAATTAGCCAGGCATGGTGGTGTGTGCCTGTAGTCCTAGCTATTCAGGAGGCTGAGGCGGGAGGATCTCAGCCCAGGAGTTCGAGGCTGCAGTAGTCATGATCGTGCCACTGCACTCCAGCCTTAGCAACAGGAAAAGATGCTGTTTCAAAATAAAAAGTAGCAAATAAAATAGAATTATATAGAAACAAATAGGAGAGTGAGGAGGCTTGAGCCCCTCTAGTTTGGAAATGATTTCACTATCTGACACACAGTTATGATCACTAAATATGTGCTAAAGGAATGAAAATGTTTGCATTAGGGGTATTCTACAGTGAGGCAATATATTGTAATCAAAGTAGTTGGCTTAACTGGAGTATCTGGCTACTTAGCTATATTTTCAATTTCAAAAGTTTTGATAACTTATGAGTTCAACATAGCACTATAGTCATTAAAATACTCTGATATTTTCCTTGCATGGTGTAATTCAATCTCTTGCAATCCAAATTTATATATTATAAATTACTTTCCTTCATCTCTCCCTCCCTCCTTTCTTTCTTTCTTCTTTCTTTTCCTTCTTTCCTTCCTTCTCTCTCTTTCTTTCTTTGGATGAAAAACTCACTTGTGCAATTTAGGCAATAGTAGTTTAAAGTAGCCCATAAATGAGCTATTGGCCTTGGGTAGGGCCAGCCATAACAATATGTTCAAGCAACAAAATGAACAAAAGAACCTTTGGAATGCACCTGTTTGTTCAAAAATAGCAGGTAGTTGTTAAAAAAAAAAAAGACTCTAAGGAATTCAAATTTCTCTTTAAGGATTTTGTTGCTACTCTTCCTACAAAAATCACCCAGATTACTTCTTGACCTCTACTTTGACAGCAGAGGAAGTCTTGCTATTCGATATTAGCTCAGTAGCTCTAGAGCTTCCAGATACTTTCTTATGTGAACAGTGTACTGTAAATCCTGCATTGCTTGCACATTGGGGTTTATTCCATCACTGGATTACAATATATATTCTTTAATTTTTTTGTTTTTAAGAGACAAGGTCTTGCTCTGTCACCCAGGCTGGAGTGCAATGGTGTGATCGTAGCTCATTGTAACCTCTAACTTCTGGGCTCAAGTGATCTTACCACGTCAGCCACCAGAGTAGCTAGGACTATAGGCATGCATAACCACGCCTAGCTAATTAAAAAAAAATTTTTTTTGTAGAGGTGGGGACAGCCCAGGCTGTTCTCAAACTCCTGGCCTCAAGCAATCCTCTCAGCTTGGCCTCCCAAAGTTCTGGGATTACAGGCATGAACTACCACATCTGGCCTACAATATATATTCTTTACATAAACTTTAAAAAAAAAAGCATTCAGGGTGACTTTTAAAATTATACACATACACACATAGTCTTGTAAGCAATAATTGAAGTTTAAAAAGCATTATGATACTTGCAATTTTCATACTTTCAGAGGCATATAATAATTTGAAATTATTTTTAGAGGGTCTGGCATAGACCAAATAAGTATTTGAGACAACCTAGACAATTGTTAAATTCTCTTTAGAAAGAAAGTAGGTAGCCCTGCCTGTGTGGTGGCATGTGCCTGCAGTTCCAGCTACTTGGAGGATGGAGGCAGGAGGATTGCTTGAATCCAGGAGTTCCAGGCCAGCCTGGGCAACCTAGCTAGATCCCCTCTCTTAAAAAAAAAAGAAGACGAAAAAGATAGGAATTTATGTTCTGGGGCCAATATGCCACCAATGGAAGCCCAGGAACAGTTAGTAGGCCTATTCATTTCTATTATGATAAGGACAGGGATGACATCGTATCGTATTAATCACGGTGATTATTATAACCTCCAAACTTATTTAGGTCAAACACAAAATTGTAAACTAAAGTTGTTTTGACTCGAAATCAACCTATAATAAATTTGAAAATTTCCGTTAATTTATTATTTTACAAGCAACTATTCAGAATCTATTATCTGCTGTACACTGTTTTAGGCACTGGAATATAAAAATGGGTAAGATTAAAATCCCTGCTTTTAAGGAGTTCATATTTTAGTGAGAGGTGTTAGTTTTTTTTTTTTTATCATTTGCAGGTATTTAAAACAGTGTTCACATACAGTTACAAGAATGGTATGTTACAGAACATAAAGAAAAAAAGAAGCATTAGTTGAGGACTTCAGAGGTGGGTTTATATTGTATGTACTAGAAACCGGCGGTTGAATTAAGACTTTCAGAAGTATCTGTTTAAATCCATATTGTTGACACCAAAGTGAAAGCAGTGAAACCTGTCAACAGATGATTAAGTTTTACGGTTGATTGTCACACTTTTGTAGTTGGGACCAATATCAAGTTTCTGGGAAAAACATCCTTCCTCTCTCCCCACCGTCCATCATTAAACCAAGGTCTCTCTACCTGTTGGCGTTAGATGCATCCTCGGGATAAAGGTGTATCACAATCATTCTTTTTTTCATTTTCCACTTATCCATATGAGAAGAGTTACTTCAGTTTTTTCTTCTTCTTGGGTCTAGAAGTGCTTAGATTGTTGGATTATTATATATTCCACAAGGAAAAGTCTGCATATCGCTCGCTACTTTTTCAGTTCCCGAGACCACCATTTAGTGGTATTATTTCTGGGTGAGTGGAACCCCCTATACAAGCAGCTGGAGGAGGTAAGCACGTCCTTAGATTATTGGCTTTCCATTGACTAGTCTTTTAAGAAAGCCGCACTGTTCCGACGGAAATTAACAACCATTCAACTCGGAAAGGCTTGAAATCTTAAGGCTGAAGTGGAGGAAAAAAATTGGATTGTTATGGGTTCGGTTACTATTTGAGAAGGGCAAGTGGGAGTTAGTGAAAGGTGTGAAGATGGGACTTTATTAAACCAGTGATTAAGACTGCACGAAAATTAAACCTGTGCTGGCCCCAGAGGATTTTTTTTTTTTAAGCTTCAAAACCTCAACTTCAAACAAAATTTAGGAAACATGGAATTATTATAAATTCAGTCTGCGCTCTTGCAAGATCACCTTCTCTGTCACCTCAAGCCAGAAACTGGGTACAGGTGTGAGAATTTTGCAAAAAAGCAGCTTTTTCAAAACTATTTTTCAACGCTAAATGGTGCGCTCTAAGAACTTCGGGGTGGAAAGCGGATCAGCCAGCACAGTTTTGTCTCCGGGTTGCTAACCTCTCTGCCTTTGCCATCCCCTCTGGCCGCGGCCTCCAGCCAGGGGGCGTTTGTTTATGTGACGTCCGCCGTAGTAAGCAGTCCCCGCCTCCATTTCCCTCTGGCCGCCGCGTTTCCCGCGCCGCGGCGCTTCTCCCCTTAAAAGGACAATAGAGGCCTCGGGAGCGCGCGCGGCCGCCAGGCCTTCTCCCCTCCCAGCCCGCGACGCGCGCGCGCCCTATGCAAATTAGTTCGATTCAAGAGAATTTTGTACCGGGAGCCGCGCGTGCGCAGAGGGAAAGCGGAATCTACACCTTCCCGGCCCGCGGTAGCAACTGCAGAACTGCAGGAGACAATCTTTCTAGACAAGGCAGTTGAGGAGGAGGGAGCGCTTGGAGGTGGGGGTTGGCCTCGTGTGCACTCCGCACCTCGGGGACGCTACTGCGCGTGGAACGGCTGCTTTTGGAAGGTGAGTGACTGCAACTATTGCTCTGGTGCAAAACTGTCTCAGGAGGCTTTGATTTCCGAGTGTTTTTCTTTTTTCTCTTTTCACCTCACCCACCTCCCCCCCCCCCCCCCCGTCCTTGCACACACACACATACACAGGAAGTTTTGTCTTGGAGATGGCATTGCTGGGAGCGCTGTTTTCGTGATCTTGAGACCCCAGATTCTTTGGTATACACATGTTTAGTGTGTATTCATTAATTGAGGAGGGTACGTGAGGCAAACCGAAAGTCTTGGGGTTGGGGAAGTGAGTGGAGCTGGGAAATAATTGAGGAGTCGCCGGAGTTGAGGGAGATCCACGTTGAAGGTGACAATGACTTTTCTCAGCCGCAGTGTTCTCTCGCGGAAAGGAGCCCGCTGGCCGAAAGGCCCGAGGGAAAAACGACTTGCTGGCGATGGCCGAGCGGCCCGGGGGTCGGTGCGTCCGCGTGGGCGCGAGCCCCGGGCAGGGTCGGGCGCCGTTGTTAAACCTCGTGGTTTAGTTCACTGCAGCCCCTTGCGCGTGTTTTGATAAGGGTGGACAATAAACGCCATTCGCTCGGAAACTAAGTTGCCCTCCGCTTCCGAGCTGGCTGCGTGAGGGGGTTTAAATCGGCCTGTGGGGGTCAGCGCCGGGCTTTGCTGGAGCGCACGCGGCGTGGCGTTGTTTGCTCAACTCCGGAGGGATGCGGATGCGACAATGAGAGCAACACGCGGTCGCTCAGAAGCAGCCCCGGCTTCCAGACGCCTGCTCTCTTCGGACCGCGCCCAAGAGCGCCTGGTGTCCGGGGTGTCTTCGGAGCCTGAAGTTTTGCTCCCCATTTGTTCACCTGTGGCGTAGGTGTGGGCACTGGGGCGAGGGCTTCCTATTTCTAGGGCGCCGTCTGCGGTTTAAGATGGCCAGTTAAGCTAAGTTGACTCGGGGATGGAGGCGGTGGCGTTGTCTGCGCTGCAGGAGTGAGTGAACTCCTGGGCACTGCTTTTTGTGCTGTACATGACAGACCACGTGCTCCGGGCTGCGACCCTGGTCCTGGTCTGAATGTCCAGCTCCTTGTTAGCAGTGGGATGCGGTCGCCGTCCGGTAGGTCCGGAAGGCAGGACAATGTGATTTGCCGATGATGGCGTCTTGCCAGTTTAAAAAGCAGAGTGAAAGTCGCCAACTCCGCCTGTGCGGGGCGGGTGATCCGGGCGTTTCTCATCAAGGACATTGCAAAACTTTGATTAAATAGACCCTCTGCCGAGGGGAGGGCCGCAGGACCGGGCTCCAGACTCTCCGGGCGCGGGGTCCGGACCCTTCCCTGGGGTGATCGTCAAGTGTCTCGCCCCTGAGAAACACTCCGACATCCCTGATGCTGCACGTAGGCAGCGCCCGGCTGGAGAGAAAACAAAGAGCTGCATGTGCCCGTGCGGGCCCCCGGCGCTTAGGGCGACCGCCAGGGCGGACGGCCGTGTGGGTCGGGGGCCCCCGAAGTTCGGGCGAGTTTCGGGAAGGGCTTTTGTCCCTCAGCCCCTCGTGGGGAAACTTTGGCGGCGCTACTAGTGTGAGGTGCCATGTCGCTGCGCAGGGAGGCGGTGTGCTTCCCCGCTCCGGCGGGCGGGCGGGCGAGGACAGTGTCCCGGCCCCCGGTGCTTCAGCCCCGGGCGCCGGGGGCCACGACGGCCGAGGGGCCCGGAGAGCGTGGCCCAGACTTCTCGGCCCGTTACCCGTGGCCCGGGAGCCTGTGTCTGGGAGGTCTGTGGATTCGCCTTTGAAGTCGAACTGTTGCCATGTTTGAATTACGTCAGGGCAAAGCCATGAGGAGGAACAAGCCCCGGCAGCGCGGCGTGCGGGAGGCGCGGCCTGCGGGAGGCGCCGGGCCGGGCGGGCGCGGGGGCCCGTTGTTCCGGCGCAGGTGAGGGAGGCGACGGCGAGGTCCCCTGGAGAGCAGCCCTCCACGGGGGAACTTTCCTCCCGGCCCGAGATGTCTTATTTACCAACAGATCCACCAGGGAGCATTGCTGTTTGCTGGCTCGGTGTCTCATTCGGCGGTCACCGCGTGCCCGAGGGGGAGGCGCAGTTTGAGGGGGGGGGGCGTGGGAGGATCGGGGAGGCATTTTGCTGCTTTCGGGGAAACACACGAGCGCGGCGAGCGCCTCCGCGGCCGCCGAGGTGTGGCCCGCACGTCCAGGGGACCCAGCCCCGACGACACGGGAAAAACCACCTTGGGGAAGTTTGGGGCTCCGGGTTGTCCTAGGGGAAGTGAGGACTGTGGGCGAATTGTGCGTGCTGCCGATTTCTTTGTGTGTTTTACGCGTGGGAGGGGAAACTGGGAGGGGTAAGGTTTGTTTTGGTGGTGGGGAGGGTTGGTTTCTTGGGTGGTAGGGCTGTGCAGAGTTTGTTCTGGTAACTATGACCCCAGTCAGTTTCTTTGTTTTTAGTTTCTCCTCTAACCTTCCATTACCACAGGCACTCAAAAGATTAGGAATTACTGTTTAGCCAAACATGGACCCTATGCGGGACTTTTACCCCAGCAATCCTGTCCTCCCCCTCTTTACGTTGTCCTAAGGAGGGTTAAGACAACTTTTTTTTTTCCGTTTTCTTTTAATAATTTAAAAAAATGGATTTGACCTTGTCATTAAAAGTACACTGAAAGCACCTGTTTTTGAACTGGAGTTTGCCAGACTTGAAAAGCCTTTAAATAATTTATGTTGCAAAACTGAACACGTTTAATTGCCCGATCTAAATTGACTTAAAGTCTGGGAGTTTGTTTCTGGTAGCGTTCCGGAGGAAACCTTGATGGCATTGAAAGTATTTATATGATGATTTGGGGTAGGGGAATCTTTTCTGGCTGATAGTTATGCACGACTCAGTGTTTGGTGATTATTCACTGCGTTGTCTTAGGATGACCTTGAAGAAGCCGGTATTTAGGGAGTTGGGCCTTTCAGAGATATTATAAGGGGTCTAGGGGAGGAAGCTGCTCAGGAAGATCACACAAGGTACTGGCTAGCTGACCCTGCTAACGTCTTCCCAGTTCCTGTGAACTGGGGTTGACCTTCTGGTTACCCCTCCTAGATTTTCTTTTCAAGCTAACTTTTTTTTTGTATGTGGCCCCAGGCATAGCTCAAAAATTATGCTGGTTTGACACATGGATGCTTCTTTGGTATTTGGGGTTTGCCTGCCGTCTAGACATCCGATAAGCGCTACCATATCTATTGCTTCTTTCCCGATTTCTCCTGCATTTAAATCATGTCTAAGGATTAGAATCTAAAAGTGGTCGGGGAAATAATATCCTCAGATGCCCTGCCCTCACACACCAAGTTGAAATCCATTTTTTTCTTCATTGTTTTGTTAAACAAACACATTTATCTCAAGTTTTGCTTGACCAAATTACAAATACTGGAACGCAACCCATATTAGTCTATTTCTAAAGTGAATAGAAAGAACATGTCAAGAAAATGAAAAACTTTGGATTTAATAACTTTGGTTTTCCTTTGAGCAGTTATTTCTCTTCATGTATTTAAACACATATGAAATGCTTTGCAAATACACTGTAATTCTTTAACTTGTTTTTCTTGATTAGTATTTTATAGTCAAGTTAATGGCTACAATTTCAGTATTCTGGATAATTTAAAATACAACATATAGAGCTTAAAGGGTTTTGTTTTAATAGTCAGATGATTTGATTTGTACGACAGATTTGGTTTATCAGGGTGAATGAGTTGAGGGTGGGAAAGACACACAGACTAGGTCTCTACTGGTTTCTCTTTGTGTTGTTTTTGTGGGAGGTTGGCAGGGTAAAGTTCAATAGGTAGTATATTCTAGAACCTTGGTGGATAGCAGGCCGAAAGGCTGTCCTTGCCCATTATTCTTAATTCTATATATCTGGAACCTGGATGGTAAGTTTTTTCCCTACAGTTGCTGTTAGGTCCTGGGAAAAAGTGACTCATGGGGCTCAAACTCAGGCATATTTATGTCAGAAAAGTGATTTGAGAGCGATTTTACATGTAAAATGAAAGCTTTTCACTGAGGAAAGCTTAAGCCTATTTGAAACCCAAACCAACGTCAAAGGCTGTTATAAGGACACACTAATTAATTTACCATACCACGTAGTAGGTTGCTTTAAAAATAAGTCATTTTCTTTTTTCCTTAAGAGATGGTAGGAGTATAATTGGCTGAGAAGAAAACACATTGAGGCACTAGGTTAGTTGTTCAGAGGTTTCTGTGGTTAATAATGCCTACGTTCCAAAGCTGTGATCATCTTAGATAAGTCACTTTTGTGGTCCAGTTTTCTCATCTGTAAAATGGCAATAATATCTGTCTTATAGGGTTGTAAATAATTGAGCAAGTAACGTGGTTGATAAATGCTGGCGGCTGTTGTCCTCATGACATCTTACTGGAGATGAAACTGAGGCTTGGGTCAATTACCTTGCCTAGGGAAACATTCTGGTAAATGTTGAATGGAAAGGATGAGTGTCTTTGGCCCCCTTCCCCACCTTCAGAAACTGGTTCTGGGAAGACACTGCCCTCAACTCCTGGTTGCTTTTCCAATTCTGATTCAACCATTTTACATCAAAAAGTCCTGTGGAGACCTAGAAAAATGCCATTTTCTTTCTTCCTGATTTCTCTTGTCCACAAGAGTGTCCTGCATTACCCACTTAGTTTTGATTTTGGGGGTTTTAAGTTGAGAAAATTTTGTTGTCTTTTGCTCCTTCAGTTTCTCTTTTAATTGAATCTACAACTACGGTTTTTTTTTGTATTGTGGAAATAATCTGGAAATGCATCTAGTCTAAAAGAAGGGAGTTTGTTTTTAAGGTTGGGAGGTTTTCTTTTTGCCCCAAACACTAAAGTTAGAAGCACATTTGCTATTGCATATTCAAGTACAAAAGTTGCGGTTGAACTAAAATAATTCATTTCTAGCTTTGTATTAGTTGTTTCTACTTGTTATAAGTTTAATTTGGTTTAATGTTATTTTAATTTGGTGAATAGTAATGTATGCTGAGTTGAACTAGCTCTCTAAACTAATTCATTGGGTTTACACTTCCTGGAAAAATTTAAACCTAACAATTTTTTAAGAGGGTCTTGCTGTGTTGCCCAGGCTGGACTCAAACTCCTGGGCTCAAGCAGTGCTCCCACCTCAGCCTCCTGAATAGCTGGGACTACAGGCATACACTCTACTGTGCCTGGCTTAAACCTCACAATTTTTTTCTGTAAAAGTCTGTAGACCAAATGTTAAAGAAAAATGACTCCTTTTAAAACATCAGGTTTTTTTAATTCACATTTTTATTATGGACAACATTTCTCATCCATGCCCTTAAATATACCTTTTAGATTCATCTTGGCTAGCTCATTCTTTGGGTAGTTAGCAAATTCTACCCGTTTTTGTGTACTGTGTACAGTCAGCATCTGGTCGTAATATAAGACTTAGTTCCTGCTCTGCAATGGTTTACCACGAGTAGAGGAGATAATACAGTAATCAAGTAAGTGAAATTTTGTGTGCTAGTTGTTCTAATAAAGATATGGAAGGGAAAGAGAAATAATTCTTCAAAGAATTTCCCAGGTCCAGAGGATGGGAAGGTAAGCCATCTTAGACTGAAATAACAGCCTGAGTAGAGGAGTGGTTATTAAAGTTGATTTGACACTCCTGGAATATCAGAATTCCAAGTTGGGAGCAGCTGGTAGGCAGGACCCAGGTCATGAAAAGCTTTGAATTCCTTGCCAAAGAGTTTAGATATTATCTTGAAGCCAGTGTTGGTGCCTTGGAGTGGATGATTAACATTTGAACTTTAAGAAGATACTGTCTGAAGGGAAGTTAGTTATGAGGTTCTGACAGGAGTTCAAGCAATATGGTGAGGGATGGGAGAAAACATGGCAGAGAGAAACAGGCAGTGGGGATGGGAGAGAACATGAACCAAAGAAATGAAAGCAGAAGCAGAATCTCTAAGGACCTCATAGTGAACTTGGTTGGGGCCATGCAGAAAGTGAAGGAAGAGCCTAATTGACTTACAGATTTTTTGTGTGACTGTGGATGATAACCAGGATAGGTAAACATAGGAAGAACAGTTTTGGACAGAAAGATAATGTAATCAATTTAGGGCATTTAAAGGTTAGATTGGCTTGTTGATCAATTGGCCATGTTGATCCTAGGGCAAAGGGAGGGGTTGGAACAGGACATGAATACTGGGGAATTACCAGTATAAGGGTGTTAGTAACTTCTTCTTCTGCCCAAAAACAGAAAGCAAAATTATTCGTGAAATGTGAGAGGGGAAGAAGAAAGAGAAAAGAGTTGTGCATACAAACAATTGTAAGAGCTGAGTGCCTACCATGTGCCAATCCTTATGTTGGTGCTTTACGGATCTTATTCAGCAGATTTAGGATTTATCCCTATTTTATAGACAAGGATACAGAGGGTTAGAGAGATTAAGAAACTTTTCTGAGGTTTGGGTCAGATCAAGTGTGTGTACTACCGTGTACTTCCTTTCTTAACATTTTTGTAAAGCTTGAAAATGGGATAACAGCGTCACAGAAAGGAATATGGGCCCATTTAATGACCTTAAAGTCTCCCTGAAAGGCGAAGTTTTTCTGTTCCCACAGGTCTGGACTTAAAAGAAAACTTCAAAAGTTAGGATTCTACCCTTAGTTTAATGTGTTGGATATATCCTAGGACAGATAGTTTGTTTTTCTGTAATGTGCAAGTCTTGTAAATTCAAGGAAATAAACAGTATACATATACTGGTATGTTCATAGACTGTCTCACAGCGTCCCTGGAAAGTAGAAGTGAGATTTTACCCTAATAATTACAAAGGGGCAAATAAAATTAGAAGTGACTTCCTATTCAGTTGTAAAGACAGAAGCAGAAATAGACTCTTAAGTTGACTCAGTAGAGTGAGTGCCTTTTTCACCAGACTCCACTATAGTTACATTTTCTAACTGATCATCATCCCTTAAAAACAAATAAATACTTTCTGTCCAGTGCTTTCAACTTTCTGATCCACCTGGAATCCCTGTTAATCTAGAATTGGGAGATCTAGTTTTTTTTTTTTTAACACTACCCAAATGGAGGGACCTGGTATTTTGGTTTTTTTAATACTATCTAAACCCCAAAGACTTGGATTTTAATTTTTATTTTTAACATATGCTACTTCAGCTGAAGACTTGTTTATTTCTGAGTTTGACCTCTTTCCTATAAGATGAGTTTTATGCTCTTCTGCCAAATGTGGATTCCATAGACAGCCACAGTTATAAATACTTTACCATAAACAGGGTGCATGTTTGCAGAAGCTGTTGGCAAACAAGTGGGTCCCACCACCACTTTCTTCAGGCAAATTTAAATTTGTCCCTTAAAAGTGACTAAGTAAATTCAGAACCTTTGCTTGGATGTAGGCTGGTATCCAAAAGCAGCAGGTGAGAGGAAATAATACTGTTTTATTGCTCCATGGTTTTCCTTAAGCGCTGATGAAACATGTCTCATTGTTGAGAATATTGCAACCAAGTGGCCTAGCAGCAGGAGAGTACAAAACAGTCTTATTGACCCTTTGTGAAGAGTGTTGCTCCAGTTACACTGTTAGTGTTTACTGGATCCTGTACTTGTATGTGATTAAAGATAGTATACGATTGACTAAAACGGTGTCAATGGTGGCATTACCGATTACAGCAACTCCAGGATTCCCACAGCTTGTGATCACGAGTGTTTTTTCATGTTTATTTCTTTTCATTTCCCATCATCCTGTCATTTAAAGTTTGGCTGTAAAGAAATGCATCTCCTTCACTTCAAAGTTGTCTTTGTTTGCTTAGTTCTTTTTGTCTTTGTTCCTGCTGCTTCCTTCCCACTTTACAAATCTTTAGTTTGTCTCTTCTGAATTTCCTTCCCATTCTGCTCTGTGCCTGTTCTGATCTTACTAGTCTATTCTGTAGTCTCTTCCATGGGAGTATATTTTCTAACGTGTATCTCTCCATGTATATGTCTTTCACGAAGTTTATTTAAGCTGTCTGGGCTTTTTCAGATTCCTCTTTAGTTAAATGAAGGTGTGTGATGATAACCAAGGCTATTGGGGAGCAATGCTCTTCTTGGTTAAGAAAAAAGTAGTACAGAAGGGAGTAAAGTGAAAGTAAGCTTCCTTCATGCTTGCCCTCCTCAGAGGCAACCACTATTTACTGTTTTTAAAAAACCTATGTAAAATAGCACTTTGTGTACTTAAGGTCTCGTTTTTAAAACACACTGTGGGATTATACTATATAACTATTCAACTTGCTTGTTTCATAGAACAAGATATCTTAGACATAATTCCCTTTCTGCATAATGCCATAGATCTACTACTGCATTCTTTTTAAAGGTTGAAACAGTACTCTGTAGTAAGAAGACACTATAATTTAACCAGTCTGAAAATCCCCAGACATTTAGGTTGCTTCCACTATCTTGTGCTTTTTTTAAAGGTCTAGGTCAGTTGATTTTTAGAAAGAAAAAATAATGATTAGAAGTTACAGAGTTTTGGTCTAGTGAAAGTTAAGAATACTTTCATTTGGCAGGTTGCGTCCCTAATTTGTACATGTCAGAATATCAATTCCCAAGATGGCATGAACAAGTGGTAAAGTTAACTTCCTGATTTTTACCACCTTTGGCTACTTCTCTCTCAGTTTTCTTCATCTAGTCCACCCAGTGGCATTTTAGAATTTTGAAAGGTATTTTTGAATATAAAAAAGCCTTTACTTCTGTATATAAAAAAGCCAGAAGAAGGAATCTAGAAAGTGGAATTGGGCAAGTTATTATATCGGAATAACTAATGGTGTCCTTCAAAGCATGCGTACCAACTGAAGTAAGCCTAACGGATCTTAAATTTGTCATAATAACAACCCTCTCAATTTTTGTAAATGTTAAATTAACACCCTTATAATAAGATTTTAAAAATATATGTATATGTTTTATAGAGATAGGGTCTAGCTATGTCACTGAAGCTGGTCTCCCAACTCCTGGCCTCAAGCGGTCCTCCTCCCTCAGCCTCCCAAGGGGCTGAGATCACAGGTGTGAGCCACTGTGCCTGGCCACACTATAAGATTTAGAAAGACAAAAAAAAAAAATACTTTGTAGAATTAAGTTCTTCACCTTTTCACTGTCTCCCAATTCCATATTTAAAAGATAAAATTTGAATTTCAGTATTTACACTTTTCCTGGTTGGAGCTCAAAATCAACAGGTATGTGGTATTATTAAAATTTATAAGAGATCATCTTTAAGCTTAAAATGAATTATCAGAAAACTTGCCTTAAATAGCATTTCTTTTTATAATAATATTGATTGTTGCTGTGAAGGTTCTTTTTCTTTCCCATTTATATTATTACACTCAGTGAACTTACGTCTTGAATTAAGATGTAAAGTTAGACATCATCTCTGATCTTTGGCTTTACAATCTCATTAGATTAGATTAGAATTGGCCCTTCTGTATCTTTAATATGTAGTAGTTACCTCATCCTTTTTTCGAGTCATCAACGCCAAGGTTACATTACCCATGCCTCTTCATTAAGTTGATCATTAGATCTATATGCAACTCCCAGCTTTAAAATAGAAGAAACCATAGCAAATCATCCCAAACAGAGGTTTAGAATTGATTGTTGCATTTTAAAACTTCATTTTTTTGGTTTATGTATGTTTTGTTCATATAGCTTTTCCTGATTTAGCTATTCACTTTAATCTTTTTAATTTTGGGAGATTCAGTTAAATTGGACAGAGCCGTAATCCCAGTGTGGTTGATTTGTTTTTAGCTGTATCTTAAAAATTTAGGGGGTATTTGGCTGACAGTAGCCAAAGAAATAATGTCAATAAAAGTCTTTTATAAAATGTGAAGTGCCGTACAAATGACAGCTTTTAAATAAATTTAGTCAACACATTTACTACATCCTACTACATTTACTGGCATCCTAGACGGACTGAGGTTACAAAGATAATAAAGACAGGAGAATTCCTAACCCAGTTATTTTTATTTTTATTATATCTTGAAAATAGACTTACTGAGATACAATTCACATATAAAATTCACTCTTTTGTTTTTCTTGAGACAGAGTCTCACTTGGTCACCCCTGGTAGAGGCCAGTGGTGTCATCATAGCTCACTGCAACCTCCAGCTCCTGGGCTCAAACTGTCTTCCTGCCTCAGCCTCAGTAGTTGGGACTAGAGGCCCATGCTAGGATGCCTGGCTGATTTTTCTATTTTTGATAGAGATGAGGTCTCACTCTTGCTCAGGCTGTTCTCAAACTCCTGAGTTTAAGCAATCTTCCCACCTCGGCCTCCGAAAGTGCCAGGATTACAGGCATGAGCCACCTCACGCCCGGCCTAAAATTCACTCTTGTAATATGTACAATTCAGTGGCTTTTAGTATAGTCAGAGTTTTACAACCTTCACTGTTATTTAATTTTAGAAGACAAATGACAGTTTTCAATCAGTATTTTAAGTCCTTCCTGATTTTTGGCTTTATCTCAAAGCTTAATTTTCTTCTGCTTTCCCCAAACACATGCTTAAATGTGAGTTTGTATGGGGTCTGCTCTCAACTCTAACTATTCATCAGTAAGGAAGCAGATGGTTTTAGCTTCCTTCTATTAAAACATAGTGCTGAATGATGTGATACCTATGAGAATGGATGCAAAACTCACAAATTAGCTGATGGTGTCCTTTGAACAGACAAGATAGATTGTTCTGGAGGAGTCATTTAATATTGCACAAATGTAGAACTAGGAAAGAAATATTGTAAAGGACCATTAGGTTGCTTGAAATAACAGAAATCTCAGGTCTCCAGTTTAAAATCAAGTTGTGCCACTCCCACCCACCACCCTCTCAGATATATAAAGTAACTTGGTTTCAGAGGTTATTTTTGTGTCCTTGGTTTCCCTCCAGAGATTAGGTAGCATTTTTTAAACACCTTAGTGAGTCTGTAGTTTTTGTGAAAATACTTTGAGTTAACATCAGAGCTCCCCAAACCTCACAATGGTTAAACACCAACCATAGCTTAACTGGGTTGCTGTAAACAAAGCCCAAAATGAAACCCCTGTGTATTTGCTGCAGGTTTCCAGGTGCCTCTCAAGTGTGGGGATAAGCTCAGAAAAGGTTTAATAGGTTTATTAAGTAGTCATCCATTCAAAGGTTCATGTGCTACTGTGTGTTGCATCAGGACAAGTGTCTGCTACCTCATTGCATTTCACACTGAGCACTGCCTAAAAGAGGGTGACCCCTAGGATTTAGATCCCTTTCAGATGTTCAGGAAGAAGAATTTTGTTAGGACAAAAGTAAGGTCACAGCTATATAAAGAAGGATTATGAATCATAAGACATCAGGCAATTTCCTCTGATGTCTAAGAAGAATATACCTCAAATGAAGAATGGAATGTCTTGCCAGGGGGCTGGTGGGTAAGTTTTTGTGGAGGTCCCCACTAGCAAAAAAAATCATTGAAGATGAACACTTGATTCACAATAGCTGCTGAGTGAAAGTCAAGTCTCAGTATTTAGCCATAGCCATAGCATTCCTTAACAGTTGTGATAAAACTGGCACAAACTGTGGCTTGTTGGTCAAATCCAGCCCCAGTGAAGGTAGTTCATATCTTAGAGATGATCTGAATGCTATATAGTTTTTGATGGTATATTTGGGGGAAAAGAAAAGGGATTGTGAGGGTAGAGATAGGAATCTATCTGTTGTAATATCATTTAGTCTATGTGCTAATGGAACGAACTGGCCTTTTTTTGCTGTACTTTGTCCTTGCTGAGAAGGGAGGCTGAAGTTTCCTAGAGCTATTGGTGAAGCTGGAGATTGTAAGAGGAACTGTGAACTTGAGACCTTCTTGATGGTAATGCAGAGTTTTAGGGGAGATTGGAGAAGAACACAGAATGGTGTAAGGACAAAAAGAACTACATTATGTTTTGCCTTAAAACAGGAATATACAAATTAAAGCAATAACTTCTACTCTGCTTTCTTGTTTCTGCAATCCTCTGTCATTTGACATTGTTTTTTCCAAAGCAACATGTGACCATTTTCTTCAGGAGGCCATTTTCTTTTCAGTTATCATGTGGATTTGTTAGATTGAATAAAAAATATCTGCCTTACTTTAACAGGCCTCCCTGTACCTTTTCTTACTACATAACAGGGTACTTTTCCTTACTTTTTTCCTCTCAAAAATATCACACCCCTGAACATTTAACTAAATGATTATCAACTAAGAATATTTATTTTTTTTTGTTTTAACAATTCTTAGAGGTAACTATTAGTTTAGACTTAATTATTGAAATGCATCATTGGCCTTCTGCCTTGCCCCATCCCACTCATTTGCGTGCCTTTGTCACCAGTGAAAACATTCAAGAGGAATACTTCATTAACCATAGCTCCTGTTTTAAAGGAAAGCTTCAATTTTTAGCTAATTATTTTGCTAACAAAAATCTTATAAAATATTTTCTTAAAAACATCATAAAACCTCTGCCCATATTTCAGAACCCCTCAATCTCAAAAGTAGACACGAAGACAAAAAACCTGGTTATTTGGTTACTTCTCTGAATCACTCATGAATAATTGCCCTGGTGGACTAACCAGAATTGGAATGGCCAGGATCCGGCAAGAGATAACCCAAAGAGAAATACGTAGGCCACATAAGGGTGTTTCAGTCAACGACAGACTGCATATACGAAGGTGGTCCCATAACATTATAATGCCATAGTTCTTTTGTACCTTTTCTATGTTCAGATATGTAAATATTTACCATTGTGTTACAATTGCCTACAGTGTTCAGTAAGATAACATGTTGTACAGGTTTGTAGCCCAGGAGCAAGAGGCTATATACCATATAGCCTCGGTGCATAGTAGGCTGTATAGTAGACACCATGATGTTTGTACAAGGATGGGTAGGACACATTTCTCAGAATGTATCCCATCATCAAGCGATGTGTGACTGTACTGAAGTTATGGTTTTACTTAATTATTGACGTTTATTTTTAAAAAAACTTTGGGCATAAAGGTAATTGGTATTAATATTTTTCTCTTATTGACACACACATACATTCTCTGGACTTGTCCACTGGGGTTTAGTTTCTGTGTTCATTGCCTCTCTTAGTCTAGATGTTCTGGTGAAGTTGGTCCTTGGTTTGGATATTTGGATATTTCAAATTACTTCTAAGGTACAGATTTATTGCCAGCTATATTTTTGCATCCAGCCCTAGAGCTGTTTTCGTTTTTCCTTTCTTGATGTTGAGACTTTTTTTTTTTTTTTTTGAGACAGGGTCTTGCTGTGTCCCCTAGGCTGTAGTGCAGTGGCATGATCATAGCTTACTGCAACCTCAAACTCCTGGGCTCAGGTGATCCATCCTCCTGCCTCAGCCTTCCCAAGGGCTAGGATTATAGGTTTGAGCCACCATGCCTGGCCTATGTTGAGATTTCTTTTTTTTTTGAGCAGGGGAACTACAATTTATTATTTCACTCCACATCTCTTGGACTAACCCTAACCCTCAGGCACAAAGCCTCATAGAAGAGATCCAGAAACCTCTGTAAGAACTGAGGGGCAGAGCAATGGTCAGGCAGCATTTTTAATTTATTTATTTAAATTAATCTTTTATGGAATTATTCTTAAATTCTAATTTTGGATTTTTGTGAATTTTACATCCTCTCAGCAGTTTTAATTCATGGCCAGACTTGACTGCTTAGAACTTCCCATTTATCACAGAAGAAATCCCCTCTGATTTCCCATAAGGCAAAGTAGTGTGGGTTGATGCATAGTGAGCTACTTGTGTGTTTAGTACAATACAGTGGTCATGGTAAATACTCAAAACTTTCCCACAGGGGAAGCACGTTAATGCAGAGGTACAAAATAAAAAGATACATATTTAAATTTTAGAGTGCATCCCTGATTGTGTATGATCTCATCATTTTACAGGATTGTAGGGGGGAGTTTGTGGTATTTTTTGCTTAAAAACTTGATTTTTAAAAACTGCTCCCATTTTCCCATTTTCAGAATGTTTGCTAGGAGAGTTGGAAGTAGTAGAAGCCTCCTTAAATAACTGAGCCATTCCTGTATGTTTTACACACTTGCCATGATAGTGCCAAAGGTGGAGGTAGATCCAGGAGGGTCTTCCCCAGAGCGCCCCTGTCTGGCTTGGTTATATAGCACCAAGTTGCTTGGGGGTGGGATGGAGCACAGAGAACTCTTTTAATGATTTCCTGTTTTAGCCCTCAACAAAGATGTGTCAATTCCTTTGGTCTTACAGACTGTTGCCCAGAAGAAAAGATGTTTGGTTTTCACAAGCCAAAGATGTACCGAAGTATAGAGGGCTGCTGTATTTGCAGAGCTAAGTCCTCCAGTTCTCGATTCACTGACAGTAAACGCTACGAAAAGGACTTCCAGAGCTGTTTTGGGTAAGATCATCTGATGTTTGTACCATTCTTAGAGTGAAAAAAGTCACAGCATATGGAAGTATTTCCAAGCAAGGCAATTGGAACAGTGTGCTGATAATTAAAATCACTTATATTCTAATCTAGGCTATTTAAGGCTCCTACTGGAGCCTTGGTTATACCAAGACATATCCTTTTATTGTTAACTTAGGCGGTCCTTTTTGGTACCAGGGACTGGTTTCGTGGAAGACAATTTTTCCATGGATGGGGTGGGGTGGAGGGTGGTTTTGGATGATTCAAGCATATTACATTTATTGTGCAGTCAAACCTCTGTGTATTTGCAGCCACTCCCCAGCACTAGCATCACCGCCTCAGCTCCACCTCAGATCATCAGGCATTAGATTCTCATAAGGAGCTACAACCTAGATCCCTGGCATGCGCAGTTTACAGTGGGGTTTGAGCTCGGGTGAGAATCTGATGCCCCCACTGATCTGATAGGAGGTGAGGCTTATGTGGTGATGGGAGCGGCTATAAATACGGATGAAGCTGGGGTAAAGCTGAAGCTCTCTGATGAAGTTGACACTCATATGAAGCTGAAGTTCACAGCTCACCTCCTGCTGTGCAGTCTGATACCTAACAGGCCACGGGCCAGTACTTGTCTGTGGTCTGGGGGTGGGGACTGCAGGTATAAGGGAGTTTTTTAAAATTACCCTTATTCTGTCATGTCACGGTTGTCTACCAATATTTTTCTGCCTTTTGTATTATTTTTCTAAAAAATAGAAATACATTTTAACCTAATCTGCTGAGGAAGATGATACTAACAAAAGTTAATGTTCTACCCTTAAACCTGTCAGGGTATGTGAGCTTTCATTTTATAATTTCATTTTTCATTTATCTTCTGACAGTAGGCATCTGCTTAATAAAATGGATTTTTTCTAACAAATACTTGGATAAATAGAATGCTTGTTGTTGAGCCATTTCTCATGTTAGAAGTTAATTTCACCACTTTTTTTTCTTATCAGGACATTTGTCAGTCATTTATTGTTAATTCTGGATTCTGTAGGTTTTTTTTTTTTTGAGACAGGGTCTTGCTCTGTCACCAGGGCTAGAGTGCAGTGGTGTCATCATAACTCACTGCAGCCTCCAACTCCTGGGCTCAAGCAATCCTCCTGCCTCATCCTCCTGAGTAGCTGGGACTACAGGGGCACACTACCACACCTGGCTATTTTTCTGTTTTTTGTGGAGATGAGAGTCTTGCTTTTGCTGAGACTGGTCTTGAACTCCTGGTTTCAAGTGATCGTCCCACCTCAGCCTCCTAGAATGCTAGGATTACAGGCATGAGCCACCTCACCCAGCCTTATAGTTTGTTTGTTTATTTATTTATTTTGAGACAGAGTCTTGCTCTGTTGCCCTGGCTAGAGTGCTGTGGCATTAACCTAGCTCACAGCAACCTCAAACTCCTGGGCTCAAACGATCCTCCTTCCTCGGCCTCTCTAGTAGCTGGGACTACAGGCTTGGGCCACCATGTCTGGCTAATTTTGTATTTTTAGTAGAGACGGGGTCTCACTCTTGCTTAGGATGGTCTCAAACTCCTGAGCTAAAGCCTTCCTCTGGCCTCGGCCTCCCGGCCGGAGTGTTAGCATTACAGTCATGAGCCACTGCGCCGGGCCTGTAGTGTTTTTGTTTTTGTTTTATTTTTTGAAGGTTGTCCCAAATAGTCTAACCTGATCAAGCCTTTTTTAGATTCCTTTTTTTTTTTTTTTAATCAAGAGACAGGGCCTCTGTTGTCCAGGCTGGAATACAGTGGTGCTATCATAGGTCACTGAAGCCTTCTGGACTACAATTGCGTGCCACCACTCCTGACTAATTTTTATATTTGTTTTTATAGAAATGGAGTTTCAATATTGTCCAGGCTGGTCTCGAACTCCTGGGCTCAAGTGAGTCTCTTGCCTTCGCCTCCCAAAGTGCTGAGATTACAGGTGTGAGCCATTGCTCCTGGCCTACATTTTTCTTTTAATGTCTTCATTTCCAATTTTATACATAATATATATTATTAGTATTTTTTGGTATGTATTTATAATATAGGAAAAGTAGTAAGTAAAAGTTCCTCAGATATAATTAAAAAACAACTTGGCAACTTAGTCCTTTAGATTTCCCCCCTATGCAAATATAATTTTTTTTTTTTTTTTTTTTAAAGAGATGAGAGGTCTCACTCCATTGCTCAGGCTGGAGTGCGGTGAGTGTTCACAGTACCCTGTAGCCTCAAGTTCCTGGGCTCAAGAAATCTTCCTTCCTTAGCCTCTTGAGTACAGACAGGCACCTGGCAATATAATCATGTTTTTTAAAACTACAATGCCTTTCTGGTTTTGTTTGTTGTGAAACTAGGATATCATGACACATTGTTTTATTAATACTCAAAGGGTGGCATTTTATTGCTTATGAAATATCTACACATTTCACAAAAGATTAGACAGCATTGTAGAAAACCATCTCTTTTAGGTAAGTTTTATTGTTATTTAATTAAAAAAATCTATTTTATTTTAAAATGACCGAATTGCAGTACATAGAATTGGTTCACTGGATCTAGAAGTTAATTATATTTTTGAAATATTCTATAGAAACAACGGAACTGGATCGTCTATGATGATTAAATTACATGTATAAGCCATAAATGGATAAGGTTTTTCCAAAAGAAATGTACTTGCATAAATTCTTTAAGGTAAAGGAGACTGATAAAGGTTTGATTGTTTCCTTATCAGGTTGCATGAAACTCGTTCAGGAGACATCTGCAATGCCTGTGTCCTGCTTGTGAAAAGATGGAAGAAGTTGCCAGCAGGATCAAAAAAAAACTGGAATCATGTGAGTTAATCTTTCTTCTTTCTCAATTATACCTCTATTATATTTAAAGTAACATTAATTTCCCCCAATTTAGGAAGTAATATATCCCTAGGGTAGAAAAATGTAAAAAGAATAAAGAAAAACACTAGCTGCTGCTCAGATATAATCGCTTAACATTTTGGCATGTTTAGAACAGAATAGCCTGGTGTGGCGTTTCGCTAAGGCTGTATCCGATATCCCCCTTTTAGAGATTCACAGTGCACCTTCACATATTTTTAGGCTTAACCCGGTAATTCCCAGAGTTAATTAGACATGGATTCTTTTTTAAACCTCTTACAATAACGTTCTTTTGGACTCAGGTTGGTACCAGTGAGCACATAGGTTTTAGAATCAGACTTGGATTTGAATCTTACTGTCACCACTGACTAGCTGTGGACTTTGGGCAGGTTACATTTATTTATGAAGTGTAAAGATAATAGCGATCTCAGAGAGCTATTGTGAGAACTGAATCAGATAGTATATATAGAGTATAACATAGTGATCACTCAGTTAGAAACTATTGTTATTCTCTATTTAAATCTAGTTGAGATTAAGCTGACATGTTAATTTGTGTTCTGTTTGCCCTTTCACTTTTCAATGTCACTAGAGTTCTTCATAAAATATTTTTGATGACCAGAACAACACTGTTAAATCTTATTTAGTTCTTCTGTATTGCTAGCTTTCAGAAGATTTATGAAATTTACACAAAACTTTTTTAAGTAGGCAGGTATTTTTCTTTGCCTTTTTCTCCACACTAGCTTTACACTGTCCTTTGGTGACTGTTAAATTATTACGATGGGTTGTGATTTTGAAGGAAGAAAACCTTCCTTTTTATATAGGGTGGAAATCTGCAAATAGTAAGTGAATGAATATATAAGAAATAGGACTATATAGGGCTAGATCAATAGCTGGGCTAGATTGTAGAAGAACATGCTATTGCCATCATGTAACTGACCTCAGGGATTAAGGTGTGTAGTAAAAAAAGCATAAAGAATAGGTCTGTAGACCTTGGTTTCAGTCTTTTCCCCTCTCTACCCAACCATACCCATTTATTAGCTTAGTGAAATAAGGCAAAATACTTAAGTTCTCTATGCCTTGTTTTCTTTTTTCTTTTTTTGAAATGGGGTCTCAGCTCTGTTGCCCAGGATAGAGTACAGTGGTGTGATCATAGCTCACTGTAGCCTTGAACTCCTGGGCTGAAGCAATCCTCCTGCCTCAGCCTCCCCAGTAGCTAGGACTATAGGCATGCACTACTGAGCTCTGCTAATTTTAAAAAATATTTTGTAGAGACTGGGTCTCGTTATGTTACCCAGGCTGGTCTTGAACTCCTGGCCACAGGTGATCCTCTGGCTTCAGCCTCCCAAGTAGCTGAGACTGTAGTTCTACACCACTGCTTGCCTTGTTTTCCTTTTGTCTAAAATTAGAGTAACAAAATTAGCCCCTTTACTGCTTTGTGGTAAAGGTAAAATCAAAAGTATATGAAAACTTTTTGTAAACTGCAAAACATCATCCTGTAGAAACGTTAGTCGTTAGGCTTGATTCTTAACTTAGTTGGATTATCTAATAATGATTATATCCCGTATGTAAGTCTATTTTAAATTTTTTTCTAGCAGACTCCTGCTATTGGCCACTTCAAAGGAAAAAAATATTTTAAAACCCCAGTAGATAAATAGGATATGGAAAATTTATTTTTCCATATTATGTGATGACTAAAAGTACACATGGATGCTCTAATGCCCTTTGAATATAAAACTGGTTCTCAGTTCTTGGGAGGCAGGGCTCCCTCCAATAGGCATGGGTTGGAACCAGAGGGATACACTGGTGTAATTTTTTTAAATAATATTAAATATTCAGTATTTTCTTCCAGGTGGTAGATGCAAGGGCTGGACCCAGCCTAAAGACTACATTGAAACCAAAGAAAGTGAAAACTCTGTCTGGAAACAGGATAAAAAGCAACCAGATCAGTAAACTGCAGAAGGAATTTAAACGTCATAGTAAGTTGTGATACTAGAATGTTAGTACTTAGAATAATTGTTTTTATTTTTGACTGGAGGTGGTGTATGATGTGTGTGGATCATTTTGTTCTCTATTACGTTTTAAAAAGAGTGCTGAAAGGCAGTGTTGACTTGGCGGAGATGCTATCTTATTTCTATGAAATTTTGGAACTCTATCTGATTTTGATGTCATGAGAGTACTTTCACCAGCTAGCCACTTCTTTAAATTGTACTGAGACCACTCTGATGTCTTTATATAAGGACATCTTAATTTTCCAGAAGGTGCATTTCTAGCTTGCTTACTTGATTTTTATACATAAGGAAATCATGTCCCGGAGATGTGCAGGAAGAGATGTAAATAATTAGTGGACAATCTGAGACCGAACCCCAGGTTTTCTGGAAAGTAACTTTAGAAATCATAACTCACATATTAACATAAAGCCAGCCTCAGGACTCTCAGGTTTAAGGGGTGGTGTGTGTTGTGTGGGGGTATAAAATGGGAAAGGAATGTCAATTAATATCAGGTTCCCATACTCTTACTGGGAGTTGCTGGGGAGAGTGCTGTGGCAGTACATCTATATTTTGGAATTTAGATTTCAGATTTTGAAAAGGAAATATACTGCATACAATGTTGTATAATATCTATAACACCCTCAGTGGGGTCTGAGTCAGCACTACTGAATCAAACACATTAGTATTTCTACAGCAAAAATGTAGGAATAGTCACATTTGGTGAGATAAATGGACTGTCAATAGGCTAGTCTGGTTTGTCTACTTACATAGTTTGGTCATGACAGATTTTGTGGCCAAATATGTTGGGAGTAAACTTTGTGTTTTCAGAGCTTTCTCAGAATTGTGGACAGGGGTTGTGGACCTGTATTAGAGCTCTCAGTATTTTTTTTTATTAATCTGTGGACTCTGTTAGTCAAAATATTACCAAGCAAGACAAATGGTTGTCATCCTTGTTTTAGAACAATGGAAAAAGTTTAGTGTACTGACTGGGTAGAGTGGGGGGTGAAGAAGAACTCACTCATCTTTTGAGCATTTTGATACATGTACTAAGCACCTTACATACACAATTATCTCAGTTATTTCCAAGTTAGAGCTTAGGACAGGAAGCACAGAGGGGTGATGTCACCTTGAGCTGCATCACTTAGTAAGTGGTAGAGATGATTTTATCTAACTTCAAACCCCGGTACTCTTTCTGTAATACCACTCTGCTCTCTGGGGTAGTAAATGCCCCAGGATTTTGTCTTTCCAGATTTGCTACTAACTTTGTGCTCTTGAGTAAATATGTGTTTAACCAGTCTATCTGTAGTTATTCAGATGATATATTTAATATTTGGTGAAAATATTTTTATATTTATGGTAAAATATTTAGGTAACACAAATGTGTGTGTATTTGTGTGTTTGAATTACACCTGTTCCTTTCTTAACCAACTTTCAACCCTCCCCATCCCCCCAAAAGGGATTTAACTGTACCCTCTACTCTCACAGGATATTTTTTTTTTTTTTTTTTTTTTTGAGACAGAGTCTCACTGTGGTGCCCTGGCTAGAGTGAGTGCCATGGCGTCAGTCTAGCTCACAGCAAGCTCAAACTCCTGGGCTCAAGCGATCCTTCTGCCTCAGCCTCCCAAGTAGCTGGGACTACAGGCATTTGCCACCATGCCCGGCTAATTTTTCTATACATATTTTAGCTGTCCATATAATTTCTTTCTATTTTTAGTAGAGACGGGGTCTCGCTCTTGCTCAGACTGGTCTCGAACTCCTGAGCTCAAACAATCTGCCCGCCTCGGCCTCCCAGAGTGCCTCACAGGATATTTTAATGAATATTTGAGAAATAGTAAATTTCTTCTATCACTTGAAGGTAGGGAAATTGATTATTCATATGTATATTCTTAGCTCTTTCCTTCAATTACAGGGAAGGTGATATCTGACTAACTTTTGCCTTACCTAAGGGAATAATATGTCCAGTGTAATTTTAGGGTTTTATGATAAAACTGTGCTGTGTAGTGGTTGGAGACCAAAAATAAATCCCTTTGAAAGAAATGTAGATTTTGGAGGCTCAAACTAAAACAGGGTTTCCTTAGGTACGTTGTGAATTGCTAACCCATGTGTGCAACATAACAGTTTTGAGACATTTGAATTTTTATTCACCCATTTATTCACCCATTAGATAGTCTCCCTGCCTCTGCTTAGTGTTTGTTTCCATGCATCCTGTACATACCTACAGCTTGTATCCTCTTCCTGAGACATTCTTTTGTGGTGTGCTAGAAAGACATCAGGCCTAGAGCTTAACAGGTATAGATTTCAGGGCTGGGGGCAGTGGCTCACACCTGTAATCCTAGCACTCTGGGAAGCTGAGGCTGGAGTATTGCTTGAGCTCAGGAGTTCGAGACCAGCCTGAGTAAGAGTGAGACCCCCATCTCTCCTAAAAATAGAAAAAATTAACGGGGCATATTTGTGCGTGCCTGTAGTCCCAGCAACTTGGGAGGCTGAGGCAGGAGGATCGCTTGAGCCCAGGAGTTTGAGGTTGCTGTGAGCGAGGCTAACACCATGGCACTCTAGCCCTGGTGACAGAGTGAGACTCCGTCTCAAAAAAAAAAAAAAAAAAAATTTAGATATGAATTACAGTTCTTGTCACTAGTGAATGTGTGACATTGACAAGAGTCACTTGACATTTAACCGCAATTTCCTAATCAGAGAAATGGGGACAGATCTGGATTTTTATTTTTCCCCTCCCCTCCCCTTCCTTCCTTCCTTTTTTTTTTTTTTTTTTTTGGTTAAAGAGATAAGGTCTCCTTCCATTGCTCAGGCTGGAATACAGTGGTGCAGTCATAGCTCACTACAGCCTTAACCTCCAGGACTCAAGCAATCTTCTTGCCTCAGCCTCCCCAGTAGCTAGGACTACA
The DNA here is from genome assembly GCF_041146395.1 of Eulemur rufifrons. NCBI lineage: Eukaryota > Metazoa > Chordata > Mammalia > Primates > Lemuridae > Eulemur > Eulemur rufifrons. Next base: position 27,670,905 of record NC_090998.1, on the reverse strand, counting down.
GGCTCACGCCACCATGCCTGGCAAATTTTTTGAAATTTTTTTTTTTGTAGAGGTGGGGTCTCATTATGTTGCCCAGGTTGGTTTCAAATTCCTGGCCTTAAGCGATCCTTCCTCATCCTTCCAAAGTACTGGGATTACAGGTGTGAGCCATTTCGCCTTGCTGATAAATCTGGATTTGTGTTAACAGTTCTTATCACTTACAAATGTGTAACTCTGGAGTCACCTGACACATACCCACCTACAATTTTCTAATCAGAAAAATGGGGATGGTCAAGTAAAAACGGCTTTTGTAAAACAAAATAAATTCCTATATAACTATTAGCTATTCTTTTTATGTCATCCTTGCCAAAATTTATTTTTCTGGTTGCTATAGAAAGTCTTTGGAGATCCTATTTTTATTTGGACTAAGTTAGTCCCTCAGCGCATAGTGTGTTCTGCTTCCACGACTTTGCTCATTGCCTCTACCTACTTGATGCTATCTAAACACTCCTTTGTGCCTTTCCAAATCCAGTCTAATTAAGACTTCTAAAATTGTAGTTCTTTGAAGATCTACATTCTAGAAAAGAGCTCTTTGTTACTGTGTATGTTGTTAGTTGTATATATCCTAGTATCTTAAGTATTAGGTTAAACCATATGAAATTATTGTTTTTATAGGTAAAAAATGGTCAAATAACTGAAATTTTAAATAGTTCAAAGATATTATGAGTTTTCCTTAGCAGCGTAGAGCTATTGATGTTAAGTATTTAGGAAGTCTTTTAAATATTCCCCTAGACTTCTTTAAAGCCTGATATTCTTGAGGATTTTGTTTGTTAAATTAGCATATTAAAAACATTAATGGTGCTTTCTTTGTTTTAGGTAATTAGTTTTATGCTATTTTATATAAACATTTGTTAATACAAAATACTTGTGAGCTCTATTCAAAAAAGTTTTCTTTAGTCTGTTTCTTCCCATGCAGCATATAACACAGGATTTCATGCCTCATAAATACTTAATAAATATTTCATTGGGTCTCAATTAGAGATTGGAGGATTGCTTTATCCACCTATCCTGGGAGAGAGGGGGTATTTAACTAAAGATTAGATATGTGGTAGGCTCCATCACTATTTATGATATCATTCTTGCTGTAACTAACAGTATCTGTAGCCTTACAACACAGTGACTTGACCAAAAAACTTAATTTCTGGCTTGCAAATTTAAATGAAGTCTTCTGAGGGTAAAAGTATTAAATCAGATTTACCTCTGCATCTAATAAATTGTCTTTATTCCTTATTAAATCAGGATCTATTGTTTTCCCTTTATAGGTACAGTGTCATTTTTCTTTGGTTGTTTTCCAGATATTTTTCTTCTTTAGTTTTTAGAAGTTTAATTATGATATGTCTTGGCGTGGATATCGTTGGGTATATTCTGTTTGGGTTTTGCTCAGCAACTTGAATCCCAGCTTTATGTCTCTTGCCAAATTTGACAAGTTTTTAGCTACTATTGTTCACAAATATGTAACTTTTCACTTGACAATTAAAAAAAAAATTAGCTGGGCATGGTGGCACATGCCTGAAGTCCTAGCTACTAGGGAGGGTGAGGCAAGAGAACGGCTTGAACCCAGGAGTTCAAGGCTGCGGTGACCCACTACTCCAATACAGCCTGGGTGACAGAGTTGAGACCATGTCTCTTAAAAAAAAAATCCAGATTTATCCATTTCTCTGATTAGGAAATTGTACTTAAATGTCAAGTGACTTGTGTCAAAGTATATTTGAGGACTTTTTCACCTTCACTCTCATTCTTCTGTCCCTCCAGGACTAATTGCAATGACATGAATGTAGTTTTTTTTTGTTACAGTCCCACAGGTCTCAGGCTCTGTTTGTTTCTCTGTGTTGTTCAGATTGGGTAATTTCTTTTGTTCTTTCTTTCAGTTCACTTTTTGTTTTTTGTGTCCTCTCCGTTCTGCTTTTGAGCCCATCCATTGAGCTTTTTGTTTTATTTATTGTATTTCTTCAGTTCAAAAATGTCCATTTGTTTTTTCTTTATGGTTTTATTTTTTTTTACCGAGATTTCCTATTTCTTTCCTGAGGCTGTATTTTCATTTGTTTCAAACAGGTTCATAATTGATCATTGAAGCATTTTTATCATGGCTGTTTTAAAATTTTTGTCAGTCCAAGAAAATTCTTTGCTTAAAGTAAATAAATAAATAAATGAAATCTTTGCCAGATAATTCTAACATAATCTGTTATTTCGGTGTTGGCATGTACTTGCTTTTTCATTCATTTTGAGGTCTTTCTGGTTCTTGGAATGACGGGATTTCTTTTTCTTTTTTTTTGAGACAGGGTCTCTCTCTGTTGCCCAGGCTAGAGTGCCATGGCGTCAGCCTAGCTCGCAGCAACCTCAATCACCTGGGCTCAAGCCGTCCTCCTGCCTCAGCCTCCTGAGTAGCTGGGACTACAGGCATGCGCCACCATGCCTGGATAATTTTTTCTATATATAATTTTAGTTGTCCATATAATTTCTTTCTATTTTTAGTAGAGACAGGGTCTCGCTCTTGCCCAGGCTGGTCTCGCACTCCTCAGCTCAAACGATCCACCCGCCTCGGCCTCCCAGAGTGCTAGGATTACAGGCGTGAGCCACCGCGCCCGGCCTCAGCTAGTTTTTTTTTTTTTCCTGTAGAGATGGGGTCTTACTCTGCTCAGACTGGTCTCAAACTCCTGACCTCAAGCAATCCTCTTTCCTCGGCCTCCCAAAATGTTAGGATTTTAGGCGTGAGCCCCCGAGCCCGGCCAAATGATGTGATTTTTGATTGAAAACTGGACGTTTTTAGATTATGTTGTGAGACTCTGGGTCTTATTTAAACCTTTTGTTTTAACTGGCTTTTTTGGATACCCTAAGTGCAGGAGAATGGAGAGGGCCACCACCACCTTGTTACTGCCAGGTGGTGCTAGAAATCTGGTTTCTCACTCAGCTTCCATTGATATTTGTGTGTCACGGGGGTGTTCCTTGTTACTACTTGCATGTGGGGGGGAAGTTCAGGCTCCCATATGGTGAGGGTGTCCTTGTTCTTAGTGGCTCTCCACTTAGGCTTCCTCTGACAGCACCCTGGTGGAGGTGTTGTGCTTCATAACAGTCTCGGGAGGGTAGAAATCTAAGCTCCCCACCTCGGCTTTGCCCGGGTGGGTAAGGGATGGCCACAGTTTTTTCTGTGGTGTTTGGCTGGAGCAGAGTGATATTGTCTAAGAAAAGTTTCCTGTCTTGCTAGGCTGCTGTTTTCCTGGTTCTTTGGCTAGAAAGAGCAGGCTTTTGTTGGGGTTTTAAATTTTTGATTTTTGGTCACCTGCACCCATTGGCATTTCTGGGTTGCTGCTGGTTCACCTCCAAGACTGGGATTTATGAGGCAAAAAGAAAATTCAGAAAAATTAAGGAACTCACCACATCTTTCCTTGGGTCTCAAGCTCCCTAGATGGTCATCACCTTTCAGAGTCTTTGGTTTGTTGTATATGTTAATATAATATCCAGAGTTTTTAGTTCTATAAGCAGGAAGAATAGGGAGAAAGTATGTTTACTCCATCTTCCTAGAAGCAGAAGACCTCATTCTCTTTAAAATATACTTTAGTCCAAATATCTTCAAATATCAGTAGTGCATAGAAAATAAATTCTTTTTTTACTTTTTCTTCTTTTTTACCAACTCATTCACAATGTCCTATGCTGAGGTTTAGTTATAATTACAAGTAATGAAATTGAAAATTTGTTTTTTATCTTTATTGCAGATTCTGATGCTCACAGTACCACCTCAAGTGCCTCCCCAGCTCAGTCTCCGTGTTACAGTAACCAGTCAGATGATGGCTCAGATACAGAGATGGCTTCTGGTTCTAATAGAACACCAGTTTTTTCCTTTTTAGATCTCACATACTGGAAAAGGTAAAGGCAACAGAAAATGTCTAACCAGCAAACCATCTTACATTACAGGCAGTGGTTTCCTACTTCCTTAGCAATTAAATGGCATTTGGCAAACAGCTGGTAGCACACATGATTGGAGTGGATTGAGCAGTAATTGAGCAGAGAATTGGGATTTTGTATGTTCTTCCTATTAAAATTGATTTAAAATAAAAATCACATCAAGGTACCTAAATTTCCTATCATGAAGTAGACTAGGTATTCTGACCGTCGTCTCCCACCGAAGAAAGTATAAGTGCTAGAAACATACTTTTTAAAGTCTTTAAAGTCTTTAAAGTCTTTAAAGATGTCATTGATCAGAATTCCTTAATAAGGAATACTAAGATGCCAAGTGCTGAATGAATCTGTGTAGCCCCAAAGTCCAAAGAGATAACAGATTAGGACAGGGAAAAATACTTTCAAAGAGAAAATGTTTAGAATTTTCTAGGTTACTTGAAAATCTAGGTTTCTGCATTCAGGAAGACTAATTGAAATTAAAAGTCAGATAATAAAAAATTTTACCACAGACATAGTGAATCTATAGAATATGAAAAATAAAATCTTAATAGATCTGCAAGCAGTGAGAAAATATATTCTCTTTCTCTCTATTTTAAAGAGAGAGAGTCTTTCTCTGTTGACCAGGCTGGCCTTGAACTCCTGGGCTCACGCATGGCTGCCTCAGCCTCCTGAGTAGCTGGGACTACAGGTGTGCACCATTGGGCTTGGCTTAAGAAAATACATTCTTTTTAAAGGAACAACAAATACACAAAGCTGGAGTTCTTAGCATGAACAAAGGAAGCCAGAAAACAATAGATTAATATCTTAAGTGAGCAAAGAGATAAATCTTAAAGCTAGAATTATACATATAGCAAAAGTATCTTTGATGAACAAGACATAAGGCAGATTTATTTATTTTATTTTATTTTTTTTAGACAGAATCTTGCTCCACCACACCTGGCTAATTTTTTCTATTTTTAGTTGCCCAGCTAATTCCTTTCCGTTATTTAGTAGAGACGGGGTCACGTTCTTGCTCAGGCTGGTCTTGAACTCCTGAGCTCAAGCCATCTTCCTACCTTGGCCTCCCAGAGTGCTAGGATTACAGGCGGGAGCCACCATGCCTGGCCCATAATACAGTTTTGACAGGAGAAATAATTTGAGAGTTTGCCACCTAGCTGACCCTCAATAAAGAAAATTCTACAGGCAGAAGGAAAGAAATCCTTGGTTGGAATTCTGAGAGGAAAGAAGGATCAATAAAGAAAATAGTAAATATTTATGTAAATTTAAACAATGACTTTTTAAAATGACTATGGTTGTGGTAGTAAAAAATAAGAGAATTATATGACAACTATAATATATAAGTTAAGGTAATAAAGGTGATAGGAGTTAAAGTTTTCAATGGCTTTTGCCTTGTTGGGAATAAAAATATATATATATATATATATATATATATATATTTTTTTTTTTTGTTTGTTTGTTTTGAGACAGAGTCTCGCTTTGTTGCCCAGGCTAGAGTGAGTGCCGTGGCATCAGCCTAGCTCACAGCAACCTCAAACTCCTGGGCTTAAACGATCCTACTGCCTCAGCCTCCCGAGTAGCTGGGACTACAGGCATGCGCCACCATGCCCGGATAATTTTTTCTATATATATATTTTAGTTGGCCAGATGATTTCTTTCTATTTTTAGTAGAGACGGGGTCTCGCTCTTGCTCAGGCTGGTCTCGAACTCCTGAGCTCGGCCTCCCAGAGTGCTAGGATTACAGGCGTGAGCCACCGTGCCCAGCCAGAGAATAAATATATTGAATAATTTTGGAATTTGACAAATTAACTACATAAACTACTAAAAGACTAAAAATAAGGCTGGGTGTGGTGGTTCACTCCTGTAATCCTAGCACTCTGGGAGGCCGAGGTGGCAGGATTGCTTGAGCCCAGGAGTTTGAGGTTGCTGTGAGCTAGGCTGATGCCACGGCACACTAGCCTGGGCAACAGAGCGAGACTCTGTCTCCAGAAAAAAAAAAAAAAGTGTAAAACCTCCAGAGGAGAAGGGAAGCGCGACAGTAATCATTGATCACAATAAATGTAAGTAATAATAGTTCCTGTTAAAAGACCAAAATTTGGATAATCAATGAAAGCCCAGTTATGTTCTGTTTATCAGAGATACAGGATAAAGTTTAAAAATAATGGTATGGGAAAAAATATACCTAGCAAAACAAAAGGATAATAGAAAAGATTATCATATATTTGTAAAAAATACTGCTGTATATTTGTAAGTTAAGAACCCTATAGGTCTAAAAAAGGTATAATATAAAATAGAAAATATTTATAACTTATTAACTGAAAAATGCCACGAATCAAAACATGTAGGATAAAGCTAAAAAGGTAGATAGAAGAAAATGTATTGCCGTTAATGCTATTATAAAAGAAAGATTAAAAAGTAAATGAACTGATAAATATCTAACTTAAAGGTTTATAAAGACAAATTCAAGAAGCAAGGAGATACTAAAGATACGAGAAGAAAGAAACACATGGAATAGAAAGACACTATGCAGTGGAGCAAATCAGTAAAACTAAGAGTTGGATCTTAAAAACACCAGACCAAAAACGACTAGAGATAAGGCAGATCAAGAAAAGAAGTACACGTAAGAAATTTTAGGAAAGAAAAAGGAGACTTAGGTATATATAAAGCTGAAATTTAAAAGATAACAGGATATTATAAACAACTATGCCAATAAGTTTGAAAATATGGGTAAAGTAGATATATTACTAAAAAGAAGGCAGCTTACCAAAACTCTCATAAAAAGTAAGAAACCTGAAATGAACAGTCTCATAATAAAGAAATTGATTCAATGCTGAGTTAGGAGGATTGCTGGAGCCCAGGAGTTCGAGGCTACAGTGAACTATTATCAGTCCACTGCACTCCAGCCTGGGCAACAGAGTAAGACTCCATCTTTAAAAAAAAAAAAAAAAAGAAAGAAAAGAATAAAGAAATTGATTCAGTGGCGAAAAATCTACCCTCAAAGAAATCCCAGGTCCAGATAGGCAAGTTCTATCAAACACTCCTGGAACAAATGATTCTGATCTTTTAGTGATTTTTCCATTTTTCCTATGAATAAAATAGGGCACAGGCTTCAAGCATTTTATAAGGCTGATATAACTTTGATACCAAAGCAGTAATATTATGATCAGCTACTAGGTTTATTCTAGGGATGGAAAATTGGTTTAAACTCAAGAAGATAAACTCGTAATTTACCACATTGATGGTTTCTAAAGGAAGCCATCATCTTAGTACTACAGAAAAGGTGTTTGACAAATTTGAACATTCCTTCAAAGTATAAAACAATTTTTAGCAAAATTGGCACAGAAGGGAAATTTCTCACCGGGATTATAGATATCTCCAAAAAAGTACAGACTACATCATACTTCATTGTGACAAAATGAAGGCATTTTTCTCCAAGATCAAGAGTGTTCACTGTCACCATTTCTAATCAACACTATACCGGAGATGCTAGCCAGTACAATATTGGTAGTAGTGGTGGTGGTGGTGGTGGTGGTACCAGTTGTAGTAAACACTTAGAACAATGCCTAGCACATAGTGAGTACTTTATAGTTTACATATATTTATTTAATCTTTCTAACAACTCTATGAAGCATGATGTGGAAACAGATACGAAGAGGAAATAGTTTATCTAAGGTTATACAGTAAGTATAACAGGATTTAAACTCAAGCAGTTTGGCATTAGAATGATATCTTTTCCTATAGCATTAGAAAATATGAAAGAACCTAGTAATAAATATCAAAAGACCTTTATGGATCCCTTCTGGCTGGTTTAGAGGATAAAAAGAAAAAAAGAAAAAGTCCTTCATAGAGAAAATCAAATATTATTGAATAACTTTTAAACATACCTAAATAAATTGAGGTGTTTACACATTCATGGATATTGTAAAACTAAATGTTATGAAGATGATCTCTTAATAGATTCAGGGTAATTACAGTCAAAACCTCAACATATTTGGGGAACTTGACAAGCTAGGTTTATAATTTATATAGAAAAGCAGAGGGCCCAAAATAGTCATCTGTCTTCAGAAGAATTCGCAAGATGTGGATATACATGCCCTAAGAGAAATCAAGACATTACAAAGCCATAGTAATTAATATAATGTGTTTTTGGACTAGCCAGGTATAGGAAAATAAACCAATGATGATGGAATACAGAGCAAAGAATAGGCCCACATGTATATGGAAACTTGTTATGTGATACATGGTCAGGGGGAGGTCAGTTAGGGAAAATGGACTGTTGAATAAATGTTGCTAGGTTATTATGGACAACATGGTTATGCATGTGGAAAAATTGTACTTGGATGCCTCACACCATACACAAAACATCAATTACAGATGCATTAAAGTAGAAAACAATATGACTTTTGAGTGGGAAAAGATTTCTTATGACAAAGTACTAAGCATAAAAGAAAAGACACCAGACTAGGTTTGATTACATTATAATTATAGACTTAAATTGATCAAATGACACCATAAAAAGTGAAATGATATCCAACACGTGTATCCGACAAAGGTTTAGTATCTAGAATATATAAACAACTCCTACAAGGGAAGAAGAAGACAAACTATAGAAAACTGGGCACAAGACTTAGAAAAGGTATCACATAAAAGAAAGAACCCATTAAATGAAAATGTGTTCAAACTTTTTAATAATTAAGGAAATACAAACTAAAATTTCTACGAGATGCCATTTTATACCCACTGGACTGGTAAAAACTAAAGCAAACTCTGTTACCAAATGTTAGCGTATAGAGCGGTGAGAACACTGTTGGTTATGGATGTAAATAGTTTTAACCATGCTGATTAACAATTGCCATTTCTGAGTAGAGTTGAAGATGTTTCCATTCCTATATATCCCAGCAATATAAACTAGAAAAAATTTTTAGGACGTATGCACTGATGTGTAAAGCAGTGCTTATAATAGGAAAATTCATCAAAATGAGAGTGGATAAATAAAACTGGTATATGTATGTAAGCACATGGTGGAATCTCATACATAAGTTTTAAGCTCTAAAACAATATGTATGAATCAAAATTGCTTAATGTTAAGCAAAAAATTACAGAATACAGTGGGGTTCCGTGTATGTATAATGAATAATTACGCAGTATGATTAGAGTTGCAAACAATATAGTAAAACCATGAAGTATTAAATATAAAGAAATAAGGGTGTGAAAAACCTAAAATTAACAGAGGAGAGGCTGAGATGAGGTGGAGTGGGACTGGAGAGGGGGGCTTGCAGGGGCCTTCACAGGAAATGATCTTTTTGTCCTTTAAAGTATATGATCCATTAGTGTTTTTTCTATTTTTTATGCCTTTAGGTATATTTGATAATACACACATACATATATAATGAGAGAGAGTAGATATTTTTATCTACTCAGTATTTAATTAAAATAACCACCAGCTGCATCATCGCCTGTTTATGGTGGCTATATTTTTTCCCCCCAAGAGTTGGTGGATTTTTGGAGGAAATAGAGTTAATAACTTCAGGAGCAGCCTTTGAAACTGACTGCTATCTCTCAAAATGCGTATGTATTTCCCCTTTAATTGTTAGAGAAGATTCCAGTGTGGCATTTAAGGGACCTTGGGGAGTTCCCATTTTCTAGCTAAGTTGAAAGGCCTAGGAGCCCTTTCACTTGGAATGTGATAAGATTGTAGCAGTAGAGCCTTTTGATTATTTTGGACTCGTTATCATGGTGAGTAGATTTTTTTTTTTTTATATTCCTATTCTTCTGTCTTATTAATGTATTTTGTTCTCCACTTTTTCTTTTAGACAGAAAATATGCTGTGGGATTATCTATAAAGGCCGTTTTGGGGAAGTCCTCATCGACACACATCTATTCAAGCCTTGCTGCAGCAATAAGAAAGCAGCTGCTGAGAAGCCGGAGGAGCAGGGCCCGGAGCCTCTGCCCATCTCCACTCAGGAGTGGTGACTGAGGTTTTTATGTAGAAGGGGAACAAAAAATGATTTAAGTTTTGAAAAGACCACAAAGCAACAAGCTGACCCTCCTATTTTTAACATGGATACCTGCTATTCTGCCAAAAGACAACTTCTAGAATAGTTTCGAATGGGTTATTTTTCCCCCAGTTCCACAAGCTCTGAAGCCAGTGTCTAGCTTACTAAAAAAAGAATTGTATATAATATTTAAGATGCTGAGTATTTCATAGGAAAGCTGAATGCTGCTGTAAAGTGCTCTTTAAGTCTTCTTCTTTTTTTTTTTTTTAAATCCCCTTCTAATGAATGAAACTAAGGGGAATTTCAGGGGACAGTGATGGGATTTGTTGTATGATAAACAGTATGTAGTTTTAGTCTTTCTATATTGAGAAGCAGTGGTTGGGGCATATTTTAAGATGGCTGGCTACACTTGTTTTCCCTCATGATAATAAAGTTGTCATAACTCAGTAACATGGACTTGCTCCTAGAAGTAATTGTTAATAATTTTGAAATATTAAGGTCTTGCCAAGGTTCTGATGATTCAAACCTGTACTACTGATTATTAAGCAGGACAGACTGAGCTTTCTGTTACAAATACCTTGAAGGAAAAAGTAATTTCTAAATATACAGAGAGGTAACTTGACTGTATATTTTGCATCCTGTGCCTCCTCCCTTCATATTAATGTTTGATAAAGGTTTTAATTTATGTGAACTTTCTGAAGCAGAATGAAAGCTCTTCTTGGGGACATGGCAAGTCTTTCGGATAGGTGAGACCCTAGTTGAACAGTACCAAAGCATTACCACACGGTAGACAGCACACTCCATTAAAAACGTTAAACTGTCTGAAAAATAAAATGTTCAAGTCTTCAGGATGGCACAAAACAAAGGTTGATGCTTTTGGGGGCACATTTCTTAGCGGGCTTGCCGAGTATGTAAATAATTGACTTTGTGTTACGTGACTGTTTGATGACTTCACTGAAAATCTGCACAATTCAGTTTTAGCTCTGGATTACTTCAGTTGACCTTTGTGAAGGTTTTATCTGTGTAGAGTGGATGTTTGACTTGTTTTAACCTGTTAGGGTTTTTATTGTTTTTCACTCTATATTTAAAGTAAAATTTACTAAAAGAAAAGAGGTGTGTGTTAATGCTAAGTGGGTTGGTTTTGGTTTGGCTTCTTTTAGTCAGGCTTTCTGAACATTGAGATATCCTGAACTTGGAGTTCTTCAATTTTAAAATCCTCATTAAAAGCCTCTCACTTGAACCCAAACCAAAGTACGCTTCTTGCCTCTTTTCCAAAAGTTCAGGAGAAAAATATCACCAGTTCAGACTTATTTTCATAATGAGGGAGGAGCATTTGCCTGCCTTATAATGACATGACTCAGTGCTTATTTTTTAAACTGGATTTTAAAAATTGGATAGTATAACAATAAGGAGTGAGCCACTTTGGATGGACACCCTATAGTTTTATAGTTCTTAATCTAAACATTTTATATTTCCTCCTTTTGGAAAAAACCTATATGCTATAAGCCACCATATGCACAGACTACACAGCTAGTGGGGTCGGCTCTCTCACAGCCTTTGAGGTGAATTACAAGAGTCCAGCCATTATCATCCTCCCGAGTTATTTTGAAATGGTTTTTTTTTTTTGTACATTTTGGCTGCAGTATTGGTGGTAGAATATACTATAATATGGATCATCTCTACTTCTGTATTTATTTATTTATTACTAGACCTCAACCACAGTCTTCTTTTTTCCCTTCCACCTCTCTTTGCCTGTAGGATGTACTGTATGTAGTCATGCACTTTGTATTAATATATTAGAAATCTACAGATCTGTTTTGTACTTTTTATACTGTTGGATACTTATAATCAAAACTTTTACTAGGGTATTGAATAAATTTAGTCTTATTAGAAAATAAAAGGAGCTGTTTTGTGGCTTTGTTTGAAAGGTCTTGGGGAAGAATAATGGTTTTTGGCCTTCACAGATATTCAGTTTAAGCCCTTAGAATTATAACAGGCCAGGAGGGGGATGAAAATCCTTTTTACTGAGAAATAAAGACTTTAAAATAAAAGTTAACATTTTAACTGATGCGCAAAATAACGTAGTGGGTAAAATGGTTTTGACAACGAAGAACAAAATGTTACCAGTATTTCTTGATGTCTGATGTGGTTTTGTTATTGTCTGTGGGCATAGTGGGAAGCATCGTTGAGTCTTGAGAGAAACTATAAAAGTTGCATGGGTGGGTTTTGCCATTAGGGGTCAGACCTGAGTTCTCAAATTCCTAGCTCTGCCTCCTTATCAGCCATACTACGGTTGGGATTTAGATTTGCTTTGGAATAGTCCAGATGATTTTGTCGGCACATGATACAGTTACTGTGAAGTCACCATGTTAACTTTGGATAGTGGAAAGGTGACGGTACCTGTATTATCTATTGCTGTGTAACGAATGACCACAAATTTCGTGGCTTAAAACAAGTTTATCTCAGTTTCTGTCTGGGCACAGCTTAGCTGTGTCTCCTGGTCTCACAAGGCTGCAACAAGGTGCTGGCTGTGCCGCATTCTCATCTCGGGGTTTGGGAATAACTCACTGCACACCCCACTCAGGTTGTTGGCAGAACTCACTTCCTCGCGGCTCCCGGCCTTCTTACTAGGACTTCTTACTAGTTGTCGGCTGGAAGCCTACCTGTAGTTCCTTGCCGCCTGGGGCACCCTACATGGCTACTTAGTTCAGCAAGTGTCTAGAGCCAGGCTGCCAGCGCGACAGTCGTCCCAGCTCCTGCCCACCGCCACTGAGGATTACACAAAGGAAGAACACTGAGAGGTGGGGTGGGGCCTTAGCACTAGTCTGCCACAGCATCTCTTTTTTAAACTAGATCTTTTTAATTTGGGCCTCTTGCCCTATAATGCAAGCGCTTTGGTAGCAAGTAAAAAGAAAAACGGCTCCCATGTTATGAAACAACCTACTACGGGCCAGGCACTTTTAACATTGTGTAAATAATCCTGCATAGCAAAAAACAAAACCTATTCAGGTGAGTAAGTAGAGGTGCAGAGAGGTCATGTAACATGAATAGGATGTGCTTTTCTGATTTCAAAGCCTTTGCTCTCCAAACTGGCTCCTATCCCTGCTTTAGCAGTGCCATCTGAACTAGCTTACCTGGGGCTCTCTGCTTCCCTTCCTTCCAAAGGCTGAAAATGAGGGGCAGGTTCTACTCTTGCAGAGAGGTTGACTTTTACTGCGTCTCACTCAGTTAATCAAATTTTGTTTTTAATTTTGATAAATGTTCAAAGTACATATTATATGTCTTTGTGGGGGGAAAACAGTCTCCTGGAGGGTTAGTGAAACAACTGGATATCCTAAAAAAATTAATCAAGGTAAGCTGCTCTGCAGTGAAGAGTGGAAGACACCCAGGGAGCTTCTTTATTCTCTACAACAGTTTCCTAACGTCCCAGATTTAATACTGTGGTGCCCCAGCGATCATTTTTGTGTGATGCTCAGTGAACTGGGAAGGGAGGAGAAAGCCAAATTGGATCAAGGATAGATAATTTCACAGGCTCATGTTCTCAAAGAAAGGGATCTGAGGGTTCTAACAATTTCTCAAGCTGTGGAGTTTGGTTACTCATTGTAATCATGAGAATGCTTTAGGTATCAAATACCTTACACCCTGGTTTGAAACTGCTTGTTATTGTACGTGGAGTAGGGGGTCCTGGACAAACCCAGTTGCAAGCTGCAGTGTAAAAGAGCTTGACCATTCAGTTTAGAGAGACTGAAAAGATTGTGTCAAAGCCTGCCCTTTGTCTCAGTGTCTGAAAGGGGAAAATTATTTATCCTGCTTTAGAATGTCTATTCTCTACGCTTCTATGGCTTACATTAGCTTAATTGTTTCCAGGTAGTGCTTTTTCACAACCCCAAGGAATACTGGTTGTTTTATGTTTATATTTAAGTCTCAAAAATTAAGGCTCAAAAATCCTAAGTTCCTAAGGTCGTCAGCAAGTCCCTGGTAAAGTTAGGAACCTTAACAATTATACCTTTTTTTTTTTTTTTTTAAGGTAACGTGCGTTCTTAGCCTCCAACTACCTTTACAAACCACTCCATTGTTGATTCTGTCACTGATGGCTTCCTCAGGGGAAATTCCAAAGCCCTCATCTTAATTTACCCAGCCTCTCCACAGCACTTAATATGCAATTAATAGTTTCTTGAAATATTCTTGACTGATAACACCCCAGTTTGCAGGTTTTCCACTTGCCTCACTCGGATGCTGATTGGCTCAGGCTTTATCTTCAGTCCTCTTCCCAGACCATCTCCATTTCAATGGTCCCAAATACCATAGGAAATATGCAGATGATGCATGGGGTGCCCCAGTGAAGAGAGGAAACCCCCCTGAACCCCCCAAGTGGGTTCTTGGCTTCTCACAGGAATGAAGAGAGCAAACTAACACAGGAAGGTTTTATTGAGATAAACAACAGATCCTACTCCACGGAGTAGGGGTCCTTTCCCAAGCAAGAGGGGGACCCTTTATGGGGGCAATGATAATGTTTTTAAATGTTCAGAAACCCCATGTGTGACCAGCATTGTCTTGAGGTCAGGCCGTAAAGGTTAATTCATCATAATCTACTGTCACAGAAAGGTAAGTGCAAACAGTTTGTAAGGCCTCTGGCTTAGTAATTCAAACAACCTCACGTGGTCTGGCCGGCGACTTTCTTGTTCCGGGTGGTTAGGGTCTGGTATCCGTCAAAATGGCCGTACTTAGGCTCTCTCAACCTTCCTTTTCTGCCTTATCCCTACATTACAGGCATTTCCCAAATCTATCTCTAGAGACTTTTATCAGTCATCATGCTGGCAGGAAATAGATGGCTTACTGAAACTGGATAATTCGAGGAAAGTTTAATAAAAGGACTTTTTACAAAGGTGTGTGCAGGGTGTAGGGAAAACCCAAGGGGGAGTACAGTTTGGGGGACTAGTAGCATTCGGGCTAGTAATATGGTTCGGTCATTACTACTCCTGGGTCTGAAGGTTGAGGGGAGGGAGTGGTTAATGGAACCAGGAGACAAACAGGCTGTGTGAAAAGGATGGGCGCTTGGAGGAAGCAGCAGGAATATTCTCCCCTCCAGACTGACCAGCTCCATCGTGAGTACCTTCACCCATTGTTCCCTCTGACTCATTTCCCCACCACCCTATAGCCAGGCAATATCTACTTATCCTGTGGGTTTCAGCTGAGGCACCACCTGAGGAAGCCTTCCAGGATAACCCCTCTTTCCCCCAACACACAGGCAGAGAATTACATGCTAAATGGGTGCCATGAAAGCAGGAGGCATGTCTGTGTAGTCTCCAATATAGCTCCCAGAGTCTAGCCCAGTGTGGTTGATTAGTAGTTGGTAGGGTCACTATACTTAATAGTTGACTGATTAATTATAACTTTGTATTTTCAGAAGTCATGTTCATAGAAGAGTTGCATTTTTGTCAACAGTCTTGATGAATTTTATTCAAGAGTTTAAAAAAATATATATATATATTTTGAGACAGAGTCTCGCTTTGTTGCGCAGGCTAGAGTGAATGCCGTGGCGTCAGCCTAGCTCACAGCAACCTCAAACTCCTGGGCTTAAGCGATCCTACTGCCTCAGCCTCCCGAGTAGCTGGGACTACAGGCATGCGCCACCATGCCCGGCTAATATTTTCTATGTATATTTTTAGTTGTCCAGTTAATTCTTTTTATTTTTAGTAGAGACGGGGTCTTGCTCTTGCTCAGGCTGGTAAAAAATATTTTTGACTTTGAAGAAATTTTTAGTATACAGAAAAGTTGAAAGATTAGTACAATAGTATAAACTTCACTTGTGAAGGAGCTCAGGAAATTTCACCCCAAAATATAACTTTTGGTATAAAAACTAGAGTATTTTGATTTAAAGGCCCTTAGAGATCAACAGGTGTTGGAAGGGGCTTTCCCTCTATCTGCATAAAATCAGACAGACCCAACTTCTCTTCCCCTCCCTGTTATCTCAATATATTATAGGAAAGAAGATGGAGAATGCAACCAGACCTGGCCCAAATCATTTTAAATATAATACCTGTCTCTCAGGTTAATTTCCAAAGAGAATTATATATAAGTCAATCTCTTTCCCCTCATCCATACATTCTCCCAAGTATCTATTCATCCTCCCTAGTAACCATTTATTGCCCCTAAACAGAATTACCTATATTCCTCATCTCCTCCTCCCCTCTAAAATGAGGGTATATAAATTTCTGGATCCTACTGGGATATCGGGTAATCACTCTGTGATTCTCCCCATGAGCACAGTAAATAAATCTCCTCTTATTAGTCTGCCTTATTGTGGGTTGCTCTTTCAGCAAACCTTCCAAGGAAGCTTCCCCTCACCCCCACACCTGGATCCACAAACTGTTAACGGTTGACCACATGTACTTTATCTGATTTTTTTTTTTTTTGCTGAAATACTGAAAGTAAATTTTGACTCCATGATCCTTCACCCCTGAATACTTAATTAAGCCTTCATCTCCTAAGAATAAGAATAGTCTCCTACCTAGCCGTAATTGCCATACCTGAGCTGATTAATAATAACTCAGTAATATCTAATATGATAGATCTGTATGGTATAAACTGTCCCTATTGTTCCAAATGTCTCTTAAAGCTTTCCCCCCCCTTCCAGGATCTAGCCAAGGTTTATGCATCCCTTTGGTTATGTCTCTCCTCTTCTAATCTGGAATAGTCTTCTCTGCTTTTGTTTCTCCCAGGTCATTGAACTTTGTGAAGTGTCCAAGCCAATTGTCTTGTATAGTGTCCCGTATCCTGGATTTTTCTTGTTTTCTTAGTAGATTTGGATTACAGTTTTGGCAAGAATATAACCTAGAGTGTGTGGTGCCTTTCTGACTGCGTCGTGGCAAGAGGCACACGCTGTCAAGTTGTCCCACTGTTGGTGATGCTGAGATTGATCACTTGGTTAAGATGGTGAGTGCCAGACCTTTCCATTTTAAAGTTCCTTGTTTTCTTTTGTAAATGAATAAGATAATCTGTGAGGTGATACTGTGAGACTGTTTTTAAACATTCATTCAAATATTCATTGAGCACCTAAGTCCCAGGCCCTACTAAGTGTTCTAAATAGTCCCGTGACACGAGAGAAATCCTAGAATCCTTAAGTCCTTTTTGAGAATCCTAGCATACTAAGATTATTGTGCTTTATTGTTACCATTTAATTGCATGAATGACTTTTTTTTTTTTTTTTTTTTGGAGACAGAGTCTTACTCTGTCACCTGGCCAGAGTGGTGTCATCATAGCTCTCTGCAACCTCCAACTCCTGGGCTCAAGCGATCCTCCTGCCTCAGCCTCAGCCTCAGCCTCAGCTTCCTGGGTGGTTGGGACTACAGGTGCACGCCATCATACCTGGCTAATTTTTCTATTTTTTGTAGAGGGAAGGGGTTTCGTTCTTGCTCAGGCTGGTCTCGAACTCCTGACCTCAAGTCATCCTTCCGCCTCGGCCTCCCAGAGTGCCAGGATTACAGGCGTGAGCCACTACGCCTGGCCTGCATATGACTTTTATTTTCGTTATTTCTCTGTGGTTCCCATTCAGAAGTAAATATGTGGTGGACAAGGGGTAAGTGTCATGTTTAGCACACGAGCTTATTGGTTAATATCATCAAGCATAGATGAAGAAACAATGGAAAGAGTTAGGAGACTTGAATTCAAATCTTGATTTTGCTACTTACCGGCTTTCTGATCTCTGATAAATTTTCTTCTGAGCTCATTTCCTCCACTGTGATCTAGAGGAAATACTACCAAACAGCTCTAGTAAGAGTGAAATAAGGATGCATCATTAAGGGACTGGCCTAGAAAAAGTGCACAGTGATAAGTTTGTTTCATCGTTTGTTCTTTTAATCTTTAGTGCCAAAGTCTAATTGGATATACTAGAAATGAAAACTTTTTTGATCTATAGGTATGGTGAACACAGGAAAGGTCTTAAACAGTTCACATCAAGAACTGCTCCCCCCAACCCCACCTCCCCAAAGCCCTAAAGCCTTCTTAGGTTTCAGTGCTTAAAGGAGAAAATGTAAGATTATTACGCTTTGGCAGCACATGAATCCCAGGATTGGGAAATGGTACCAAGGGCATGAAGCAATGCCAGATATAATTAAGCTGTACAAAAGTGTGTGAAATCCAGGGGGTGGCCAAGATAGACTCTCAGGATGATTTTTGAAGGCTAAAATTTGACTGTGCTGTTAATAGCACTGTGGAACCAACTCATAAAACATGCTGAAATAGTACAGCATACCTCTTAGCCTCAAGGCCCGAAGCTCCAAGCACAGTCAGTGCAAGCTAGGCCAGTTGCCTGCTTCAGCCAGCCTGGACTCAGACGACTCCACGGGAGCACCGTTCAAGTTGTAGGTTACAGAAACGGTGCCCCTTTCCTTCAGTTACGCTAGCACTAAAGACAGTGGCACTCGCGTACACGATTCCACGGGTGCTCCTGGCTCTAGCAGCTTGAGGCTGCTGCTTCAACTCTCCATCGGACAGATTTTCTTTCTTTGCCAAGTGAGCCAGTGACGAGTGATGCAGTAGGGATATCTTATTTCTTTTTAAATTTAATTTAATTTAATTTTTCCAAATGATGCAGTAGGGATATCTTATTTCTTTTTAAATTTAATTTAATTTTATTTTTCCACCCCCCTCCATAGGCATATCTTTATGGCTGTTTCTAGAGCATCCTTGGGATGTCCGTCTCTCAGTTGTTAAAAGGAAAAAAATCTGTCATAATATAAATGCTATAAATTTTATTTTCTTCTGAAGAACCAAAACTATTTCATATATTCTCAGTAATGGATTATTGAGGAGGCTGCCATAGAGAACTGCTAGGAAGAACTAAGCCCTTTGCTGCTATTTTAACCAGCAGCTTTTCTGTCCGGCGATGCAGCTTGCCCTGTCGTATGTGACTATGTGAATGTCCACAAGGTGGTGCTAGTCACACACGCTACGAAGAATGTTTTAGGCGCATCTAGTGTTAACACCCTTGTTTTTTACAGAGGAAGAAACTTACTAATGGTCACCCAGCTAGTTATTGTAGAACTAAAACTGGAGCTAATCCATTGCTTCATCCACAGTCAGGTAAACAATTGTTTCAGCTCAAATGTAAGCCTTAGGAACGTGTTTAAAAAGCTTGAAGAATCTTATTTCTATTTCCCTTTGACCAAGATATTTTTCATCTTTAATAAGAACTAAGAGCCAACCCTTACCTTTTTCCGTAGTTAATTGTAAATGATCACAGAGGAGAAAGAAAGCAAATTTGTATTCTCCTTCCCCAGGTGCCATTATCGCAGAAGACTGCTATTGGGGATAAAGACATTCCACGTGGGTTGCAATTCTTGGATAGCACAGCTATTGTGGCCACAGTTCTAAACTGTTAAGACAGGCTGGGTGTCTGTCCAGTATATTTTTGGAGATTGAGTTGATGTCATACAGTTCAGGCCAGAAGTTACCAAACTTCTCCAATTGATCTGGTTGTGAACGCGGCATGTTGCCACTGTCTCTAAAGCTGTGGTTTTCCAGAGTGTTATGTGAGGCTGGTCCATGGAAATGTACAAAGTAAAAGTTACAACTCCTATTTCTGTTTATTTAGTCTCTCATTCTTTTTCTTTCCTATACTTTTTTTTTTTTTTTTTGAGACAGAGTCTCGCTCTATTGCCCGGGCTAGAGTGCCGTGGCATCAGCCTAGCTCACAGTAGCCTCAAACTCCTGGGCTCAAGCAATCCTACTGCCTCAACCTCCCCAGTAGCTGGGACTACAGGCATGCACCACCATGCCCAGCTAAATTTTTTTATATATATTTTTAGCTGGCCAGATAATTTCTTTCTATTTTTAGTAGAGACGGGGTCTCGCTCTTGCTCAGGCTGGTCTCAAAATCCTGACCTCGAGGGATCCACTCACCTCCCAGAGTGCTAGGATTACAGGTGTGAGCCACCCGCTCCCAGCCTCTCCTATACTTTTTGTATATCCTTTTTGTATGTGTTTTATAATTGGTTTAATGTTACTGCAGTGATAAAAAGTGCACAATTCCTAAAAGAGAAGCATGCTAGGGGTATATACTCAAATTTTTTAATAATTGGAGAAAGATCAGAAAGTTTTGGAGAGAGTTGCATATTACAGGTCAATTGGTTTACTTTAAAAATATTTTTTTAAATTAAAATTCTGGAACGCTTCAGGAATTTGCGTGTCATCTTTGCGCAGGGGCCATGCTAATCTTCTCTGTATCATTCCAATTTTAGTATGTGTGCTGCCAAAGTGAGCACTGCTTTAAAAATATTTGAAGATCGCTTCTCTAGAGACTATAGAATGATGGAGGATTGGAAATGAGGGCTGTTTGTTTTCCAATCCAAGAGATCGTTTTGGTGAAATATTAGAGAAAGTGGGTCATGGACCTTTCTTAGATTGCAGGAGAAGAAGAAATAATAGTTGCCAGAACTGTTTTATATCACTTGCTTATCAAACGGTTGTTTCCTCTCCCACAGTGTAATGTTTCCTTCCCCCGCCTTTATCGCATCCAGTGGTGTGTTTTTCAGAATGGGATATCCTCTTTTGGGAGTTAAGTTATTAAGCATGCCTTGTCATTGGTAGAAAGGAAAAAACCCCAAAAAACCAAAAACCCCAAAACCTGGCAGTTGCCTGGGGACTTCTAGTTTCTTTGCCTCCCATTCAGTGGGGTAACCACAGTTCTCTGCCCCAAATTATTTTTTCTTGATCATGTCGAAAATCCATAGAAAATAGAATGACAAAACTGGTCTGTAGTCATTAATGATAGTTCCCTGCATTTGTCAGTTAAACTATTGAGGGCACTGAAGTGGGCCATGACAGATAAAATTACTTGCAAACCTTGTTTAAGGTTGAGAGAGGAGGGTGCAGAAGTAGAGGGTTAGATTTAGACTCAGCAGTTGTAAAAATGAGCTTCACAGCTGTCCTAGCATGACAGATAATAAAGAATATAAGAAATAGTAGAAAGTTCACTTGGAACAGAATCAAATCACAACATTGTGGGAGAAATAATTAGTAGCTATGAGAAACCAAGAAAGCTTATGTCAGTGAAGACGAATGTGATCTGTAACTTAACAATGCATAGTAGTTGTAAAGTGTTAGAAGTTTATTTATTCAAGTATCTATTTCATAAACATTGAGTTCCTATTCCACATCTGATGCTGAACTAGGGGCTGGGAGTATTATGGTGGACTATATACTCTCCCTGCACTTGGTGCCTTACAGACCTGGGAAATAGTAAGAAATGCTAAGATAAGGATAAGTACAGGGTGCTATGTTAGTACAGGAAGAAGGTTCCTAAACCAGTCCCACTGGTTGGTTGTTTATTTATTAGAGATAGGGGTCTTGCTCAGTTGCCCAGGCTGGCCTGTTGAACTCCTGGGCTCAAGGGATCCTCCCACCTCAGCCTCCTAAGTAGTGAGGACATGTGCTACATCACATGTGCTGTGGTCCCACTGGTTTAGGGAGAGGTATCAGGTTACCATTTATTCATTTTGTGCCAGGCACTGTGCTAGGCACTTTAAAAAGACGCATATTGGTTTTTTTCCTATTTTTTTATTAATAAAACTTGTTTTCTTTTTTAGTTTTTTTTTTTTTTTTTTGTCCTTCTTGAAGTAGAAAGCACATTGGTTTTTTTTCTTCTTTGAGACAGTCTCACTCTGTTGCCCGGGCTAGAGTACAGTGGCATCAGCCCAATCTCACGCTCCTGGGCTCTAGAGATGCTCCTGCCTCAGCCTCCAGAGCAGCTGGGACGCCTGTGGGCATGCACCACCAGGCCTGGCTAATGTTTTCTATTTTTAGTAGAGACGGGGGTCTTGCTCTTGCTCTTGCTCAGGCTGGTCTCGAACTCCTGACCTCAAGTGATCCTCCCGCTTCAGCCTCCCTGAGTGCTAGGATTACAGGCGTGAGCCACTGCACCCGGCCCAAAGCACGTTGGCTGTTAAAAAATACTTAAAACTAGGCTCAGAAAACTGAGGCTTAGAAAGGCTAAGTAGTAAGAAACTAATTTCATAACAATTCCAAAAAGTCTGTAAGTTAAGTAGAAGTCTGAGAAACTGAAAAATAATTTGAAAGGTATTTACAGATAAAAGGAACAATTTAACCACTAAAAGTCTAAGCTTAAACCGCTATGCTGTGGTAGTCCCAGCTACTCAGGAGGTTGAGGCAGCAGGATCACTTGAGCCCAGGAGTTCAAGGCTGCAGTGAGCTATGATCTTGCCACTGCACTCTAGCCTGGGTAATATAGCAGGACCGTGTCTCTAAAAGAAAAAAATTAAAAGATTTTTAAAAAGCTTTGCTACAAGGTGTACTGTTAAATTGACTTTATATGTGATGGAAAAGGAGGGTTGCCACTGATAGGAAGTAGAGGAAAAAGTAATGTGATGTGGAATGGTCTCTTTCCGATCAAAGGAAGTCAGAAAAGCAGCATCGCTTGGGATTTATATGGTTTAAATTGAAACTGCAAGGTGTGCTCGCCACAGAAAAGGCCACCAACTTGACCCTTGTCATAGTGCATATTCTCAATATCAGCTGTACCAGACAGCCTGGAGAGCCAAGCTGCTTGCTCCTTTCCTCTCCTAACGGAGAGAGGTTTTAGGCCTCAATGATGTTTAAAGGCCACATTTTAGTTATTTTTTTCACATTATAAGAGAACTCAATCACTGCTTGGTTAGACATAGGTTTCTTCTTTTATTGATTTAAAAATATATCTATAATATATAAATGATGAATTAGTTCACACAGTTTTCCTTGACAGCAGACATTATTCTGTAGGGTGCAATGGACTCATGACCCTCTTTATAGCAGACCATATAATGACAGCTAACATGTCAATCTGTCTAGCTTTAAAAATATATATATGTGTGTGTGTGTGTGTGTGTGTGTGTATAAATAGGTATTGTTGTCATTGTAAAGATAATGTAATAACAACAACATTTTTTTAAACAAGAAAAGAAATCACTTGTAAATCCAACTCTCCACCCCATTCCCCAATTCGTAACAGCCTTGGTCTTTTGTCTTCCACTTCAGAGCTCAGAGTCCAGGTCCTCTTTCATGTAGTGACTTAGGTTCCACTGCTCCCTGAACAGTTTTCCGAGTCAGTAGACGGCAGAAGAGTCAAAGAGGTTTTCCCCTACAGCATCATCAGCCTGATGAAATACTGGCAGGGAGAAGGGATGGGAACTTCTGTGGTTTCCATTGTGTAGCTAGAAGGAAAGAAAGTTCAGGGAAAGAGGAGGTAATAGAATGTGTTTGGGAAATTAAAGGATAAAGGCAAGTTTATTTTCTTAGATGAACAAGGATTGCTGGCCACAAATGGTTTCTCCAGGTTCCCATGTTTGTGAAGAGCCTTGTACCTACCATCTCCTCCGAGCCATCTCTTCACGTGGAATCCTTAGCAAGATGAAACCCCGCCACAGGGATCTGACAGTTAAGGTCCAAAATGAATCCTTCACAGTGATGGTTCTGAAAAGCGACAGACAAAAGTAATTAAGATAGTAGGGGTAGCAGATAGAAATAGTGATAGCAAATGAGTTAGGCAGCAATCCAATAATTTCTTGTTGATTTTAATCCTTATCTTACAAAGAAAGTCACTGTAATGTTTTGTTAAAGGGTGCACTCTTTCTTCTTTTGTCTTCATTGATGATGGAATTGTGAGTGAAATTAGAAATCCAACTTCTATGTTTATAACTAAAGCATGTGAGCCCAGGAATTTGAGGTCGCAGTGAGCTATGATGACACCACTGCACTCTAGCCCGCGAGACCTAGGGTGACAGAGCGAGACTCTGTCTCAAAAAAAAATAAATAAATAAAAACAAAAACATTGTATTCCCACTTTCTAGGCATCTATCCAAAGTGTATAAGTAAAATTGTGTGTAAGATTTAGCTACATATTTAGTAGCTGGAAGGGAGATTTAGCTACATAAAGGAATGAATTTGGACCCTTATATCACAGCATATGCAAAAATTAACTCAAATGGAACAAAGACCAATATGGAAGAGCTAAAACCATAACACTTGTAGAAGGAAACATAGGTATAAATCTTCATGGCCTTGGATTAGGTAACAGTTTCTTAAATATGACACTAAAAGCACACTAACAAAAAGAAAAAAATAGATAATTTGGACTTCATCAAAATTAGAAACTTTTGTATATAAAGGAAACTATCAAGAAAGTGAAAAGAAAAGCCATAGAATGGGAGAAAATATTTGCAAAATATATATACGATAAGTCATGGTATCCAGAATACATAAAGAACCTTTAGATTGCAACCATAAAAAGACAAACAACCCAGCAGGGCGCGGTGGCTCACGCCTGTAATCCTAGCACGCTGGGTGGCTGAGACGGCGGATCGCTCGAGGTCAGGAGTTTGAGACCAGCCTGAGCAAGAGCGAGACCCCATCTCTACTAAAAATAGAAAGAAATTACCTAGCCAACTAAAAATATATATAGAAAAAAAAAATTAGCCGGGCATGGTGGCACATGCCTGTAGTCCCAGCTACTCGGGAGGCTGAGGCAGGAGGATTGCTTAAGCCCAGGAGTTTGAGGTTGCTGTGAGCTAGGCTGACACCACGGCACTCTAGCCTGGGCAACAGAGTGAGACTCTGTCTCAAAAAAGAAAAAACAAACAAACAAATAAAAAAAAGATAAACAACCCAATTAAAAATTGAGCAAAGGATTTGAATAGCCATGTCTTCAAAGAAGATATACAAATGGCCAGTAAGCACATAAAAAGATGCTCAATTTCATTGGCATTAAGGAAATGCAAATCAAAACCATAATAAAATACCATTTCATACCTACCAGAATGCCAAAAATAATTATAAAAGGAAAATGACAAGCATTGGCAAGGATTTGGAGAAATTAGAATCTTCGTATCAGTACATTGCTAGTGGACATGTAAAATGATGCAGCTGCTATGGAAAGTTTGGTGGTTCCTCAAAATGTTAAACATAGAGTTACCATGTGACCCAGTGATTCCACTTCCAGCTGTATACCCAAGAGAACTGGAAACACATGCCCACACAGAAACATGTACAAAAACGTTCATATCATCACTGTTCGCAATAGCCAAAAGGCAGAAATAACCCAAATGTCCATCAACTGATTAATAAGCAAAATGTGGTATAGTATAGCTATACAGTGCAATAATAATTCAGCCATACAAAATAATTCAGCCAAAAAGGAATGAAGCACTGATACATGCTACAATGTGGATGAATCTTGAAAACATTATGCTAAGTGAAAAAAGCCAGACACAAAAGAACGTATATTATGATTTCATTGATATGAAATGTGCAGGGTAGGCAAATCCACAGGGACAAAAACTAATATAGTGGTTGCCAGTGAATGGGAGTAAACAGAATTAGGAGTGGTTGCTAATAGGTTTGGAGTTTCTTTTTGGGGTGATGGAAATGGCTATTCAAATCTATGGGTTTTCTTTTCACTTTCTTGATAGTGTCCTTTATGCACAACAGTTTCTAATTTTGATGAAGTCCAATTTATCTATTTTTTTCTTTTGTTCCTTGTGCTTTTAAATAAGAAACTGTTGCCTAATCCCAGGCCATGCGGATTTATACCTATGTTTCCTTCTTTTTTTTTTTTTTTGTTGAGACAGAGTCTCACTCTGTTGTCCAGGCTAGAGTGCCGTGGCATCAGCCTAGCTCATAGCAACCTCAAACTCCTGGGCTCAAGCAATCCTCCTGCCTCAGCCTCCCAAGCAGCTGGGACTACAGGCATGTGCCACCATGCCTGGCTAATTTTTTTTTTCTATATATATTTTAGCTGTCCATATAATTTCTTTCTATTTTTAGTAGAGACGGGGGGTCTCGCTCTTGGTCAGGCTGGTCTGGAACTCTTGACCTTGAGCGATCCTCCCGCCTCGGCCTCCCAGAGTGCTAGGATTACAGGCGTGAGCCACCGCGCCCGGCCCTATGTTTCCTTCTGATGGAATTAGATAGTGGTGATGGTTGTACAACCTTGTGAATATATAAAAAACACTGAAGTGTATACTCGAACATGGTGAAAATGATACATTTTATGTTTTATTAATTTTACCTCAAAAAAATTACAAAATAAAGATTTAGCTACAAGGATGTTCACTCAATAGCTGTTTTTGACATAGAAAAAGAAGGAAAAGAAAAATTTAAAGCATTCAATAGGGTATTATTTGAATAAATTGTGGTAGCATCATAGGTACAAATTTATAAAAATGAACTTGATGTGAAAAGATGTTCATGATACTGAGTGAAGAAAAATCAATTATAAAATAATATTTAAGGAATGATCCTATTTTTTGAAATAAACAAAAGACACCAGAGAGCGAGAGGCTGGAAGGGCTTACACAAAAATGTGAGAGAGCTCTGGGTGGTGGTTTCCCTTTTCTTTTCTCCTAGTGTTCTCTGTTCTACAATAAATTTATATTGTGTTTTTTAAAAGTTATGTTAAAAACAAAACTAATCAGCCAGAAGGATCGGGTGATCCCAACCTTAGCTCTAAAATTTCCCTCCTTGTGTTTCCTCTACTCTTCTTCTTCCCCGAACAGATAATAGTGAAAGAACTGGCTAAAACCGAATGTAGAAATTCCGACCTCCTGTGCCGCCTAGATGCGCTGGCTTGCCCAAAGCTGTGTTTTCCTCTGCGTCAGGAAACACGAAAATTGAAGGGAAGGAGAAGGGTCTCCAGGTAATAAATTAATTTAGAGAATGTCATTCTGCAAATAGTACCCATAACTGCTAGACCGCTTGCTGCTTGAGTATTTCCTGCTGGTTCTTCTACCTCCCTAGTGAAGGAGGTAAAAAGGGCCAGAGTGTTGGCAATAAAATTGTCATGGCAGCACCTGGGAGCGCTACCGTAGCTGTAGGTCTCTGAGCACTTTCCTGCAATTCCAATTTTCAGAGGTTTAAAACTATGTTGCAAACCCTTCATCCACATCGAAACTTAGCACCTTTGACTGCAGTCCAGAGATTAAATTGTTAAAAACAACACCTTTTGATTGGGGAGAAAAGAAAAATAAGGTTAAACATTTCTAGAACTTAAGATGTACTCTCCCACGTCATTTTGCTTTTTAAAATGAGACATTTTCCATGATAGTTTTTTTTTTTTTGTCTACTTAGCAGGTTTAAAAGCAACATAGAACACTTAATATTAAAAAAAAAAACATTTTTAAATGACATCGATGAAAGGGGAACATATCTAAAAACTCCCAATAAATTATAACATTATTTTTACTATCAGCCACAAGGCAAGTAGGAGACATTTATTAGCTTTTTACTAGTTGTGTGACTTTGGGAAATTTACATAACCTGTATGCCTTATTTTTCTTTCTGAGAAATGGGGATCATTATAAAACCTCCCTTATGGTGGCAGCCGTGGAGGAACAGCGCTCAGATCTCCCTTCAAGAAAGGACTTGCTGTTCGGCTCCTAAGCAGTGCAGTGAGCGGATGCCTTCAGCTGCTAGCACCTTCGGATCTGCCTCACTTTTCAGGTGAGACCATGATCTTCTGCGGTAGCCCCAGCTAGTGGCTAAGCTCAGTGGGGTGTGGGCGTGGGCACCTCAGCCCCAAATGAGACTCCTCTCCTGGGCCTACTTTGCTCCGGAGTTGCTGATGTTCTCTCAGGTTGGCCAGGATTTGGTCAGATCGGCACTGTGACCTGAGGCTCCCTCTGCCCGACCTGCTTCCTCCCCCTTTCTGTTAATAGGTGTCAGATCTGCAGTGTGGACTGAAGACTTTCCCTGCCAGGTCTTGCTGTTTCTGTCTTCTATCTTTCACAGGCATTGTCCTCCCGTAAACCTCCTGTACTTGCAACTCCACCAGCTTCCCAGAGGACCCAATGGACACGCTCAGATTTGTCATAAGCCATAAGTGTGACAGTACGTGAAAAATGCCACACAGTCCCTCGCACACAGTAAGCCCTCAGTGAATGTTTAATGTTACTAGCATGATGTGATTGGTTTTTTAAAATGAATTTTTATTTTTGATTACCACAATTTTCTCATTTATTCCTGATTTGGTTTCCACCGTCTTTTTCTACTGGTATATAAGATTGCATATACACTGATTAATTTTTTTTAAATGAAAGTTTTATTGTTGATGTACATCTATGAAGGAAAAATTTAAACAAATATTGATTAGCATTTGGCAAATAAGTTAAAGACAACAAAAGAAAGAGTAGAGAAAAAAGTGTGCATGAAGATAATACATATTCTATGAGGACAATTTTATTTAATATTTAAACAATGTTATATGTCATATCCTCTTTTTTTTTTTTTTTTTGAGACAGAGTCTCACTCTGTTGCCTGGCCTTGAGTGCTGTGTTGTCAGCCTAGCTCACAGCAACCTCAAACTCCTGGGTTCAAGCAATCCTCCTGCCTCAGCCTCCTGAGTAACTGGGACTACAGGCATGCAACACCATGCCCGGCTAAATTTTTCTATATATATTTTTAGTTGTCCATATAATTTCTTTCTATTTTTAGTAGAGACGGGGTCTCGCTCTTGCTCAGGCTGGTCTCGAACTCCTGAGCTCAAACCATCCGCCTGCCTCGGCCTCCCAGAGTGCTAGGATTACAGGTGTGAGCCACCACGCCGGGCCTGTCATATCCTCTTAACCACTCATTCACAGATACACACACACACACACACACACACACCCACCCATAAGAATTCTTTGACAGCATTTAAAAGTTCTGTTTTTAAGGAGATTCTTGAGTTGGTAACTTCAGTCTGTCACCTTCTTCTGCTAGACTGGGCACTATTTTTATTCCCCCAAAGGTTTCCCAGAACTATTGCCGTCACTAAATTGTCCATTGCAAACTTGAGCTTCCTCAGCCTTTTTACCTTTCTAAGAGATAAATAGATTAGCTAGATTTTTCTGTCATTCCCAAGCGCATTGACCATTTATTAAAATTATTTTTTATTTTATTGATTTTTTTTTTTTAGAAACAGGGTCTTACTCTGTCACCCAGGCTGGAGTGCAGTGGCATGATCATAGCTCACTGCAGTCTTGAGCTCCTCAGCTCAAGCAATTCTCCTGCCTCAGCTTCCTGAGTAGCTAGGACTATAGGTGCACACCACCATACCTGGCTTTTAAAAAATTTTTTGTAGAGATGGGGTCTTGCTGGGTTGCTCAGGCTGGTGTCAAACTCCTAGCCTCAAGCAGTCCTCCTGCCTTGGCCTCCCTAAGTGCTGGGATTACAGGCATGAGCCACAGTGCCTGGCCTGTGCAGAAGCTTTTTAATTTGATCAGGTGCCAGCTTGTTTTTATTGATGCTATGATTGCTTTTGGGGTCTTCTTCATAAATTCTTTGCCTAGGCCAATGTCTATAAGAGTTTTTCCAACATTTTCTTCTAGAATTCTTATGAAGTCATTTACAAAATACCCCCATGACATGATTCCCATAATTTTCAAATTGAGAGCACCTAATTGATAGTGATAGATGGAGCTGGCCATCAAAATTTTAGAAATCTCTTGTGCTTTTCAGTAAATCCAACACAAAATAAACAATTTCTTGTTTGACATCAGCATGTGCTTCAGAATCTACCCCCCCCTTTTTTTTTGAGACAGAGTCTCGCTCTGTTGCCCTGGCTAGAGTGCCATGGCGTCAGCCTAGCTCACAGCAACCTCAGACTCCTGGGCTCAAGCGATCCTTCTGTCTCAGCCTCCTGGGTAGCTGGGACTACAGACATGCGCCACCATGCCTGGCTAATTTTTTCTATATATATTTTTAGTTGTCCATATAGTTTCTTTCTATTTTTAGTAGAGACGGGGTCTCGCTCTTGCTCAGCCTGGTTTCGAACTCCTGACCTCGAGCAATCCTCCCGCCTCGGCCTCTCAGAGTGCTAGGATTACAGGCGTGAGCCACCGCGCCCAGCCTAGAGAAAGTCTTAAAATGTGTGTGTGTGTGTGTGTGTGTGTGTGTGTGTAAATTATGGAGTGAGCCATAGTAGTTTATTAAGTTTTGTCTGCTTATTTTATGGTTAAATAAAACGTATACAATCATACAATGTGAATATGATTATCTTTAATGTAGTGCATTCTTGGCTCTTTTTGGTATTATCTGGTTTTTAACTTTTATGAAATCTCCAGCTTTTCTTAACCAAACATTTAGCAAGGTATTAGAATGTTGCTGAAAAGTTGTCTTCAACAACTAGCATGGTCAAAGATGGCACTGTTTGCCTTGCAGAGAAGTGAGCACCTGTTCTCTGGGGTACTAAGAGGTTGGTCAGGGTACTAAGGGGACAGTGGGGATAGATGACTTCTCATTAAACTCTATTATAAGAAGACATTTCCTATCCCTTGCATCATTCAGGCCAAAACGAATTGAAGAGTTGTCAGAATCCTGAAGAGGTGATTTGTATATAAGAACAGGGCAGGAGGAGAAGACTGCTAAAACTCTTCATGTCCTAAAAGAACTTGAGAATTGAGATTCATAAAATTAATAATATTTAATGCTTCATCAAGGACATCCTTAAGTGAAACTGACTTTTTCCCCCCTAGTGCCTGGAGCTGAGGAGTACAATGGCTTTTAGTACAGTTTGGCGCCACCACCTTGACTTGGGCTAAGGTGTCGGCAGTTTTTCCCACCATTGCTTTTCCCCCCATCAGTGCAAATGTCAACAGAGTGAAAAAGACAAATAATATCTCACTATTAGTATGAGAATAGAATAATTTTAAAATCCATAATTCATAATTTCTCCTATCATAATTATTTCTAATTTGTACATCCATTCTCATTTAGTCTGTTTACATTTAATGTAGTCACGAATATGTTTGAATTTAAGTCTACCATCTATTTGTTTTCCAATTTATCCCACCTGTTCTATTTTCTTTTTTCTCATTTTTCTTGCCTTTTTTTTGAGTAGTTATTTTTATTATTCCATCTCCCCACTCTGCCATTAGCTTGTTATTCATTCTTTTGCTACTATTTTAATGGTTACACAAGAGATTATAATATGAATCCTTGATTGATTAAAATGTTAATATAACTAAGTGCTTTTACCACTTCCTGGATACTGTGAGAAGTTTGAACACTTTTCCTCCATTTGCCTTCCTTCTGCCTTTCAAAAATTTTTTAATTTTTGAAAAAAAATTTAAATCTGATTGGATGAGGCCCACCCAGATTATCAAAGATAATGTCCTTCACTTAATTAATTGTAGATGTTAACCATATCTACAAAATACCTTCACCTAAATTCGTGTTTAATTGAATAAACTGGGTACTATGGCTTAGCCAACTTGACATATAAAACTAACCATCACAAAGCACATCAAGTTTCTTTCTTTCTTTTTTGAGACAGAGTCTCGCTCTGTTGCCTGGGCTAGAGTACTGTGGCATCAGCCTAGCTTACAGCAACCTCAAACTCCTGGGCTCAAGCAATCCTTCTGCCTCAGCCTCCCAAGTAGCTGGGACTACAGGCATGCACCACCATGCCCGGCTAATTTTTTCTGTATATTTTTAGTTGTCCAGCTAATTTCTTTCTATTTTTTAGTAGAGATGGGGGCTCGCTCTTGCTCAGGCTGGTCTTGAACTCCTGAGCTCAAACGATCCTCCCGCCTCGGCCTCCCAGAGTGCTAGGATTATAGGCATGAGCCACAGCGCCCTGCCCAAGTTTCTTTCTTCTTGTCGGTCAGGGACTATAACAGCCATTTGTATTTTACGTTTGTTCGTAGATCCATTCAATAGTGATTTTTTGAGCACCAGCTATGTACCATATACTGTAAGAGATGTGTGGATACATGTTCTAAGATCCAGGCAACTGACTTATAAATGACTGTTACAATACAATCTAAGTTGAGACCCCACTATATATACTTAAGATTATTGCCTTATTTCTTTTTTACTGACTTTATTTTCCTTTAAGACATAGACAGAAATGTATTCATGTTCATGACTCTCATAAATCTCTTTGCATGGTTCTTTGTTAAGTAAATAGAAATATCTACTGTCAAAAACAACATTTTAATTAAAACGACAGTTTTACCAGAAAGGTTGAGCTCAATGGTTATTGAAACGGAAAAGACATCTCAGCCCCACTTGGCAGCTTATTTCCAAAAGCAAGAGAGGACAAGCCCCATTGCATAAATGCTCTTCAGGCCTCTACTTGCATCATGTTTGCTAATGTCCCATTGTCCAAAGCAAGTCACAAGGCTAGGATAGGTTCAAGGGCTGGGGAACATCTTGATGGAAGTTGTTGCAAAGAATTTGTGGTGATTTATTTTTTGCCATCTAGTACAATGGTTTGAAAGTGATGTGAAGCGCATGACAGTCTGTTGACAGCTAGTCAAAGGATCACACCATTGGAGTCCAGGTGGACATATTCTGAGGCACATGGAGCTTTCTAGGTCATACTGTGATACCTAGTCACTTTTTAACATAAAGGGGAAAGCTGGTGATTATATAGTTAAATCTGACAAACCAGATAATTCAAGCATAAAAAAAATCTCCTTTAAAGCCTGAATTATTGGTTTTTCCATTATATCAACCAAACACCTTGTCAGCTGTGCCCTTTGTTTATTTTATAGGCACTGGTCTGCAATTTAAATTATTACCTCTGTCCTTTATTACCCTGTGCTCATAACCACACCCTCAATCCCTGGAAAAATTTCCAAATTTCCTTCTCTTTCTTGATTCTACACCTTCTAAAAGATCGCTGTCATTTAGGCTCAGAATAAAGCATTCTATTCACCTGGCAATACCTTTTTGTGCTTTCTTAAATAAGTAGAAAATATATAATAGCTACAATGGTAGTTGTTTCACCCTCATGGGAGAATTACTTAGTTTTAGCAATACTACATGGCATACTTAAAAAATCTGGCAAGAAATAATGAAAATATACCGCTCAACAAAGTTCCGCTGAGGATAACTGAGTAGCTAAGATACTTAGCTAGGCAAATTTAATTATAAACTTTCTAATACAACTGCATGCCAACTTTCAGGATCTTGCAACGTGACCCTGTTGACCTGAAAGAATGAATGCACCTGTAAAGAATGAGGAGATTACTCGCTTCCCACCAGCAGGCTGAAGCTCAGTATTTTCACTTGTGTAATAAAGCTTTGAAAAGGACAGAGTCAAAGTGATAACCATTAGCCAGAGTAGGAAAAAATTCAACTCAAACATATTTCAGTTCTCTTAAACAAATTTTGCCCTGGGGTGTACACACAGACAATCGGTTGCTTTCTCAGCGAATGTTGTGCAGCCACATGCCCTGGAAGAATTTGACTCCATTCAGTTGCAATTAACAAAGGGCATTTTTCAAACATCTCAAGGGTGATATAAATAGCTGGGAAGGGTGTTAATTGTAGAAGTACTCTTTTATCACGCAAATAGCTATGTGAATGTGCTTTGTAAACTCTAGGAGACACTCTAAAAATATTTGTTGTCATTCTTTTTTTACTTGTGTACATAATACATGCACACAGACTAATATATTACAGCTTGCACGAAATGATTTTGCAGTGTGTTGGACTGAAAAGGAAATAATTTTGGTAATACTCTTCTGAGATCAGTGAGTTTTTCTGGTTTTCTTTCTTTCTTCCTTTCTCTTTCTTTTTCTTTTTCTTCCTTCTTTCCTTCCTTCCTTTTCTTTTTTACCATTAGACTATAAGCACAGTGTCCCAATGGTATTTGCAATTCCTTGAAAGGATTGCTTCTGGTTATCTATGTGATATACACTCATTTTAGAAAATTTTAAAATGGAGAAAAGTATGAAAAATTAATAGTAACTCATAATGCCATCACCCAGAGGTCGTAGTCATTAATATTTAATGTGTTTTCTTCTCATCCTTTTTCTGTGCATATAAATATATACAGAAATGTGAAAATGATACATATTTTATATGATACTATATATAAGAAGCAATATAGCATACAATTGAATATCATATTCCATTGTATATATATATATGCTATGATTTACTTAACCAGCTCTGTTGTTGAGTATTTTGTTCTATTTTTACTATTATAAATATTATTACAATGAATATCTTTTTTTTTTTTTTTTTTGTTGAGACAGAGTCTCACTTTGTTGCCCAGGCTAGAGTGAGTGCCGTGGCGTCAGCTTAGCTCACAGCAACCTCAAACTCCTGGGCTCAAGCGATCCTACTGCCTCAGCCTCCCGAGTAGCTGGGACTACAGGCATGCGCCACTATGCCCGGCTAATTTTTTCTATATAGATTTTTTTAGGTGTCCATATAATGTCTTTCTATTTTTAGTAGAGACGGGGTCTCGCTCAGGCTGGTCTCGAACTCCTGACCTTGAGCAATCCACCCGCCTCGGCCTCCCAGAGTGCTAGGATTACAGGCGTGAGCCACCGCGCCCGGCCTACAATGAATATCTTAATGCATACAGTCTTGTTTACATTTCAGATTATTTGATTAAGTTAGATTTCTACAAAGAGCCTGTTGACCAGCCTCCAATACGGTCCTCTCTTCTGGTATTCCTGCCTTTGTTGTAAGTATCCCCTCCACACCCACTGAATAGAGCTTTTTTGTGTAACCAATAGCATACTGCAAAAATGATGAAGTGTGACTTCCGAGGCTAGGTCACAAAAGTTATCATGGCTTCTTCCTTGTGCTCTCTCTGTTGGATCACTCGCTCTGGCAGAAGACAGCTGACATGTTGTGAAAACTTTAGCATCCCCCTGGAGAGGTTCACGTGGTAAGGAACTGAGGCCTCCTGCCAACTGCTATGTGAATGAGCTGCCTTGGGAGCAGATCTTCCAGCCCCGGCCAAGCCTTCTTCATACCACTGAAGCCCTGGCCAGAGGCTTGAATGAAACCTCCTGGAAAACCCTGAACCAGACCCATCTAGGCCAAGCTGCTCCCAGATTCCTGACTTGCAGAAACTATGTGAGATAATAATTGTTATTGTCCTTTAAAGTGTTAAATATTAGGGTGCTTTGTTATGTAGTAATAAATTAGTACTATATAGGTAAACTGGGTTTAAAGGTTTCTGCCTTTAAATTTAAACATGCCTGTTAGTGTTAAATGGCGTTCCAGGAATGTTATACTGATTAATTCCCAACAGAAGAATGTGAGAGTGCTTATATTATTATACGCTCATTACCACTGAGTATTTATTTTTATAATCTTTGTAATATCATAGAAAAAGTGGGGCATTTTGCCACTTAAAATTTTGCTTCTATTTGGTTTCTAGTGAGTTTAATTTTTTTCATGTTTCTTTTCCATTTGTATTTCCTCTTCTGGGAAACCTCTTTATATATAATTTGCTCAATTTCCTACTGGGGTCTTAGTGTTTCTCTTAGTGATTTGCATGAACTATTTATATATAAAGGATATTAACCATTTGTCATATTTGTTATGGATATTGTTTTTCAAGTGGTTATTGCTTCTTGGTTGTGTGTTTATTGATATATAGATGTTTTAAATTTTTATCAGTGGACTATATGATAATATTCTTTTGTGTTTAAGCTTAGAAAGGGCTCTCCTATTCAAAGAGAAGATAAGTATTCATGGTATCATTTTTGGTTTTGTTTTATATTTGGATCTTTAATGCATCTGCAATTTATTTATTTATTTTTAGAGACAGGTCTCGCTATGCTGGAGTGCATATGTCTATTCACAGGCGTGATCATAGCTATAGCTTCCATTTCCTGGGCTCAAGTGATCCTCCTGCCTTAGCCTCCAGAGTAGCTGGGTCTATAGGCACACGCCACTGCTCCTGGCTTTATTTATTTATTTATTTATTTAAGAGATGGGATCTCGCTCTTTTGCCCAGGTTGGAGTGCAGTGGTGCAATCACAACTCAAGTGATTCTCTCACCTAAGCCTCCTGAGTAGCTGGGACTACAGGCACAAACTACCACACCCAGCTAATTTTTTTTTTTTTGTAGACATGGGGTCTTACTACATTGCCCAAGCTGGTCTCAAACTCCTGGGCTCAAGGGATCCTCCTGCTTTAGCCTCCCAAAGTGCTGGGATTATAGGTTAAGACTGAACTCTGACCTTTTTTTTTTTCTCTTGCCCAAATTCCTTTCTAAGAGGCCTGGTGAATCATGCCTACAAACAATAAAATCTCATTAAATGGGTTTTTATAATATTAACCTGGTATAATGTGGCTTAATTTTCCAGTCTGATTCCAGCATAGCATCACATGACAGATAGAAGACCTCCTTGTCTTAACTCAAGCATTCCTTTCTACTGACTCTAGGTCTTTAGACAAAGGTTAACTCTTCCCCTCGATTGCCAACTAAAGAAGAATGCCGCCTGTAATCCTAGCACTCTGGGAGGCCGAGGTGGGTGGATTGTTTGAGCTCAGGAGTTCGAGACCAGCCTGAGCAAGAGCGAGACCCCGTCTCTACTTTCTAAATATAGAAAGTAGAGACCCCATCTCTACTTTCTAAATATAGAAAGAAATTATCTGGCCAACTAAAAATATATATAGAAAAAATTAGCTGGGCATGGTGGCACATGCCTGTAGTCCCAGCTACTTGGGAGGCTGAGGCAGGAGGATTGCTTGAGCCCAGGAGTTTGAGGTTGCTGTGAGCTAGGCTGATGCCACGGCACTGTAGCCCGGGCAACAGAGTGAGACTTTGTCTCAAAAAAAAAAAAAAAAGGAAGAATCCCTAAAACCCACCTATGACTCGTAAATCCCCGCTTTGAGATGTCCCTCCTTTTCAGGCTGAATCAATGGATACCTTCCATGTATTCACTTATGGTTTGCCTGTAATTCCTATCTCCATGAATGTATAAAATCAAGCTGTAACCTGGCCACTGCAGGTGCATTTTCTCAAGACCTCTTAAGACCGTATTCCCCAGACCACCGTCATACATATTTGGCTCAGAATAAACCTCTTTAAATTATTTCATAGTTTAGAGGCTTTTTTCCATTAGTAATTTGTGTGAGACACTGCATCCAGCCTATTTATTTTTTGTATCACCAAATAGCTA
Source organism: Eulemur rufifrons (assembly GCF_041146395.1). Lineage (NCBI taxonomy): Eukaryota > Metazoa > Chordata > Mammalia > Primates > Lemuridae > Eulemur > Eulemur rufifrons. The sequence continues at coordinate 27,634,067 of NC_090998.1, read as the reverse complement.
GCCAATTTCTATAAGCTATTACCTATGCAATAAATAGAACAATTTCTCCCTTTCCTATTGGTTGGTAATTATTGTACATTAAGTTGTTTTAAAAATCCCGTGATTGTTGGTGTGCTCTCTATTCTACTTCACTGAAAAGCTATTCTTGTGTCAATATCACCCCATTTTAATTACTGTAGTTTTATAATGTTTTAATGACTGGAAGGACTAATTAGTAGAATGACTTTAAGAAATATGACCTCATGGTCTCTGAAAGCCACAGACCTTTCCAGAATGCAATCAGATGCCATTTAAAAATGTCAAAGAGTTGGGTGGCTGGTCACTAAGAATATGAAAGAACGCAAAGTTTCATCAAAATCACAGTTCTGTGGAGCTGGCCAGAAAAAAACATTTTAACATTCCAAGAGCCAAAGAAACTAAAAGTCAAGGGTTTTAATAGAGACAGGTTGGAGGCAGACTTCCAGGAGTAAATGGAAGAAAGAGGAAATGATAGGATTCAAACTCAGGGATGTAAATTAATTCTGCTGCACAAACAAAGTTTGAACAATAAGTTAGTTTTCATATTTTTGCAAGATATGAAAAGTTTAAAATAATTCAACTGGCTGGGTGTGGTGGCTCACGCCTGTAATCCTACACTCTGGGAGGCCAAGGAAGATGACTTGAAGTCAGGAGTTCGAGACCAGCCTTAGCAAGAGCGAGACCCCATCTCTACTACAAATAGAAAGATATTAGCTGGACAACTAAAAATATATAGAGAAAAAATTAGCCGGGAATGGTGGCACAGGCCTGTAGTCCCAGCTACTCGGGAGGCTGAGGCAGGATTGCTTGAGCTCAGGAGTTTGAAGTTGCTGTGAGCTAGGCTGATGGCACAGCACTCTAGCCTGGGCAACAGAGAGAGACTCTGACTGGAAAAAAAAAAAAATTCTATTGTTTCAACTCCTCTGATCCTAGAAAGCTTCTTTAGATTGAATTTGACAGGAAGATGCTTATTTCATTTGCATTTTTTCCCCCAAATACTTACTATTGGATTTATCATTTTTTTATTTCAGCATATTATGGGGGTAAAAAAGTTTAGGTTATGTATGTTGCCTTTGCCCTATCATATTTTTTAAGCCAGTCAAATTTAGCAGTGGAAGGTTGTATACCAACTTTAGTGACGATAATGTTATTAAGTTCTAATAACCCACTGCCATCAGACCAGCCCGGATTTATCAATTTACTGCTTTTATTTTCTTTTAATTTCTCTTTTCTTAGATTTGTTTTAGCTATTCTAATGAGTTGAATAGTAGGATTTTTTTTTTTTTTTTGAGATAGGATCTTGATCTCTTACCCAGGCTAGAGTGCAGTGGCCTGATCATAGCTCACTGCAACCTCCAACTCTTGGGCTCAAGTGATCCTCCTGCCTCAGCCTCTTGAGTAGCTGGGACTGCAGGTCTGTGCCAACATACCTGGCTAATTAAAAAAATTTTTTTAGAGATAGGGTCTTGCTATGTTGCCCGGGCTGGTCTTGAACTCCTGGGCTCAAGCAATCCTCCCAAGTCAGCCTCCCAAAGTACTAGGATTACAGGAGTGAGCCACTGTACCTGGCTCCAGATTTTTTTTTTTTGAGAAGGAAAACATGTAAGGTTATGAATTTACCACTGACTGTAGCTTGGCTACAACCTCTAAACAAAGTTTTCTAAGTATTGTTCTCATTTTCATTATTTTGTAAGTAGTTTGATATATTTGTTTCCTCTTTGACCCAGTATTATTTTATTTTTAAAAAATGAAGCCCTGACTAAGCAAATCACTAGTGTCTCTCTCTTTACTTTTTTTTTTTTTTAAATAGAACAATTCTTTTTGTTCTTTTCCTCCCTGAAAATAGTTTCTCAAAATTATACCATAGAAGAATTTTAGGAAAAACAATAGAAGTCATTGCGTTTGAATCATTTAGTTCAGTTATTTGACATTATTCTCATATGTCCTAGATTAAATCAACTGGTTTTGAGTATATATATTTTATGCCATTTAACTTTGAATGAAGAGTGGGAAGCGAAAGACTTAGGAAAAGGGATATTTTTGACATCAGTTAATTTGTGCTATAGCTAATATTTTGGATTCATGATTCAAAGGCAGAAATGTAAGTAAAACAGCGGTTTCATCTGTCTAGAGCACAAAATAACCAGTATATGTGAAATGCTGGTAGAAAGCTACAGGTGGAGGTTATAGAACACAAAACCCACCAGGAGGTGGCGCTGGATGGTTATCACCGTCTGGGAGAAAAGCTGTCATGACTCCAGTTGTTGAGCCTTATTGCTGGCCAGGGCTTTGGCTCCAGGTCTGTCATGACTAGTTACTGCAGTGATCTGTACAGGCTGCAGCTGAGTCAGGGAACGCTGGGCCCCTTTAGTTTGAGGTACAGACTAGAGTGTCAATCCCTGTCCTGCTTCCTTTCTTCTATGGCCACGCCATCGCTTTAGGAGTGGGAAAGATTACTGCCCCAGCAAAAGAGAAGCTAGGGAAGTAGACAAAATGCCTCCACCCTTAAGCACTTTGTTCTTTGTGTCCTAGCTTCAGAGACCCACCCTGATCTTACTGAGCCCCTAATCATTTCCTACATAGCAGCCCAAAGGGGAAAATAGGAAGTAAACCCAACAGAAAGCACCATGTTAAAAAGAGTGATGACCGAATATCCTCATGTGCAAGCCAGAGAGAGCTTCTGCCGTCCCTCCGGTCCCCAGGGAAAGCTCCGCCCTCCTCCGGTGTTTGGTTGTGTACTCTTGAGTTCTAGCTGAGCGTCCTCTTCCTACAGGAGGTTGTGGGTCATGGACTCAGAGCCCCCACAAAGACTGATGGTTGAGGAGTGAGATGACCTTAAATCTATCGTTGTGGCTCTTTTTTTTTTTTTTTTTTTTAAGAGACAGGGTCTCACTTTGTCACCCAGGCTGGTGTGCAGTGGTGCGATCACTGCAACCTCGAACTCCCGGGCTCAAGCCATTCTCCCGCCTCGGCCTCCCGAAGTGCTGGGACTACAGGCGTGCGCCACCGCACCTGGCCTGCTATGGCTCTTTTAGTGTGAGCAGATTATTGTGTGAACTTTTGAAAGCAGGTAGCCTCTGGTCGCAGTTTCCATCATTTCAAAAGGAAGAGGATTGGGTCTGATGATCTCTGAGGTCATTGATTTTCAGGAGTTTGGCCAGGAACTCAGCCTGGGGTCCTGCCATTCCCACCTCCCTGGCGTTGTCTCCCTCCCCATCGTTACGGACAAGTTCTGAAGGCCTTGCACTTGCGAGGCGCTATGTTGAGTGCTTTACGTAGCTTACAGGCACCCAAGCCTTGCAAGAATCTTATTCTTTCTGCGATTTACACACGAGGATGGGGAAGTTTCAGGCGGTTGTGAAATTTATGCAGACCACATAGCTAACTAATACCTAGCGTAACTGAGCTTCGGAACCCTGATGGAGCGACCTTAGAGCTTTTTACTTTGCACCACGTTGCAGTTGACTCTTATTTCCTATTTGCTACTGATTATTATGTCCCAGTCTTCACCAAGACAAGAAATTAAAGTAAGAAAGAGTAGAAAACTTTCAGATTTTAGAAGTCAATGAAGTTAAAGCGGAGGGCGGGGGGAAGAAGCAACAGATATAATTCTGTTTGGGATAGTTCAGAAAAACAGCAATCATACAAAGTTCCACCCAGAAAAATTTGGGAACTAGTTCTCCTGCCACCACTTCCTTTTTGAAAACAAGGGCTTTACGTAGCCAGTGACGCTATGGAGAGCACTAAATCGACAGGAAAAATCACCTTTAAACGTGGTGTTGCTAGTGTCTTCTGTTCTCAAGTTGTTGCCTCATTTTACAAAATGAATCAAACAGATATGCTAAATTCCTTGCAGTTCACCATGTTGTAGCTGCATGTGTTACAAAAGTATTTTAAAGTAACTCTAAGCTAAAATATTTCAAATCATTGCCTGCATAAATTATGCTTTTATGTTTCATATACCAAACTTCATCATTTGATGGGTCACAGAGGTCAGAGTTGGAGGGAAACTTACAGATCACAGAGGCTGCTTCTCTCTTCCTGAACACGCAAGTGACATCATAATTGAATGCATTAGGATTACTGCACAAACATTTCAAATGTCCCAAAATGTTTGGAAAAGGTAAGGAGGAGATACTTAAGCTCACTCTAGAATTTTATTTAATATATAATCTGTATTTCCAATGGAAAGTATCTCAGGGTTTTAAAAATGTGTTCATACATATTGGCCAGACAGAATTAGACACACAATTAGTAAACATGTCTAATACACAGTTAAGCTTGGGAATTGCGGCTATGTGGAAAAGCACTTATTTGTAACTAGCTCCCTCTAGTGAAGATTTTAAGAAATTACATGATTCATTGATGACTCACTTGAACTGGTAAAAATTTTTGAGACCAGTTTTCAATTTTTAAGAACTATAAATTATCCAGTTCTATTTTTATAAAGTATCAGATTAGAGAGTAAAGAATTTTTGGTTATTAAAGGACCTATTTGAGAAAATAATCTAAGATGAAAAATAACCCAAGGTATACATAATAAATTAGTCATTTGTCATAATTGCAACTTTTTGAAGAAGCAATAAGATTGACTTTAAATCTCGGTAGAAAAGTAAAATACTGACTGTTCTTAAGATGAGAAGTGGGTATGAGGCATAATAGAAAGACAATGATGAGATTGCTCTAGAATTCAGGCTAAAAAGAATAATCCTGTTAAAAGTTCACAAATTGCACTTGGTTTTCATTTGCTCTTTTGGATATTTTTGTGAGGTAGCTATTGCAGTTGATCCTTGAACAACACGGGTTTGAACTGTGCGGGTCCCCTTATGCATGGGATTTGTTTTCAATGCAAGTTACCTTGAGTGTGCCTGCCTCGCCTTCCTCTTCCTCTACTTCTTCCACCTCTGATACTCCAGAGACAGCAAAACCAACCTTCCTCTTCCTCCTGCTCCTCCTCAGCCTACTCAACATGAAGACAATGAGGATGAAGGCCTTTAGGATGATGTACTTCCACTTAATGAATAGTAAATCTATTTTCTCTTCCTTAGGATTTTCTTAATAATAACATATTCTTTCCTTTAGCTTACTTTATTGTAAGAATACAGGATACTATATATATATATATAATACACAAAATGTTTTAATCAACTCTTTATGTTATTGGTAAGGCTTCTGGTCAACAGGTTATTAGCAGTTAAGTTTTGGGGAGTCACCCCCTCTAGCCCCTGCGTTGTACACGGGTCAATTGTATTCCCTTAGTTTGCAGGTCAGGAAACAGTCTCAGGAAGGTGAGTGATGTGCCTACTGTTGCATTGTGGGTGCTGTGTGTGCCACCGATTCCCTCTCCAGCACGGACGGGGACTGCTTATCTCTCCAGCTGCTGGGGGAGTTGTTGACTGATGCCTCTCAGCTGTGCTGCTCTCCCGGAATTGTCCTTAGTCAAAGAAAGACATGTTACCAAAGATTATGCTTCCACTCTAGGGACAGTGCATATCCAATGACTGGTTCATGTGGAGTACAAAGACTTGTCCACCTTGCCTCAGTTGTCCATCCTAGCTCCAGAGCTCCCCAGGGGATCCACTGAGATGCAGTTCAACCTCTCCCTCTGCCAAATCCTTCGTCCTTCACGCCTTATAGGTGCTGTTTCTGTGACTACCCTCCAGTAACTTCTGCATAGAAATCAGAGTGTCTCAGAATGTGTTTCCCAGTGAACCCCACCTACCACAGCTGGTACTGGATGGACTCCTAGGAACCTTCTCTAAAAGGGATTTTGTTGCTCCATGAGGCTGGCTGGACAAGGACCCCATCCCCAGCAGTAGGAAGAGCACTAACAGCCCCAGGCCGCAGTCCCAGTGCAAGCGTTCAAACTGTCACTGGTGGTAAACTAGGGTTGGGGTACCGGTGGAAGGGAATACACTGGCAACTGCAGCGTCTCGGGGGTTTGAGAGTTTAAGGGGAAATTAAGTAAATAAAAGAACTCCGGAATTAGATAGCTGTTGCTTGGGGGCCAAAAATGCTTTGAGGAAAGACAATGAAAGCCTGGAGATGATTACTCACTCACCAATGTAAGGGGAAGGGTGAAGCCAGAGTGCCTCCCTGGCTGTATATAAATAGAACCTCATCTCCTGTAGCCTAGGGGCAGTAAAGCTAAGGGTTTATAAATTATGAGTAGCAAAGTTCCAGAAAATACTGAATTCTCAACTCTGGTCAGGGCTCTGATTTGGAAGGAGTAAGACTCTGAGACTTTGGATGGGGACATGTGGGTTCAAGCACTAAAATATCTTGAATCAGGTTCCATTGCACCCTCTGGGCCTGCAGAAGTGACCCCTCCTCCCTGTTAAAGGCCAGTGCCTGCTGTTTATTTGGAGATCATGCAGAGGATCCTGCCCTGCAAGAAAACCCGTGCCCTGCTCAGGCGCCATCTCTGCCTCCTCTCTTGGCCATCAGACCCATAGCTAGGGCCAAGTCACAACATAACCCGGCCGCAGACGTGCTGTGGCTGCTGAGGGAGAAAAGGGGCCATACCCGTAGGAAGCTATGGGCCTGGTCCGAGTCCACCATCAGGAACTGGGAGTGTAATACTGGGACAGGATCCTGAGGGTGCTGAACCAAGGCAGACAGAATATAAAATTGGAAAAGGGAGATTATTCATGAGAACGTTCTCTCATGGTACCAGGATTTACACCTTGGCAAAGACCCCAGGAGATGGCGCTAATACACTGCAAGGTTGCCTCGCAGATGCTTGACAAAAGCAGTGACCCATATTAAGTGAGTGAGGTAGACTGGAAGAATTGCCATGGCAAATGGTGAAGGAAGGAATCAAAATGTCCAGAGTAGAAGTGTGCATGCCAAACTGGGTATACTATGTAGGCCAGGAAACCCACCGTCCACAGTGTTCCATATGAGGGCCCGGGGGACAGTGCTTTTCCCCGTGTGAGCAGGCTCGGCTGGTGGAAGGGCACCAGCATCACTGAGACGCTCCGAGTGGCCCCCAGTGCTCTGAAGGGCAGGGCTGAGGGTAGGAGATGCGTTACAGCGCTGGGCTTACTGCTAGCAACAGGGACGCGAGGGTCCGAAATCACAGAGGACAGGTGGCAGGAACGATGGGATGTCTGGGTCGGGAGGGGCTTTCTACCCCCTCCAGAATCATGCCACTTTGTCTCAGAGAAGCCTGAAATTCTGCTGAGTGAGATCTCCATTTTTATTTTAAATTTTAGGCATTGATTCCTGTCTTCTGTTATTGGCATTGTGTTTTTTTTTCAACACATGTCTTTACGGGAGGCCTTTTTCAACCAGGATTCTAAGAGCAATGAAGCCCCGGTGCCCTATATCGTCCATTACATGGAATTCATGAACTTTACCCCCCTGCATCTGGAGCAGTGCCATGCATTTCAGATTCTAGATTTACCATCCTCTCGGGAATTAGGAAATAGTCACTCGAGTCATGCTACGTGCTCTGGTTCAGATGAGGAAGGAGGACCCCCACGGAGAAGAGGCAGCCTCATTGAGAAGAGTTGCAATCTATCTATACCCTTAAAGCTTTTCAGACAATGTTTAATTTACGTTCTTTCCTCGGAAGACTTAGTTGAGCCCCAAATCTCCTCAGGGTTTGTGGGCTTTTTTTTTTTGCCATTCCCATATACCTTCTGTTTCTTAAGCTTTAAATTGGGCCTTTATCCTTTCAATAGCTTTCATCTTTCTGTTCTCTCACCCTTTGGCCAAAATTCTTCCTCCCTTTGGGATCACAAGAACTTACTTTCCGGAGTTGTCTTCTCTCTGTGAAGCCGGCTCAACAGAGGTGCCCCCTTGAAGGCTACATCTCAAGTGAGCCCCTTCTCATTCTCTTTCTTTGCCTTCAGAGCGCTAATTATTCTGTAATACGTATATGAAGACATATCAATGACCTAGCTAATTATGTATATATAAAATTTTATGTGATTATCAGTAGTGGGCATGATTCTCACTCCTCGGATTCAGGTACACAAGAAGTACAACTTTAAAAATTTTCTATGACAGGGAAAATTTCTGACTCTGCGCTTTCCTTCAGTCCAAGTGTGAAGCTTAGCCCCAGTCGTGTCTAGGGTGCTCCTCTGCTGCCTGCAGGGTTTAGTCAAGTTCAGATAGTTCTATACAGCTGCCCAGGTGGGGGTTACTCACCTGGTTCTCAGGCCGCTGTCCTCAGCCTCCTTTGCTGGCTGCTCCCCTTCTGCCAGGCCCCTGCGTTTGGGAGTAGCCCAGGGCTCGTGCCCCACCCACACTCTCTCCTAGATAATCTCCTGCAGTTCTTGGATGCTAAGTGTCATCTTTATGTTGATTTGTCCCCAACCTCCAGGGCAAACTTCTCCTCAGAACTCATGGGTATATCCATCTGCTCCCTTGACATTTCCACCTAGATATCTAATTTCATTTAGGATTTACCTGATCAAAAGACAAATTTTTATTTCTACCCTTAGACTTGTTCCTCCCCCACCTTCCGCTGTAGCTCAAGTTAAATATCTATGAGCTATCCTTGGAGCCTCTGTTTTCCCCATCCAATCATTCCACGATTCTATTGGCCCTACTTCCAAAACGCACCCCCAGCCCATCCACTTCTCTTTACTGCCAGCGCTTTCAGCCTGGCCTAAAGGATTGCCACCCCTCGCCTAGAATGCTAGAGGATTTCCCTTACTTGTCTTTCTGCTTCATGCGTGTCTTGTTATAATCACTATTCCCTGTAGCGGCCAAAGAGTTCCTGGAACTGAGACCAGGACTAAAATGGTGAGATGATGTCCTAACTCTGCTTAACATCCTATCTGCTTCCCGTTGCACTCAGAGCAAAACCCCAAGCTCCTCCTCACGACATTCGGTGCCCTAAGTGATCTGGCCCCTTGCTTTTCTCTCCAGTTCTATTTTGTTAACATGTTATTCTCCTTCTTGCTAGCAGCTCTAGCCACATAGGTTTTCACATCTCTCTCTCTTTCTCTCATTTTAAAATAACCCAAACTTATTTTTTGCCTTAAGACCCTTTGAACTTCCTATTCCTGAAACACACTCAGATATTCATGAAGCTGGTCTATTTAGGGGAGAAAGAATTGAGAAAAAGAGAATTAAAGATGATTTTCTTTTTTTAGGCTTTTGGCTTGATCAGCTTGGATGGATGGTGGTTGCATTTACTGAGGTGTGAGGACGGGGGAGGCGCTGTGAACTCTGAGATGTCAGTTACTAGCTTACTAGAGTGCTTAAGTATTGCATAACAAATTATCCCCAAATGTGGAGGCTAGAACGTTTATTATCTCGCAGCTTCTGGAGGCCGGGAATATGACGGTGGCTTAGCTGGGTTCTTTAGCTCTGGGACTCTCACAAGGCTATGGTCGTTCTAGGACGCACCTGGGAAGGACCATCTTCCCAGCTCACTTGGGTGGTCACTGCAGGTCTCAGTTCCTCACAGGTTGTTGGATGGAGGCTTCATTTCTTCATACACTGTGAGCCAGAGTCCTCTCTCAGTTCCTTGCCACCTGGGCCTTTCCACAGAGCAGCTCACAACATGTAGCTGACTTCACCCGAGAGGGCAAGAGAGAGTGCTCGCAAGATGGAAGTCAAAATCTTTTGTGACATAATCACAAACGTGACACTAAATCTGTGCTAGTCAGGGTTCTCCAGAGAAACCAAACCCATAGGAAAAAAATAGAAAGAGATTAACTAAGAGCGATTGGCTCACGTGACATGGAGGCTGAGAAGTCCCATGATCTGCCCTCTGAGAGCTGGAGGCCCAGGACCAGTGGTGTAGTTGCAGCCCAAACTTGAAGATGTGAGAACCAGGAGCACAGATGCCCGAGGGCAGGTGAGGGCAATCTTCTTTGCTCAGTCTACTGATTCAAATGCTAATCTCTTCCAGAAACACCCTCACAGACACACCCAGAAGTAATGTTTTACCTGCTATCTGGGCATCCCTTAGTCTAGTCAAGTTGACATTAAAAAATTAACCATTGCACCATCACTTTTGCCATATTCTGTGTGCTAGAAGCAAGTCATTAGGTCCCCCCCCCCCCCCAAGGGGAAAGGATGATACAAGGGCTGAATGCCAAGAGCTGGGGATATTGGGAGCCACGTCAGAAGAGAAATTGCCTATCCCAGGTATGTGGGCACTATTCTAAATGCTTTACGTGTCTTCATTCACTTAATCCTTCCAGTACAGCTTAAGATAGATATGCTATTATTGTCTCCATTTCACAAATGAGATATCAAGAGGTAAAGTAATTTGCCAGAGGTCAAACAGCTAAAGTCAGTGGGGTACAGAGATTTGAACCTAGGCTGTCCTGCTTCAGCAACTGTATGCTTAACATGCTGGCTGTTCTGTCTGGGGTGGAGGGTCGTGTAAGAGGTGGAATCTGGACTTTTCAGACGAGGATTGGACCGGCAAAAGAGATTTTGAAGATGAAGTTAACTAATCCTAGAAGAATTACAGCTCATTTTCAGTTGTTTCTCTGTAGCACCCAGACTCCTCTCCAGTGCCAAGAAGATAAGCTTTTCTCCTGGTGTTCATTTGTTTCCTTTCTTTCTTTCAACAAATGTTTACTGACTGCCAACTATGTGTAAAGGAAAGTACTAGATCCTAGGGAATGTATTTTTAGCTCTCTGCATATAAAAGATGAAATATAGTTTGAGAAGTTTTTGAATAACTTGTTTAAATCATCTACTTAACTGTCATTTATTTCATTTAGAACTGTCTTCCTTTATTTATTTATTTTTTTTGAGACAGGGTCTTGCTCTGTCTCCTGTCCTAGAGTGCAGTGGCATCATCACAGCTCACTGCAACCTCAAACTCTTGGGCTCGAGTGATCTTCCTGCCTCAGCCTCCCAAGTAGGTGGGACTACAGGTGCATGCCACCACACCCGTGGCTAACTTTTCCATTTTTTGTCAAGACAAGGTCTCACTCTTGCTCAGGCTGTGTCTTCCTATTAAATGTATCACTATTCAGTGTTGTGATTGTACTAGAAAATAAGCAATTTATAAAGCATTTGCACAAATTCTAACCGGGCTTACTACTTCAGCTTTCTCTATTATCTACTTAGCAATCAAAGCAATTCCTTCATTGCACATATGATGTTGAAAATAATTTTACAATATTTCCAATTAAGTTAATTTTCAGATTGCTTTTGTATTCTTTGTCATCATATGTAGAATGATAAAATTCTGTTTTACATTTTATTAATGAAGCTTGGGTGTGTTTTTCCATTTGGGTCATTAATAGCTCACTATTGTCTAATTTCAGAAATACTGAGTCCAATACCCAATCTGCAAATTATACAGTGACCAACTTCTCCAAATGAACCACAATTCAGACATAAGCTCTCAATCCCCTTTTTCGTCATTTGTGCAAATCTGTAACAAGTCAAAGTTTGATGGTTCACTTCAGTTAAATAGGTTAGACAGAATTTAGAAGTTTATTAGCAAGAAATGTGACCCAGAACCAAGATAGGACGGTGCAGAAATGAAGGAAAGATGAAATTACACAGTTTGGACCCACATTCTCCTATCCCTAATTTATAGTCAGAGATCAGTGGAGTGGCTAGCCTGCTTCTTAGGCAATAAGATACTTTAAAAAATAAGAACAACATTGTTCTGCTTTCAATCTCTGCCAAATAGTTAGACAATTACCAAGAGAAATATGTTATAAAAACCAGCACATGGATAATATCAGGAAAGCAAGTAATGCTGCCTGGAAAATCTAACCTATTGCATTTTGATAAGTGTATGAGCCACTAATCTGGTTATACTGCTAGGAAATTCTGATAAAAGGCAGCTATTAATTTCTGAGGGATAAATCTGAGAGAATTGCATGGATAGCTCCATTTGGGCTTTTTAAAAAGTTTCTGTGCTGTTGCCATAGAAATATTCCAATGATTTACATGGTTGTGCTAGAATTTTTTATTTGTCTATTAGAATTGTGAGAACTTCCTTTACAAAAGTGCTCATTTTTATGTAGCTAAGAGACCAATACATGTATTCTCCAACGAATATCATCATAGTGAATTAAATAAAAAAATTAGCATACAAAAGGATTCACATTTAACTGCTGAAAGTGCTCTTGGGGTCTAATTCAGCCCATCAATCAATGCTCTCTTAAACACCGACACGTGCTTAGCATAATTCTGGACACTCTGGGGCTGTGGACCTCCACACCTGCTCAACTTCAAGATCTAATGGGGAGCTTTGTCGAATAAACACATGAACAGATTCCCCATAGCCCCACTGCTGAAGATTCTAATTGGTGGGTTCTGGCACGAGGCTCTTGGGAATCTGGTTGGGGTTTTTTTTTTTTAAACAACAGGTGATGCTGATGATTAGTCAGGATTGAGAACCAACCATACCTGCAGTGGTTCTCAAAGTCTGGTCCCTGGACCCACATCATCAGCGTCGCCTGGGAATGTATTAGAAATGCAAATTCTCAGGCCCTACCTAGACCTACTAAATCATAGACTCTGGCGGTGAGGACTAACAATTTGTGTTTTATCAGGCCCTCCAGGTGATTCTGATGCTTGATAAAGTTAGAGAATCAGTTTAGATTTTTTAGATTTTTATATTACTGAGTCCCATGGCCTTTTCTTCAGATTAAGATGGATGCCCAAGCTCTTCTTTCTTTCTTGGCTGCAGAGCTACGGGAATAGGACTTACTCTTTCTGGGTACCTGGCCAGCCACTCTACCCTGGGGGTTCTCTTACACTTAGCATGCCTGAAGAAGTGTGGAGGGAAATATCTTTCTCAACTTCCCACTTCCTTGCTGCTTGGGAAGACAAGAATGTATATAGAGACGCCCTTTTGCTTCCAAGAAAGACAGACAAGGGATAATAAATAATAACCAATACATATAAGTGTCAGAAGTTCTGGGATTTTAACAAGCCTTTCTGTCTTGGTCGCTGGTCTTGTACCTGCACTTTTATTCCTGAATATGGAGCTCACACACTCCCCATTTTCTCATTCCCTTTTTAGCAAAGCCATACGATGCTTCATACCAACTCAAGGCCTAAAAAGAAAAGAAAGCCAAGGGATAGATGTCCTCTTTCAGCATAAGTTTTATTTTTACTATTTAAGAGAAATCACCTTAAAACAAAATTTGTTTACTACATTCTGGATTTTTCTTGATAGATCATCTAGAGTTATTATTGTACTGAACATTAACTGTTATATCCTATAAAAATATGTCACGGATTTTTGAAGATTGAAGATATGCTTGCCCATTAAATGACCCCCATTGTCTAGGATTTTATTCCTTATATTTATGCCTTTCCTCTCACTCTCAAGTGATCAGCAAACATGCCTAAGTATCTTTTTCAATATATTTTTTTGAGACAGAGTGTCGCCCAGGCTAGAGTGCAGTGGTGTCATCATAGCTCACTACAACCTCCAACTCCTAGGCTCAAGTGATCCTCCTGCTTCAGCCTCCTGAGTAGCTGGGACTACAGGCAAGCACCACAATGCCTGGCTAATTTTTCTATTTTTTTTTTTTTTTTGAGGCAGAGTCCCGCTCTGTCACCCGGGCTAGAGTGCCGTGGCGTCAGCTTAGCTCACAGCAACCTCAAACTCCTGGGCTCAAGCAATCCTCCTGCTTCAGCCTCCTGAGTAGCTGGGACTACAGGCATGCGCCACCATGTCCGGCTAATTTTTCTATGTATATTTTTAGCTGTCCATATAATTTCTTTCTATTTTCAGTAGAGACAGGGTCTCACTCTTGCTCAGGCTAGTCTCGAACTCCTGACCTCAAGCGATCCTCCCGCCTCGGCCTCCCAGAGTGCTAGAATTACAGGCGTGAGCCACCGTGCCCAGCCTAATTTTTCTCTTTTTAATAGAGATGGGGTCTCACTCTTGCTCAGGTTGGTCTCGAACTCCTGAGCCTAAGTGATCTTCCTGCCTTGTCCTCCCAAAGTGCTGGGATTATAGGTGTGAGCCACCATGCCCAGCCTGATCTAAATATTTAATAGAAGAGTTTTTAGGTAAATTATGAAAACTTTAATGAAATTATATATACCCATTAAAATTGATTGATACTTTTCCTCATTACAAGAGATTTGAATAGGAAAAAAACTGATACAAAGATTATGAAATAACTTTATCAAACATGGATATGATAGAACATTAAATGAAGAAGGTAATCTCTTTATGCTAGAGCTTAGAAATAATATAATAATAATGGCTAAATATTTTATATAAGTTAACCCATTTAAGCCTCACAAAAACCCTCTAAAGTATTATTATTATTGTCTACATTTAGTAGATGAGGAAACCGTTTCCAAGAGTTTAAGTAACTGGAAAATAATTGGCAGAGCTGAGGTTCAAACCCAAGCAACATGAGTCCAACAGCCTGTGCTTATAACCACTGGGCTTTAAACAGGGCCATCTCAAATTATAGTTAGTGAATTAGCATAATTACTTGTATTAATAGTGTCACATTTTATTCTCAGAAGTCCCAATTTGAATGATAAATCATACGGTTACACTAGATCTAGGTGAATACACAGCCATACTCAAAAAATAGGAAGGAAATTCTCAGTGGATCAGAAACCGTGGGGATTTTCTGAGAATGAATGCATGTGGGATCAGATGAGAGAGGGAGCCAGTAACTCAGACCATGGCTGATGTAAGGAAGGGTGTGATCACAATGAGCCAGGGACCAGAGGGGCCTCATGCCTAAAGGGTCAGGACAAAGTCAGGACAAGGTCTGGGAGCAACCAGTATGGGGAGGAGTGGGCAATTATTGCAGGAATAGTGAGTTCAGTTGTAATATAATAGATTGCAAAATTGGTCACAGTACATCTCCCAACAAAAGAGATGAGAAATATATTCCCACCCCTTGAATCTGGGTTGGCCTCATGGCTTTCTTTGACTGAAAGGACGTGACAGAAGTGACATCGTGTGAGTTCTGAACACTGCTACCATGTGAATGAGCCTGGGCTAGTCTGGTGGAAGATGGCATCTCGTGGAGAAGCACCAAGGTACCCCAGCCCACAGCTGTCCACCGGCCGACATGCAAGTGAGGCTACTTCGGGTCCACCCCTCCGTCCCCACTGGACGAGCCAATCCACCCTATATCCAGTAGCCGACTACAGATGCATGAACAAGACCACAGAACTGCCAGCTGAGTCCAGCCCAAATTGCTGACCCCCTGAGTTGTGAGCTGAAAAACTGGTTGTTATTTTAAGCCATTGAATTTTGGCATAGTTTGGGATGCAGCAAAAGCTAACTTCCCGCCAAAAGAAACTCTTGCAGATATCTCCAGCTTCCATCCTTCAGAAGTCTAGGCAGTGTTTCTTTGGATGTGTCGGCGACAGGCAGGAGCAGTGCTTGAGACAGAAGGGCAGTGATTGTGTGTCTGAAGTCACCTGGGAAAAATAACTATCAAAGCCCAGAAAAATGAACCATGAAATATCTTATCCAATAAGATGTGTGGTTCCTTCTTCTGGAAGATAAATCATGTATATTGCAAAGTGAGTTAAGAACAGGGTAAATTTTGCCAACTACCTAAGAGAATGTCTTTATCCAGAAATTATTCTTTTTGTTGTTTAATGTTGCTTTTAAAAAAGAAGAGCCTGACCATGAGGCCTGCCCCTCAGTGTAACTCACATACTAGAATTACAGCTGACTGTTACCACAGCCCATAATTTTTGCCCCAAGAGAGGTTATAAAAAGTGTTAGAACGCTTTCCCCGTTTGAAGCAGACACTTGGTCATGTCACGCATTTGGCTGTAAGGTGCAGACAAACCTCCTCTTTTACTACCAAGATAAGAAGATCAGAACTGCTTACCTGTTTGCAAAAACTAATCGGTCTTACTAGCAGAGGGTAATATCTAGCATTGTTTTACGTATTTATTTTTTATTGAGGTAAAATTTACATAACATACAGTTAACCATTATAAAGTACACAATTCAGTGGTATTTAGTGTTTTTGCAATGTTGCACAACTACTTCTCTGTAGTTTCAAAACTTTTTTTATCACCCCAGAAAAACACCCATACTATTAAGTAGTCACTCCCCACTGCCCTCTCCCCTCGTCCCCTTGTCCCCTGTTAACCACTAATCTGCTTTTGGTCTCTATGGCTTTGCCTGTTCTGGATACGCCATACAGGAGGAATCATGCAATCTGTGACCTTTGTGTCTGGCTTCTTTCACTTGGCATAATGTTTCTGAGGTTTATCCAAGTGGCAGGATGTATCAGTATTGCTTTGCTTTTTATGGCTAAATTATATTCTGCTGTACGTATATACCACAACTTGTTTGTCCATGCATTTGTTGATGGGCATTTATGGTCGTTTCCACCTTTTGGCTGTTACGCATAATGCTGTTGTAAACATTTGTATACAGGTTTCTGTGTGGACATATGTTTTCATTTCTCTTGGGTGTATGTATACCTAGGAGTTGAATTTCTGGGTCATTTGATAGTTCTATTTTTAACTTTTCGAGGAATCTCTAGCATTGTTTGATGATTAGATAATAAAGGGAAAAACAGAAATACTCTTTGGTTTCTGTCTTTTGGTGCTCTAAAATTTTTTTCTCATAGTCCATTACAAAGAATTAAAAATAGGCCTAAGAAGGTAAAGATTAATGTTATTTTCAAATGATACATAAAGGTTAGAGAAAAGATATATATAAAAAACATTGAGGAGTTTGAGACCAGCTCTGAGCAAGAGGGAGAACCCATCTCTACTAAAAAATAGAAAGAAATTAACTGGACTACTAAAAATACATAGAAAAAAAATTAGCCAGGCATGGTGGCACATGCCTGTAGTCCCAGCTACTCGGGAGGCTGAGGCAGAAGGATCTCTTGAGCCCAGGAGTTTGAGGTTGCTGTGAGCTAGGCTGACTCCACGACACTCTAGCCCCGGGCAACAGAGTGAGACTTTGTCTCAAAAAAAAAAAAAAAAACAAAAAACAAAACAAAAAAACATTGGCTGGGTGTGGTAGCTATGCCTATAATCCTAGCACTCTGGGAGGTTGAGGCAGAAGGATCACTTGAGGTCAGGAGTTCGAGACCAGCCTGAGCAAAAGAGTGACCCCCCCCCCCCCGTCTCTACTAAAAAAATAGAAAAAATTAGCCAGCCAACTGAAAATAGAATAAATTAGCCGGGTGTGGTGGCTCTCACCTGTAGTCGCAGCTACTTGGGAGGCTGAGGCAGGGGGATTGTTGGAGCCCAGGAGTTTGAGGTTGCTGTGAGCTAGGCTGACACCACGGCACTCTACCCAGGGTGACAGAGCGAAGACTGTCTAAACAAAAAAAAAAAAAAATATATATATATATATATATCAGGCAAATGAGAAATTAGATGAAAAACATTAAAACGGATGAAAACATTAAAAGGGATAAAAAATTCAAATGATAAAAGAAACATTTATCCAAAAAGATATAGCAGTTAAGACCTTATGGGAACCAGCTACAGATTTTCAATATACACAAATCAAATTCAGGTGGAACTACAAGAAGAAATACACAAGTTTATAATTTTAGTATAGTATTTTAAATATACTCATATACTCTCTCAGACCAGGCGTGGTGGCTCATGCCTGTAATCCTAGCACTCTTGGAGGCCAAAGCGGGAGGATTGCTCAAGGTCAGGAATTCAAGACCAGCCTGAGCAAGTGTGAGACCCTGTCTCTACTAAAAGTAGAAAAATTAGCCAGGTGTGGTAGCACATTCCTGTAGTCCCAGCTACTTGGGAGGCTGAGGCGGGAGGATGGCCTGAGCCCAGGAGTTTGAGGTTGCAGTGAGCTAGGATGATGTGGTGGCACCTGAGCTGGGGCACAGATCGAGGCTCTATCATAAAAAACAAACAAGCAAACAAACTATACATACATACATATATATATATATATATAAACACTCTCTCTTAGAGACTGACAGCATATTCACCAAAAATAATTTCTTTTTTTTTTTTGTAGAATTCAATTAACAGGCTTTCTCTAGTAGCAAACGCATTGCTTCCCAACAGGTAAAGTGGTTGGCTGACACACTGGTGCAGCTGAAGCCGGTGGCTTGGCTGGTGTCGCAGAGGAGTGCCGGCTGGTTGATGAAGCCCAGGTGCTGGGCTTTATTTCTACCTCTGTCAATTTACGGGGTGATTTTGACCACTCAAGCCCTTAACCTCAAATTCCTCATCAGTAAAAACCATAGTTTTACTGGATTAAATGTAGTTAGGTAAATATTTACTGAGTGTCTAGGATGTCGCGGGTGCGGAGTGCACACTGGGGATACAATGCTGACCCAGACGTAGTCTTTGCCTTCAGCTCGCTCACTCTGCTGGGGCTCCGGGACAGGGAAGAGGGAAATTTTAATGCAGTGGATCGACATAAGAGCAGTGTAAAGTCAGGGTGCTCTGAAGCCCTTTGTGGAGAGTTAAAAAGAGATTGTGGATGAGGGATGGCTCAGCTGAGCCTTAAGCCTGACTGTGAGTTAGGCAACAAGGGAGGAGAAGAAAGCCAGGGGTCCGGGGTATGCAAGGCCTCCAAGTGAGGGAGAGTGTGGCCAGCCGGGAATTGTTCAGTGTGGCTGGAGGGCTGCTTCTAGCGGGAGAATGAAGGGTCCGGTGAGTTTTCTTATGGATATTGGGCCTTATGCCAAGAGCAATGGGGAGTCATTGGAAGATTTTAAATGAGGGATGGGGCAAAAATGAAGGCAAGAAGACCAGTTAGAGCTGCTGCAAGCTAGCTGAGAGATGATGGTGATCTGAGCTCATGCTGTATGAGTAGGGGAATTTAAAAAACAGATAGGATTGAGTACTATTAAAGAGACAGGGTCTTGGGATTTACTGGTTCAGTGAATGTGGGAGGGTTTAGGGGACGTGGGGTGGTGAAGGGCTAAGCACAGGGAGTCAAGAACGACCTACAGGCTTCCTAGCCCTGGGATAGGAAGTCACAGAGGAGGGCCGCATGGGTGTGTGCAGAAGTCAAAGTGGGACAATATTGGGTTTTGGGCATCTGTGGCAGCTGTTCCGTAGGTGTTTGGATTTGCAGGTCTGGAGTCAGGTGAGAGAGCTGTGCCTAGAAAACACTGGGATTCATCACCAACTGGCTGGCGATTGACCCCATGGGTTTGGATAGTGTCTTAGTCCTTTCCCTTTGACTTCTGAAAACCTGTCCAAAGGACAGAGGGAGAGGGGGTCTTGTTGTTCCAAAATTAACCTGTACTTTGACCTTCAGACTCCTTCACTGATGCATAAGGTGGCAGGAGCATCTTCTGCGAGGCATGCTCACCCTTGTAGGCAAACCAGCACCCCTGATTGGGGGCTTACGAGACATTTTGAGGCATAATCAGGGGCACTGCCCCTTCAGGGCTGGATCTCCTCTAGTGGAGGTTCATCTCAGCAGTTTCTACAACTACCAAGTCTTCCAAAACCAACCGTCAGAAACGTGAGCCCAAGGTGCCAAGCTACATCTTCCGGTGGTGGCTGGGCAGAAGGGACATCCCGGTGCCTGAGCAGAGCCTGGCCCACGGGCAAGGGCGAGCAGCTCTTAGGTTGGCAGGGTGGAGAGGCGGTGTGGGGTCGGGCTCCACCCTCGGCTAGAGTAGGGACCTGCGGCTGCAAGGAAGCTGAGCAGGTAGGGACGCTGAGAAAATCCTAGGAAAGAAGGTCCAGGGGGTTGCAGTGGCCCCATCCTCCCTGCAGTGGGGCTTAGGCAAGGTCTTTGCCTCGCTCTGGTGCAGGAGCCTCGCGCTGCTCAGATTTCTCTCCCATTGGGATGTTATTGTGCTAGCAATTGTTGTCTCCCCTCTGGTGCTCTAAGCCTTGCAGTCCTGTTTTTCCAGAATATAACTTGCTCCTTATGGTCCCTTTAGATTTCTGGGAGCAACTTCTGCTGCATCATGTTAGGGATCCTGGAGGCAAGTGGATTCTGGCTCTCAGCAAGAGTTAGGTTCTGAAGTGCACCTCTGCTCCCTGTTGGTGTATGTAGCCTGGAGAACATTTAACCTGACAATACATTAACTTTTATATGGGATATTTTCCCTTAATCTGTTAGAATTAGTTTTGCTACTGTAAGATATCTATTGAGGGGAGATTCTCCTTCCCTTCTTAAATCTGGGATAAAGAAAACATAGTTGACAATATAGTGCAGTAAAACAAAACAAAAAACCCCATTCATTACCTAGTCCTACTCGTTCAGATTACATAGTTATCAATATTGAATTAAAGGTGGCAGGCAAACATAATTGCTTCTGCATGCAGATGCTAGTATTTCTTATACTTCAGGTGTTTATCGATTAGGATTGATGGGTGAATGCTGAATGAGTTTTATACCTGGTGTAGCCTCGCCACAATGCTCTCTAGGGCAAACAGTCAGGACTCTTTCATTTAGGACGAATTTACAGTTGCCCTCTGCACCTTCCCTTATCTGCCCACTAAGTACTTTCCATGTGACACAGGGTCCCCAACCTTTTTGGCACCAGGGACCAGTTTCATGGAAGACAACTTTTCCTTGGACTCCTTGGACTGGTGGTGGGGGTGGGGATGGTTTTGGGATGATTCAAGTGCATTACATTTATTGTGCAGTGAAACCTCTCTGCTAATGATAATCGGTATCTGCAGCCACTCCCCAGCGCTAGCATCACTGCCTCAGCTCCACCTCAGATCATCAGGAGCCCAAAACCTAGATCCCTCACCTGTGCAGTTTACAGTAGGGTTTGAGCTCCTGTGAGAATCTAATGCCGCCGCTGATCTGACAGGAGGCGGAGCTCAGGTGGTGAAGCAAGTGATGGGGAGCGGCTGTACCTAGAGATGAAGCTTTGCTCCCTCACCTTCCGCTCACCTCCTGCTGTGCTCACCTCCTGGTACCAGCCCATGGCCTGGGAAGTTGGAGACTGTAGATGCGACAGACACAGTGGTGGTCTCTGAGGTCTGACAAAGGGAAAGAATACCACTCAATACCGAAACAAAAAGCTGAATTTAATACTTACTGAAGCCCAGTCTCCCCCAGCACAGCAAGGAGCTGCTCCTATACAGGGGTTTGTGGCGTGTGGTCGAGGGGATTGGTAGACTTCCAGAGGTGGGAGTGTGTTGGTTGATGCCAGCTGTGAAACCTGGTTACTCGGATGAGAGTGTTGTAGATGGGCTGGCTTTCAAAAGCAGGGGGCTGTTTCTGGCTGGCTTTCCGAAGTGTGTTCATTTAGGCAAGTTGCCATTGATTCATTAAACTGAGGCAAGCTGTCCTCGTTCCATTAAACCAATTGGTTCTGGCGGTTACTTGTTGCCATAGCTACAGAGCATTTAATCTTTTCCTAGGAGTGTGGGAACTTTTTTATTTTCAGGTCTCTGACTTCCAGAAAATCATAATCTAGGTAGGGGGTAGACATGGAAGCTAAACACAGAGACAGCACAACAGGGAGGTTAAAAATATGGGTTTCTTGCTAAACATGGAAGATTGGATACTTGCATTTACTCTTGCTCCTTCCTGAATCTCCACCAAGATTATGCTAATGGGATATAAAAAGGCATAAATTTATGAGAAAGAAGAGACCATGAAGGGAGACAACAGGAGTGGGTAGAACTGTTAAGAGATGCCAATCAAATTTCTGAAGCCCACAAATAAGTTAGGATTGCTAAGGATCTAGCAGACCAGAGAGGGCTAAAACCATACTGCCTGCAGAGAGGGAAGCCAAGAAACAATACCTTGCCTTAGAACCCTAGAAAATCTCAGGAATCAGTGGTACTAGTCATCTGTGAAGGCTGGGTGAGGAGTGATGCTGAAAACAGAAGGACAGGTTGTCATTCTGTAAATGAAGCAGGTAGACTCCTGTATCCTTTTCCACACCCCAGGCAACCAAGTAACCCACCCCCCACCCCAGCAGAAAACGGAAGGGCATTGAATTGATGGACTGTAGAGTCAGGCATACCTGGAAGGCAGGGAGCTCTGCAGAAAGTAGAGGGAGAGAGTGGAAATTACTATATTTCAAAGTAAGATTCTAAAACTTCCTTCCCTACCTTGGCTTTTAGAATGCTTGCATCTAGGACACCCAATAAGGTAAGGAATCGGCAGGAGAATTACTGCCTGGGGAAAATGACTACCCCAAGAAAAATAACCTAGAGAAACGGACACTTTTCTGGGGAGACTTCCCCTAGGGAATGGCTGGGCCCCTGCCCAATCATTCTGCAATAAAGTCTACAATTCAATATATTACATTTCTCTACAAAGATCTTGTTATTAGGTTTTAGTGCGTCACTCTAAAATATAAATGAATAGGAAAGAATCATCTGTTTCCTCACATTTGAGGAAAGTCTACAGAATGAAAAACAGAGATAAAACAAACAGAAAAGAATTTGGAGGAAACCAAGAGAATAGAGAAATCAGAAAAATGAAGACCTACAAGTTATGGTCTGGGAAAGATAAAAGAAGCTACTGCATTCAGGAAGAAAGAATGAGATGTTTTTTAAAAAACATATGTAAGCCTTGCACCTGTCATCCCAGCTATTTGGGAGGCTGAGGCTGGGGCAGGAGGACTGCTTGAGCCAGGAGTTCAAGTCCAGTCTGGGCAACACAGTGAGATCCCCTCTCTTAAAAGAAAAAAAAAAACAACACATCATATGTAGAGAATAAAAATATCTAAAGAGATCTTGACATAAAGGCAGTTGGCATTGATCATTAATAGCTCTAACATCACAAAAAAGAGAGAATCCTACGTTAGTTACTTCCGAATGCAAGAGCATGGCACTACCTGCGAAACAGCAGTTTTGAGAAAATTCAACCTAAGTCCAACCATAATAGAAACCTAAGATGGTTGGTGGAGACTAATTTGAGAAAACAGTTGGAAGCACCCAGATGCCTAGTTCCAAAAGGAGAGGGAGGGAAAGGTAGGAGTCAAGGATGAGAGTGAGACTTCTAATGTGGGTCACCTTCCAGTATTTAATCTACCACTTCCTGTCTTTAGGCTGGTGACACTCTGTTGATACCTCTTATGATCTCTGAATCACACAGTTTTGTTTTGCCTTAATTTTGGCTCTCAGATGCCGAAGATTGAATTAATCACACGGTTCAATTCCTGGCACATTGTCATCATTAGTCTGTGCCAGGTCCTTCTCTTGTTTTATTTATTTCCCATTAACCCCATTTTCCACTTGCATCTTCTTTCTCTCTTGTAGGTGAGCATTCTAATCTATTTAATGTGGTTTTTTTGCTTGTTTGTTTGCATAGTCCTT
Organism: Eulemur rufifrons; assembly: GCF_041146395.1. Taxonomy (NCBI): domain Eukaryota; kingdom Metazoa; phylum Chordata; class Mammalia; order Primates; family Lemuridae; genus Eulemur; species Eulemur rufifrons. The sequence goes on along the minus strand of NC_090998.1, from coordinate 27,610,895 downwards.
ACAAAACAAGTATCTTTGTGTGCATATGTATTTCTGTTTACAAAAATGTGCATAATATACATCTTAGTCTTGGGCATTATGCTTTAAGTCCAGCCATGTTACAATACGCATATTTGATCTATTGCTTCTAATTGCTGCACAGAACTCTCTATGTGCACCCACCATATTTTACTACCCTCCCAGTGATGGACACCCAGATTATCTACCACTCACCATACCCCAAATATTTTTACAGTGAACATTTTTGCATATGTCCCCTGAGAGTATTTTACCACTAAGTAGTATGCTCAAGTTCACAAATCATCATTGAAAGAGCCAGAATTAGAACTCTACCTGCCTGGTTCTTAGTCCAGTTCTCTTTCTACTACGCCATTATAGATGCCATGATGCATATGGTACATTATGTCTATGCCAACTCTCATTTTCTGCCCTCCACCTCTCACCTCCAATTTTTTTTTTTTTTTTTTTTTTTTTTTTTTTTTTTAGGGCCAGGGATGGTGGCTCACACCTGTAATCCCAGCACTCTGGGAGGCTGAGGTGGGAGGATCACTTGAAGTCAGGAGTTGGAGACCAGCCTGAGCAAGAGTGAGACCCTGTTTCTACTAAAAATAAAAATAAAAATAAAAATAAATTAGATGGGCAAGTAAAAATAGAAAAACAGTTAGCTGGGCATGGTGGCACATGTCTGTAGTCCCAGCTACTTGGGAGGCTGAGGCAGGAGGATGGCTTGAGCCCAGGAGTCTGAAGGTTGCTGTGAGCTAGGCTGATGTCACTGCACTCTAGCCTGGGTGACAGAGTGAGACTCTGTCTCAAAAAAAAAAAAAAAAAAACCAAAAAACACAAATTTTGTTTTAAACAAACAAAATAGCACGGGCTGATTTGAAGGACCAGCATTGTTGCTACAACTCTAAATAATGTTTTTGGAATTGGTAACATTAACAGTGATAGTAGCAGGTAGGGGTAGGAAAAGTAAGTATCTCAGAAAGAAGATGCCTACTCCAGCTTGGCAAGAAGCCTTATGTAATCCTGTGTGTAGCAACTCCTGTGATACCCTCTTGTACACATTTGTAGAAGTCTGGTCAGCTCAAGCAATGCAAAGCAAGGTGTAAGAGACTGTGCTGTTTTCTGGATTTGTGCTCTCCTGAGTTGTCGGGTTTCTGTCTTACGAATCTGTTATACAGTGCCTACTTCCTTTCCCTAGGCTGTCATAATGGTCAAGAACTTTGATGGGATATATTCTTCCCCGGCTCCTTACTAGTCTTTTAGAATAGATAATGGCATATGAGTGGAAGCTGTTTTTGTAAGAATAACTACCAATTATTATTATATGCTAGGAAATGTGCTAATGCTCATTTAAATATCAAAATACTCCCATGAAGTATTATCTCATTTTAAAGGTAATAAAACTAAAGCTCTAAGAAGCTGAATCAGATTTAGCTAGTGCTCTTACCTACCTGCGTTTAAAGATAAATCTCTTTCCTAGAAAAAGATAATTGCATCAAGAGAGAAACATTTAAGTGAAATTCCATTTAGTCTTTTCCCCTCCTATGTTGTTTTATTTATTAGTTGTTAGGCATTTTGAAAAAAAATCATGAAGATTTTTAAAGTGTGCATCTGTTTTTCCTATTTCTATGAAAATCAACATGTTGTTTATTTCCCTTTCTTCTCCGTAGCCTAAAAATCATTTCATTGCCAACCTACAGGAAGAATGTGCATGTCCTCAGGATTCCTGCTGAGATTAAGAGAAATATTCTTATTTTTAAAATAAATCATTCACTGAATTCTTTTCTGGCACAGACATCTGCTTTAAAGCTTTAATTAACGCTGCATGGTTTTAAAGAGGCTAGTTTCCAATAGCCTGAAAAAAAATATCAACGTTATGATGAGTGTGAAACAGATGTAGGAACATTCAGATCACATAACAAGAAGCAGCTCAGTTATCTTTGGGGAGGTAGAGCTTGCTCATCCCCACTTTTGCCCGATATTCATCATAAATAAGAAGCTAGGGGAAGGCACTTTACACTGGGCAGTGAGGAGGAGCCACTGGAAAGGGAAGTAGGGAAGTGCCATAGAAAAGGTCAGGTAGCCAATGAAAGGTACATTATTAAGCCAGCTATCCTGTGGACAGACTCTGGGAGATAGCATAACATACAAACCTCAGAATTATCCCACCCGAGGAATGATGGAACTGAAGTCCCAGGTGGAGTGTGCTCCGTGTGTGTGTGTGTGTGTGTGTGTGTGTGTGTGTGTGGTGTGGGAAGGGGAGTGGTAGTGGTACTTTTCTATGCTTTTGACTCCCCACAATCCCACCAGGTGCCTTCTGCAGTTGGGGATGGGGAGGCTGGGCTCTCAGACACAGGGATGCAGGTATTGACAGTTGGAAGTCATAGGAAGAGACCGACAGGTGTGAGGAATGTAAGCTGAGCACGGCAGGAGAGGACAGACAGGTCTCATCATATGTTGCTCACGGGAGTTTAAATGTTGCTACTTCTGTGGATTTGGAAACACCCATCAAAAGCATAATTGATTCAGCAATTCTGTTTTTAAGGTTTTCTTCTACAGATGTACTCATAAATGTACAAAATCATATATAAATAAGATGATTCATTGCATCATTGTTCGTAATGGCAAAAGGCTGGAAAATCCTTCATATTCTTCACTAGAGAACTGGTTCAATAAATTATGATACATTTAAACAATACTATATATGCTGATTTGAAAGAATGAGGAAGATCCTTGAATAATAGTATAGGATGATTGCAAAGATATACTATTGGGAACAAAAAGCAAGGTGCAGCAGTGTTTATATGCAAACATTTTGCTAGAAGAGATGATGGTGGTGGGAGGGGAATATACGTGTGTATTTGTTGTATATGCAAAAAATCTACGGAAAGATCCACCAGAGACAGTTAACACTTACTACCTTGAAGAGAGGGGAAGAGAGAAGGAAGACTGTTGCTTCTGTAGAGTGATTGTATTGTATTAGCTATTCAAAAATAAAATTTAAATAATTTACAAAGAATGTTTTATCTAGGGGAAGTTGGGAGCTGCTAAATTTTGTTTTGATCGTTCATGGAAGATAAGGGAGGGTCATGATCTGACTTGTTAGGACAGACTGGCAGTTGGGAGGAATGCAGAGTTTCAGGGAGCCTAATGGGAGAGGAACAAAAGTTTAGTTTTGTTCCCAGGACTAAATCTTGGAACAATATGGGAATAGTATCAGCTGTTAACCTCTCAGGCAATGTACCGGACTGAGTAGGTAGAGGACTCAGTCTGAAGGTAAATGGTGTCTGGGTAACTGTGTTTCCTTAGATTCTGTCTAAGGAAATGTCTATTTGGTATCCACTAATCACAGGGCCAAACTCTCAGCCAAAGTGTTGACAGTCTCTCCTGCAAGTCAGCTTGCCTGCAGCTCACGGGCAGATGGGCTGATCGAAGGCTGTGCTTCTGCAAACCCTCCCATCTGACTCTCACACACCAAGCCAGTATTTCCCTTGCCCCCAGTCATCCCAGGGCCAGGTGCCAGGCAACTAGAGACCACCTCTATAGCCTAAAGCCTGCCAGAATTACTCAAACTAGCCAGTGCTAAGCTGTTTCTCCTGCCCTGCCTTGCCATTCCTAAGGCAAGCCCCAAAACAGCTGGGCTTAGGCCTGCACCTTCCCTTCCCTCCTGCTTCTGCCCCCTGACCGAGGCCCAGCGCTTCCCACGTGGCCCTGTGTGGTGTGGTACAACATGCCCTTCCTCTTGGAAAATGTAAGTCATAAAAATTTCCATTCAGTGGCGCTGACTTCTCTGTGTTGTCACTCAACCACCTCCATAAATTAAACTCCTATGGGTACGAATGAGATAGGAGCCAACTTTGTATCATGAATATTATTTGGGAGAAAATTTTGTGTGTAGAAGGCGGCAAAGTGTCTACAACTGTCTTCTAGTCCAATCTCTTCCTGGGAGATCTGTGTCACAATTTGTGTCAGGAATCTGAGAATCTGTAATAAACTGAGAAAATAAGTGAAGAAAGAAAAAAGAGAAAACAAGATTCTGTCACCCCAGTGACAGAATTAAACACAGGTGGGAGAAGGTTCCTGAGAGAGAAAGAATAAAATACCTCTTCAGAGAGGAAATGGGAACAACTGAATTATACTGCCGGGCAGCTAAGACAGTTACACATATATAAAATGCATTATTAATTTCATGCTCCCGAGGAGAAATCTGCATGTTAGAGCCTCCTTTTGCCCTCTAGACTTCCAATGCTCCATGCCAGGAGAGTATATACATTTCCACTTATGACAAATAAACCCAGAGCCCTTTAAAAAAATAGCTTTATCAGGATATAATTCACACGCCCCTATGTATTAGTTTCTTAGGGCTATAAATTACCACAAACTGGGTGGCTTACAACAACAGAAATTTATTCTCTCACAGTACTGGAGACTAGAAGTCCAAAGTCAAGATGTCAGCAGGGCCGTGCTCCTGAGGGCTCTGGGGAACAATCGTTTCTTGCCTCTTTCTAGGCTCTGGTGGTTGTCAACAATCCTTGGTGTTCTTTGGCTTGTAACCCATTGCTTCAGTCTCTGTCTCTGTCATCACATGCATTTGTCCCTGTTCCTCCTCTGTGTCTTTGAATCTCTCTCTTCTTATGAGGACACCAGGCATTGGACTTAGGGCCCATCCTCATCCATTATGACCCCATCTTAATTTGATTACATCTGCAAAGACCCTATTTCTAAATAAGGCTACATTCACAGGGACAGGGAATAGGACTTCAACACAGCTGTTTAGTGGATACAAATCAACCCATAATACCATACAATTCACCACCCAAGTAAAGTGTACAATTCAATGGTTTTTAGTATATTCACAGGATTGTCTAATCATCACATCAACTTTAGAATATTTTCATCACCCCACAAAGAAACCCTGTACCCATTAACAGTCATTTGCCATCTCCTCCCAACACTTCCCCAAGCCCTTGGCCACCACTGATCTATTTTCTGTCTCTATAGATTTGCCTATTCTGGACATTTCATATAAATGGAATACAGCATGTGGCCTTTTGTGTCTGACTTCTTTTGCTTAGCATGATGTTTTCAAGGTTCATCAAAGCTATACCATGTACTTCATTCCTTTTAATGGCCACATAATGTTCCATTATATGGATATACCACATTTTATTTCTCCACTTATCAGTTGATGGACATTTGGGTTGTTTCTACCTTTTGGTTATTTGAATAACACTGCTATGAAAATTTATGTTCAACTTTCTGTGTAAATATATGTTTTCATTTTCTCTTGGGAATATGCCTAGGAATAGAGGTACTGGGTCATATAGTAAATGTATGTCTAACTGAAGAACGGCCAGACTGTCCCACCAGCAATGTATGAGAATTCTAACCAATTTCTCCACACCCTCATCAACACTTGTTATTATTTGTCTTTTTTTTAAAGCCATCTAAGTAGGTGTGAAGTGGTATCTCATTGTGGTTTTGATTTGCATACCCCTGATGACCAGTGATGTGGAGCATCTTTTCATGTACTTTTTGGTCATTTTTATCTCTTCTTTGGAGAAATGCATAATCAGATTTTTTGCCCATTTTTAAACTGGTCTTCTTATTATTTAGTTATAAGTGTTATTATTTTATATTCTAGTACAAGTACCTTATTAGGCATATGATTTGCAAATATTTTCTCCAATTGTGTGGGTTGTCTTTTTAGTTTCTTGATAGTGTCCTTTGAAGCACAAAAGTTTTCAGTTTTGATGAAGTCCAACTTATCTATGTTTTTCTTTGTTGCTTGTGCTTTCCGTGTGGTATCTAAGAAATAGAACTCATTTTTAGAGGTATTGCTTATGAAAAATGAGTGAATAATTTATGTGAAAACTTCTGGAGTAACAAAGTGATGGTAGATAAGAAGTATTTTTTTCAAATGATGAAATAACTTGTACCATTTTAGGCTTTTCTTTTAGAGTGACTTTTTCATGTTTCATTTAGGATTCCTATCCCTGTTATAGGAGGAAGAATTATATAGATTACCATTTATTTAAATATTTACTGTTGCATAAAATTGTTGTGGTTCCCATTTGAATAACTGACATTTCTATTAAATAATAATGTATCATTTAAAGCATTATTTATTATTTTTCTAATTTTTAACTTGTTCACAGGAAAGTAAAAAGAAGATAATTAAAATCATATGAAATTCCACTTCCCAAAGCTAACCCAAAGTTAAAATTTATTTTAATAGAAAGATGTTTACTAAATTTTAAGTCAAAATAGCAGAATTACAGGATATGTTTAGTACATTCCCATTTTTGTAAAAAAGTCATTTAGATATTTTCTTGGAAATAAGTCTGGAAGGATATAAGCAAAAAGTTAATAGTAATTATCTATGGAGGGGATAGTTTTCATATTTCTGGGAAAACTTTTTTCTCATTTGATATAAAAATTAAACATATGGTATAAGAAATAAAGAGGAAAATATCTTGCAGCCTTTTCCATGCATATTTAAAATGAAATATATTACAAAATCACAATCATACAAACTGTTTTATATCATGTTTTTATCCTGCCTTTTTTCACCTCATATAATATCATGTCATTGAATGTGCTTTGAAAAGATGACTTGTACTACCTGAATTAAAATTCATGGGTCAGTGTCACATTATTTAGCCATGCTGAATGTCCGTGTTGTTGTTTACAATTTCCCACCACTTAACAAAATGCAATGCCTAACATTTTTATCAATAAATTATTGTTTGCATATCTGATTATTTTCATAGGAGGGATTCCTAAAATAAGGGCTATTGCACTAAAAGCTATGACTATTTGAAAATGTCTTATTAAATGAATACTTTGAAGACGCTGTCACACCAAATTGCTTATTCTTTTTGGTGTCAATTCTTTAACTGCAATTGCCTATTTCTACACTATATTTACTCCACAGAAGCAGCACGGGAAAGAAAGGATTGAGGCAGCCTGGAATGCACATTGCACTAGAGGGTAGGAGACCTAGATTCTTTAGGTCCTTGGAAAATTCCCCAAATATCCAGAAGCTTTATATACCGTATCTTTAAAATAAAGGGATGGGTGTCATAGCCATAAATTTCATAGTTCTCTAGTTCTCCTCAGGCTGCCAGGAGAAATGGCAGGCTTCATACTGTAGCAGAAGATGCAAATGAAGACACCTCAGTGGAGAATACATGTTTTCACCACCCATTCTCCAGATATATGCTTTTTCAGAAATGAAATAAAATTCTTTACCATGCTGTTAAATAGGTATTACTATCTCTTTTACAGCTGCAGGAAACTGAAGCCCAGAGAATTTAGTTAACTTGCCCAAGATCACTCAGCTAGTAAGGGGCAGAAATAAGAATGAAATTCAGGCGTATCTGGGCCCAAAGTCTGTGCTGTTGATGTGTTACAGTATTTCAAAGTTGGACAGAAATCATATTTTTATGGGCTTGATATTTATTATTGATTTAGCTACACATACACTTACAAGTTCTACACTGATCATTTGATCATTCCTCTCCTAAAGAGCTTTTACTTCAAAGGTAATTAATGGTGAAGCACTACTAATGTGTTAATTCCAATGCCAGAAAAAACAGTATAAACAAAACCACTAGGAATGTGTAATTATAATTTTATGGAAATAACAAACCCACAAAAATATTAATCTTAGAAACTAGAAATTCTCTTAAAAATACTCTTAACTATTATGGCAACTTTTTTTTTTCCCTAGCTGAGGTCTATCTTGCCCAGTTCTTCACTGTCATGCAAAGTTTCTCGTCTCAAATATTTGAAGAGACCCTTATGAATCTGGAAGTATGTGAAAGTATAGTATTTTCAACAATCTATGTTAACTTTTCCCTAGTAGTCTCTATCTTTCTTAGCCTTCTTGTTATTTTTCTTGATCACTTCTCTTTTTTTGTATGTGTGTGTGACAACTCTCCACAGTCTTGTAGAGCCATTGAGCAGCAGACTTCTATCACTTATAATCAAATAAATGTCCAAGATAATTTCTCCTATCTTTACTCATATGTTAGCAGCTTTCACATCCTTTGGTGAATTAATCTTTCCAGTTTCAATAACATGAAGCTACATTAATTTTAAGTGACTACAGCATAACCATCCCTGCAGTAACTGTACATGTGTCAGACAATGCATATTTAAGACCTTTCCATTTCTCAAGGGATGTGAAGTCTGGCTGTTTTGCAGAAATCAAGCCACTCATTATAAGTATTTAGTACTTTTTCTATTTTATTATTTGGTTGTTTGCCCCATAGACATGCAGTTTTTATTGAATGCCCACTCCATGACACCAGGAGCTATATTGTCTTTCTTACCATTATATCCCTGTGACCCAACACATATAGCAGGTGCCCCATAAATAACTCTTGCATGAATGAATGAATATATTCTTCCTTCACGGATTTGAAACATTTTAAAATCATATTTTAAATATAGTAACTCCTTGCTAAGCTTGGAGGTGGCATTCCACAAATACTGCCTCACAGTTGGTAAGATAAATCAAGGTGTTATAGAAAAATAGGGAGTGGGGGAGGGGAAAACAAACCAAACCCCTGACAAATGAAAGTTTTGGGGGCATGTGCTTTTAAAATAAGCCAAATTCATTGGTTTGAAAGATGTTCTGTAACAGGAAAACTTTTTTCTAAATCAGCTTTTTAATTTTTTCAGAAGACGTTGCTGCAACATTATTGTGGTACATTTTCCTACAAACGTTATGCTATGCTTATACAGACAATACTGGACTTGAAATTTAATTATTTTTGCTTTTGAATTCTTTCTTGATTCATTTTCACAATCCCTGTTGCAAAATAAATCTGTATAGATTTATTCAGAATTATTCCATTGAGTAGACTATTTAGAATCTACGGCCAGATCTATATGACCCAAGGGATAGCTTTTGTCTGGCCAATTAGAAGACGAACATTTCATAATTAATCCGACTGAAATACCATTTTTAGGTTCATTATTAGCTAAGGCTACAACAGGCATAACCTGTGTTGTAACTTTGTGTCAATCGGTTGGTTCAAAAGTGTGTCCTTCACATTTTTTTTGATCATGTCCACCGTTTTTTTTGTCCTTAAGGGTGAAGGCATAGCCGTCCTCCCCTCATGTTCTGCAGCTTCTGTTTTCTTTGGTTATAAACAATGAGACAAAGAGATAATCTAATATTTCCCTGACCCTCAAGAACACATATGGGATTCAGAAGTTCAAAGCCGAAATGCAACATTAAGGTACATTGTGTCAACAGGGACGAAAAAGAACACAGATTATAACAGATGGCAAAATACTGTATCAAGAAACGTTAAAATTAAGATAATTTTTGTGTGGGCTAGGCCAAGACTTTTTAAATTAGGTCTTTGTTTCTTTGATTATCCTTTTTAATTTTTTGTGTTCTCTCTTCCTAGTCTAAATAATTTTTATCAGAGCGTCAGGGACAGGAGCTAAAAAAAAAAAACATTTGGTGTAATGTTGGGGGCAAGGTATTGCTGGAATTTTGTTTTCTTCTCATTTGGTACGAGAAACACCATCCGTTTCTTAAGATACTTACGTATTTCCAGCCTTTTCACTTAATTTTCTGCAACCTTACAAAGATTTTACCAGCTTTCTCTGCGTGCCAATCAATTAATCTGTTTCGTCTCAACGAATAACACAGCTTGAATAAACACGATGCCATTATTGAAGGTTGCAGAGTCACCTACTCCGTCTTTATGGCAATGCTGATTTGGGGCATTCTGCTCTCACAGGATGACTCCTTTGTGAGGAAACGGCGATTGTCCCTCTCCTACAGTGGAGGGTGTTATCTGCGGGGGCAAAGGCGCCCCCACATTTCAAGAGCGCCCACCTAAACTACCAGAGCCGCAAGCTCGGTTTATCCGGCAATTCCAGCAAGCGCGCGCTGCCCTTTCGGAGCGATAGAAATCACCTGTTCAAGGTCGCGCAGCCAATCGGCGCTGCCCGCAATCAGCAAGGTCGGGCAGGGCTGCGCCGCTCAGCGCTCGGCCGCGCTGGGTGTCCCCTCGGGCCCACCTGGTGCCCGCAGTCTGCGCAGTGGCGGGGAGAACGCGCCCTCCCCCGACACAACGCCAGCCCCCGCCCGGAAGGGACGCCCCGCGGGCCCGGGCGGCCGCGGCCGGGGAAGGGGCCCCGGAAGGAGGCGGGGCCGCGGCGGCCGGCGGGCGGGCAGGGGCGGGACGGGGCGCGGCCCATATAAGCCGCGCGCGGCGGAAAGGGCGGGCCTGGGCGCGAGCGGCGGAGTCGGCGGAGCGCCCGGCGCCGCAGACGCCACGGGCGAGGACCGGGAGGGGAGAGGGAGGAGACAGGAGGAGGAGACGCGAGTGCGGGGTGGCGCCGGTCCACCTCCGCAGCTCTCCTGGCTCCCGCCGGCTTTTGAAGGCGGGCCCGGGCTGCGGCAGCGGCGGCCTCGGCGGCCTGGGGAGGTGAAGCCGGGCTGCGGCGGCGGCCGCGGTCGGCCCGGCGAGGGTGGGCAGGTCTGGGCGGCTGCGGTGAGGTGGGGGGGGGTGGGCGGCCGGGCATCCCCGGGGCGGGGCGGGGTCCTGGGGGGCCGCGGCTCGTGCGTTTTCCTCCAGGTCGGCCTCCCCAGGGGCCTTGCAGAAGTGGCCCCAGCGTCCCAAGGGCTGGGGGAAGGGTGGGGGTCGGTGCCTTCCGGGGGCGGGTGACCGCTCGGTAGAGGTGCCCCTCGCGCAGGCCCCTTGGGGGACTAGAGGGGATGAGCGCTCGCGCACGGGGCCTGATATGTCCTTGCTTTGGGGTTGCTCCTTGGGGGAGTGAGAGGGATACCTCGGGTGCCCGGAGGTGAAGGGACGGACACTTCGGTGCCCAAGGGCCGCTGATTAGGGCAGTGGAAGACTCGCTAGAATGAGCTCTTAAACCGGTTGGGTGTGAGTGGTTATGGGTTGATCTAAATAAAACAGCCAGAAATCAACTCGGGGTGCTCACACGTTGAGAGTACCAGGCTACAAATATCCAGTAGGGATGGGGTGCCTCGCAGGCCCCGGAGCAATCCGAGGGAAGTTAGGCATCCGTGTTCAAGAAGCTGCTGGTTCACTTAGCCTGTGAGAGCCAGGAAAGAATTGTGTTTGGGATTTTCTTTTAAATGTTCTTGTTGGGGTTGGGGCTGGTGGCGAGGGACCACGCAAAGAGTTCCGAGTGGCTGCCTGAAGGTCCCAATGTGGAAAGCTTATTCTTCTGGTGTCATCACTTGTTCCGGGGGAGTTATTCAGAATGTGGTTTGCCTTCGTGAGAAGAGAGGCGCTCCGAAGCCATTGCTGATTAGCAGTTCTTCCTGACTGTGGGGAAAATCGAATTTCTGGAAACATCTTCCATATTGTAGTTTCTGCCTACGTAAAGGCTGACCTTATTGGCTAGTGCTTGGCATTAATTACCTTAAAAGTGGTGGGATGGAAGTGCAGTATCTGAAGCACCGTTGGCTTTTGAGCTCATTTCTGTGGAAAAGAATTTTAAGGGAGGGAGTCTACACTTTCCAGGGAAGTTAATGCCTGGCTGTGTCCCTGTAGTCCTAATTTTATACTTAACTTTTCCACCCTCTTCAGCCTCATCTGTTTCAATGGTGCAACTCTCTTCATCCCCTTTTGGTTACCAGTCACCTTCAGGCCATTCGGAAGAGGGAAGAGAGGGGAATATGAAGTCAGCCAAGCCCCAAGTGAACCACAATCAGCATGGGGAACGCCAGCGGGCCTTGAGCCCCCTGCAGTCTGCTCTCAGTGCTGCTGCATCTCCTTCCCAGGCGTATGAGACCTATATTGATAATGGACTCATATGCCTTAAACACAAAATTAGAAACATCGAGAAAAAGAAGGTAACTTTTTTTTTTCCTCCCAGCCCTGTATGTACATGATCTTAAGCAAGGGTTAAAGAGCTAACATTTTTTTTTTTTAATCAGGGCTTGTAAGTGTTCCTTCCTAAAAATTTAACCTTGGGATGTAGCTGCCTGAAAATAATTAAACAAGCAGGCTAAATATTGGAAGTATTAAACATTTTGTTTCATTTGTCAATACAGCTGAATAAAAATTCTTCTTCTTAGTAAAGTTATGCATGCTGCTACTGAAATACTTTAAGAGCTAGCTATTTTAGGTCAGATTAATTCCTTGAGTGTAGTATTAATGTTTCTTTTCGTAGATGAGTTAATGGCCTGATTTTTTTTAGCTTGTTTTCCTTGTGACTTTCTGCAGCAGTTGATATTGCAGTATAGCTGCTGCAGTCATTGGAAGCTTTAGTCATGGTAGAACTAGAAAGTGTTTTTGCAGTAATTTTTGTGTTGTTAGTTGAGGGTTTAAGATTAGTAGGTGAAAGCATTGTAGACAGCCTTGGAAAGAGACCCAGAAGTTATAATCAGCCTAATGTTACAATAAATGCTGATGTAGAAATCTAAATCCTTCCTTATTTCCTGAGTCATGTAGCCTGTGAATCAGTACTGCATGTTGCTTTGTTGTTTTATGGTTTTCTTCTGTTTTTGGCAGGTAAGGTTGACTGACTGTCTGGACCTATGTGCTCTTAAATATTTTGTGCCAAGACCTAGTTAAACCTTAAGAAAGTTGCTTTTAATGGAGGAGTATGAAGATATTTTTAAGAGTCTGGTTGACTCTTTTCCTTTTTTTTAAAGCCAGAAAAGTACTGAAGAAGGGCCAGTTGCTAATAGCTTCTCTGTAGCTCTCACAGTTTATCTTTTGAATGCATGTAGTTGATCACAAGTGTGGTAAGGTGAGAGTGCCAGGTCAGCACAAGTTCCCTACCACTATGAGAACTAGTCAAAACAGGAGATTTCCTTAAGTGGAGGAACTACATATATGTATACTTACACTCTCTAGCTTAACTACAATTCCTTTTTAATTTTGGATACCTATCTGATAGTACCAGTATTTCATTCCAAACTTCTGAGAAAGCGTTTTAAGACTGTAAAGCTAATATAGGAGGAGCCTAAAAAATGGTTTTAGAATACCATAGGGGGTTTGTGTCATTATTATGGGGCCAATAAATGCAATTTATTTTTTAAGTATTTCCTTAAATATCAAATTTAATATGAAAAATAGCTTCAAGTTGAGGTTACTATAATGCTAGAAAAGACATCTTTTACATTTCTGTACTTCTAGTGGGAAGTTTCCTATTGGGAAATGCCACATAATTCATCAGGTAACTGAACTAATAGTTTACGCATGAGGTTAGAGCAGGACTTCTCAACTTTGACACCACTGACATTTTGTGCTGAATAATTCTTTGTTGTAAAGGGCTGCCCTGTGCATTTTAGAATGTTTAGTAGTATCCCTGGCCTCTGCCCACAAGATGCCAGTAGCACTCTTCTCTGCCCTCCTACCCGTCCCGAAGTTTTGATAACTAAAAATATCTCCAGATGTTGCCATATATCCCCAGGGGACATAATTGCCCCCGATTCCATACCACTGGGTTAGGGCATATGATTAACTAGGTAAGTAGAAAAGGGTTTTATCACTGCTTAACTTTTGTAATTCCAGATTCATATTATTCTGTGTATTTTTTTTCCCCTTGACTGGAACTTGTTTACAATTGCTGCTTGCCTTGTAGTAAAATGATATTCTTGCAGACTGATAGCTTCTTCGTTTTCATAGAAACAAGGTCTGGCATTTAGTTTATTTGCTTCAACATTTTATATCAGACTATAGTAGATACAAGTTTCTCTTTTGTAGCTCAAACTGGAAGATTATAAGGATCGCCTGAAAAGTGGAGAGCGACTTAATCCAGACCAGTTGGTAAGTGGCTTATGATCCTTAGGTCAGACTTGCTGATTTTCTTTTTTTAATAAAATTCTAGATGGATTTAGTGGGACCACAGACATTATAGGCCAAAAAAAAAAAAAAAGAGAGTTAGAATCCACTGGACTTTTCAAAAAGACTTTTTGTCTGTTTGCCTGTTAGGTCTTGGATTTGACTGTCTGTTGTACTAGTCGATGGCATGGATGGCGGTTAGATTGTTAGATAGGAGTGAAAATGTAGACTATTGCTGAGTTACCATACAGACTGAAATTAAAACTAATGCTAGGGTGGAATGAAGGTGAAGAGAAGGGAATAGTCCAGCTTTCAGCTTTTTACTGGTATATTCTAAACCTGACATCTTTCTGCTCTACAGTGTTAAAGTATGTTTGTTGTAGCTTGCCTCAGTTTTCTCCAGTTGCTTCTCCTTAATTCTTTTCATGTTTTCTCCCTACTTTTCTATCCTGGATTGCCACGTCCCCTCTCAGGAGGTGTGCTGATCTGATATCTGGCTTTGGCCGGGTATGGTGGCTCATGCCTGTAATCCTAGCAGTCTAGGGAGGATTGCTTGAGGTCAGGAGTTTGAGACCAGCTTGAGTGAGAGCAAGACCCCATCTCTACTAAAAATAGAAAAAATTAGCTGGGCATGGTGGTGCACAGTTGTAATTCCAGCTACTTGGGAGGCTGAGGCAGGAGGATTGCAGGAGCCCAGGAGTTTGAGGTTGCCCTGAGCTATGATAACACCATTGGACTTTAGCCACAGGCGAGAGAACGAGACTGTCTTTAAAAAAAAAAAAAAAAGAAAAAACTTACTATAAATATTAGATTATTTACAATTTTTTAAACATCATTGAACTTGTCCATAGTATACCAGGTAATTGCAAATTTTATCTTATTTGTGAAGGAGAGTTTCTGCAATATGGAAAGAAAAAAAATGCTTCATTGATGTTTGCCATTTTGACCTGATCACATCTCCTGGCTAAGAAGGAACAAAATTTATTTAAAAGTTATTTGATCTAGCTTTTGGGTCTATTGTCTTTTATCATTTCAATTAAATTTTTTGGTTATGTATCAGAGATACTGGCATTCAAGGACTTTTCCCTTGCCTTATTGACTGTTCTTCACTGACCCAGAATTTTTGTGATGTAGTAAATTATAATTTTGCTGAGGCGCAGATTTGAATTGTGTGAGCTCTGAGAATAGTGTGCTCACTTAGCTGGTGAGAGGACTTAGCTGGACATCCAGCATTTCAAAGTGGCTTTGTTTTCAAGTAGTCATGGTGTGTTCAATAACTCTTAAAGTGATAAAACTTTTCTTTGTGTAAATATCCTGGAATGAAGTGTCCTATTAGAGTAGTGTTCTTTATTTTTGGGAAACATGGGGGTGGGGAGGATTGGAAGTTCTCGTGGTAGCTCTCTAAGAAATGTCAAGGATGTGCTGTATTTCATTGCTTCCACCAGGCAAACTTTAATCTCAGTATTTCATTTCTGTATTTATAGCCACATATTGCTTCTATAACACATAATAAATACATGAACTTTGATTTCTCAAGTAATATGCTGACAACTGCCAAATTTATATGGTTAACAGATCAGTTCTCTGAACTCTATATTCCTATGTCCGGTTGCCTGTCTGACACCTCCTGATTTCTTCCTGTTCCCCAAAACCTGCTCTTTTAATCTTTGCTACGTAAGTTGATGGCTTGATCAACTAGAAGGATGGAGTTGCCGAACACCTTGGAGAATTTCTTATCTTCTTTTTCTTCATACCTCACATCCAGCTCCTCAGCAAGTCCGGTCAATACTACCTTCAAAATAAATCAAGAATCTGACCATTTGTCATAAATTCCACTTCTGCTGTCCTGGTCCAAGCTACATCATCTTTCATCTGTGTTACCATGATAGCTTCCTCACAGGTTTTTCTATTTCATCTTCTCAAAGTCCATTCTCAGCACAGTAGCCTCAGAGATCCTGTTCCGATGTAAGTCAGATGGTTATTCCTCTGCTCGAAAATCCCCGTTGGTTCCCATCAGGGTGATAAAAAGTGTCCTTACTGTGGTCTACAAAGCCCTGCTAAATATCCTCCCCGCTTGCCTTCACATCGTACTCCATTCCCTGCACTTCTCTCCCTTACTAGCTGCAGTCCAGCCACACTGGCCGCCTTTCTGTCTTCCAGCATCCCAGGCACGCTTCTCTTCTCCTGCTGGGCTTTTGCACATGCTCTTCCTGCTGCCTGGGATGCTTTGTTTCTCCAGATGTTTAAGTGGCTCAATTCTCAATTTCCTTCACCTTTTTATTTGAAGGGCACCTCAGTGAGACCTGTCCTGACCACACCATAGCCTCACGCCCCTGTTCACACTGCTTAGCTCCTTTCCTTGCTTTCTTTTTCTATTTATTTCTTGTTTTTGGGGGTGGGGTGGGGGGTGCACAGGGTTTCGCCCTGTCACCTGGGCTAGAGTGCGTTGGTGTCATTATAACTCACTGCAACCTCGAACTCCTTAGTTCAAGTGATCCTCCTGCCTCAGCCTCCTGGGTATCTGGAACTACAGGTACGCTCCACCACACCCAACTAATTTTTCTTTTTTCTCTTCTCTTTCTTTTCTTTTCTTTTTTCTTCTTATCTTATCTTTTCTTTTCTTTTAAGTTGGGGGTCTCGCTCTTGCTCAGGCTGGTCTTGAACTGGGCCTCAAGCAGTCCTCCTGCCTTGGCATCCCAGAGTGTTAGGATTACAGGCATGAGCCACTGCCCTGGGCCTCCTTGCTTTATTTTTCTTAATAGAAGTTAGCACTTCTCTGACAGGCTATGAAGTTTTATTGTTTGTCTCTCTCCTACCCTTACAAGGTAAGTTCCATGAAAGTAGGGATTTTGTCTGTTCAGTGCTTTATTACTAGTGCTTAGAGTAGGCGTGTAAAGTGTTTACTACATATAGATTTACTAAATACAAAATGAGGATTAGGTCTTTAGATGTGACTAAACTTAAGTGTTTGTGGCACTTTTGAGAAATCACATCCCTTCATACAAGCAATATATATTTAAGGTAGAAAATTTAGAAAATGCAGTTAGGACAGAAGAAAAAATACTCACGAGAACTCTTGTTAGTATAGGCTTACCTTGGACACACTGTGGGTTCTCTTCTAGACCACCATGGTAAAGTGAATATTGCAATGAAGCCAGACAATTTTTTTGGTTTCCTATTGCATATAAAATTATGTTTACATTATACTGTAGTCTGTTAAGTGTGCAGTAGCAGCATGTCTAAAAAAACAATGTATATACCTTAATAAAAAAATACTTTATTGCTAAAAAATGCTAATGGTCATTTGAGCCTTCAGCAAGTTGTAATCTTTTTGCTGCTAAAGGGTTTTGCTTCCATGCTGTTGGCCTCTGACTGATCAGGGTGGTGGTTGCTGAAGGTTGGGGTGGCTGTGGCAATTTCTTAAAATAAGACAACAGTGAAGCTTGCCGCATTAATTCTCATGTGATGCTGTTTGATAGTATTTTGCCCCCAGTAGAACTTCTTTCAAAATTGGAGTCAATCTGTTCTAGTACCCTCCCACTGCTCTATCAACTAAGTTTATGTAATATTTCTAAATCCTTTGTTGTCATTTCAACAATGTTCATAGCATCTTTCCCAGTAGATTCCATTTCACGAAACCACTTTCATTGTTTGTCCATAAGAAGCAACTCTTCATCTGTTCAAGTTTTATCCTGAGATTGCAGCAATTCAGTCACATCTTCAGGATCCACTTCTAATTCTAGTTCTTTTGCTATTTCCACTACATCTGCAGTTACTTCCAAAGTCTTGAACCCCTCCAAGTCATCTAAGAGGGTTGGAATCATCTTCTTCCAAACTCCTGATAATGTTGATACTGAGGCCTTCCATGAATCATGAATGTTCTTAATGGCATCTACAATAGTGAATCCTTTCCAGAAGGCAATTTACTTTGCCCAGATTTATCAGAGTAAGGCAGCTATGGCCTTGCAAAATGTATTTCTTAAATAAGAAGACTTGAAAGTCAAAATGACTCTGATCCATGGGTTGCAGAACGGATGTTGTGTTAGCAGGCATAAAAACAACATTCATCTCCTTGCATATCTCCGTCAGAGCTCTTCGGTGACCAGGTGCATTGTCAGTGAGCAGTAATATTTTGAAAGGAATTGTTTTTTCTGAGCAGTAGTTTTCAACAGTGGGCTTAAACTAGCCTGTAAACCTTAGAGTAAACAGATGTGCTGTCATCCAGGCTTTGTTGTTCTGTTTATGGAGCACAGGCAGAGTAGATTAACATAGTTCTTAAGGGCCCTAGCTTTTTCAGAATGGTAATGAGAATTGGCTTGAATTTAAAGTCAACAGCTGCGTTAGGAGGGAGTCAGCCTATCCTTTGAAGCCAGGCATTGACTTCTCTCTAGCTATGAAAGTCCTAGATGGCATCTTCTTCCAACAGAAGGCTGTTTTGTCCACATTGAAAATCTGTTGTTGGTGTAGCCGCCTTCATCAGTTATCTTAGCTGGATCTCCTGGTCACTTGCTGCATTTTCTACATCAGCACTTGTTGCTTCACCTTGCACTTTTGTTGTAGAGCTGGCTTCTTAGACCTCACGAACCAACCTCTGCTAGTTGCAGACTTTTCTTCTGCAGCTTCCTCACCTCTCTGTCTTCATGGAATTAAAAAGAGTTAGGGCCTTGCTCTGGATTAGGCTTAAGGGAATTTTGTGGCTTATATCCAGATCCTTAAAGTTTTCTCCATATCAGCAGTAAGACTCTTGCTTTCTTAATTGTGTGCGTGTGTACTGGAGTAGCACTTTTAGTTTCCTTTAACGTTTGCTTTGAGTTTACAACTTGGCTAACTGGTGCAAGAGGCCTAGCTTTCAGCCTATTTCAGCTTTTGAAATGCCTTTTCCACTAAGGTTAATCATTTCTGTCTTTTGATTTAAAGTGGAGGACATTTGACTCTTTGTACTTGAACACTTAGAGGCCACTGGATTCAATACTGAATTAATTTCAATATTGTCGTGTCTCAGGAAATAGGCCCAAGGAGAGGGAGAGATGCAGGGGAACATTATCTGGTCAATGGAACTGTCAGAACACACAAAACATTTGTTGATTAAATTTGCCATCAAACAATTACAATAGTAACATTGAAGATCACTGATCACATATCACCATAACAGACATAACGATAATGAAAAAGTCTAAAATATTGCGAGAATTACCAAAATGTGACAGACACAGAGTTGAGCACATGCTGTTGGAAAAATGGCGCTGATAGTCTTTTTTAATTCGGGTTGCCACAGACCTAGAATTTGCAAAAAATGCAATATCTGTAAAGCACAATAAAGTAATGAGGTATGCCTATATTGTAGTATTTAATTGAAAAGCTCTAAGTTTAGTTTTTAAAACTGGTAGTACTTCACATAGTTCAGAAATTAGGGAATATTAAAAAAAGATGTTTTTCTTTAACCCCTGTTCTTTCTCTGTTCATTTCTTATCTTACTATATATAATGATTGTTGGTATTAATAGATTCTTATGTCTCCTTCCAGAATTTCTTTTAGCCTGTTTAAACAAATACTCTCCCTCCTACCTACTTTCTCTCTTCTCATTTTTTATACAACTTAGCTTATCATAGACAGTTTTTGGGGGTCTTAATTTTGCCTCTTCTTATTTTTTAAACACGCTTCATTTTTTGAATGATTTTAGGTTTGCAGGAAAATTGAGTAGAAAGTACAGAGTTCTCATGTACCTTCATCCCACACATCCACAGCATCCTCCACTGTCAACATTCCTCACCAGAGAAGTATGTCTGTTACTTTTGATAAACATCCATTGACACATCATCATCGCCCAAAGTCCATAATTTACATTAGGGTTCACTCTTGGAGTGGTACATTTTATAGGTTTTGATGAATACAAATGTATCCACAAAATGTATCATATGGGATAGTTTCATTGACTTTAAAAATTCTCTATGCTCTGCCTACTCTTCCTTTTTTTTAAAATTTCATGACAGTGTTTCTCTGATACGTAGTCTTTAAAAGTATGATTTTTTCAGTGAAACTATCTGAACCTTGTTCTTTTTTGGGTTGGAGCTCTTTGAAATTCTCTATTTTTCTTGAAAATCACTTATCCAGTTTTTAAAATTTGTTCGCATAGATTGGGGCAAAGTAGTTTGTAATAGAAGTTCAATACAGCCTGTTTCTGGTTACTTTCTGTCTCTAATTTTGTGTGCTTTTATTGCCTCAGTTTATTCTGAAGTTATCTAGTGGTGTACTTCCCCCCACCATCAACTTTTGAATTTGTTTTGTTCCACTTTGTATCTTTTCTACTCAGTTCATCTTTCTGCTTTCTTTTGGCTTATTCGCTGCTTTTTCTAACTATGAAAATCTCATTTTCTAAAATTCATTGAAGGCTATGAATTTTCCTTCAAGCACTGCTTTAGTTGTATTAGGCTTGATACTATATTTTCAATATTTGTGAGAAGTTTTATAACTTCAGCGTGATTTTCTTCTTTAACTCAACAGATATTTGTAATACTGTAAATAAAACTTTCTATGGTTTGTATGGCTCTTGTAGCCTCTGGAATAGCAACTCTTAAGTAACCTGTCGAGCTAAGCTATATAAGTTTTATGTTAGATTGGTAATGTAAACCTACATTTCTCTTTCAAATAGAAGTTGTTTTTAGAGTCACATTTGTAATTTTAATATGTTTTGGTTCAGATCTGGATTTGAAATGGAGAACCAAAATTCAAGTGAGTTCTGAAGCAGTAGGCAAGGATGATGCTTGATGTTTTTGGTTCTACTGAAGTATTGTTAAAGAATTAGGATTTAGGCCCCGTGCGGTGGCTCACGCCTGTAATCCTAGCACTCTGGGAGGCCGAGGTGGGAGGATTGCTCGAGGTCAGGAGTTTGAGACCAGCCTGAGCAAGTGCGAGACCCTGTCTCTACTAAAAGTAGAAAGAAATGATCTGGACAGCTAAAAATATATGTAGAAAAAAATTAGCCGGGCATGGTGGCGCATGCCTGTAGTCCCAGCTACTCGGGAGGCTGAGGCGGGAGGATCGCTTGAGCCCAGGAGTCTGAGGTTGCTATGAGCTAGGCTGACGCCATGGCACTCTAGCCCGGGCAACAGAGTGAGACTCTGTCTCAGAAAAAAAAAAAAAAAAAAAAAAAAAAGAATTAGGATTTAATACCTATCCCTTGTTGCTAAGCTCTGAGCCTGTGTTATATTTAATACATCTGTGATAAATTCATATGTATGGAATCTTCTTTCCTTTGTAGATCAATCGCTGTTGGCCTAGTCTGGGCAAGCCACCTAAATTGTATTTAAGCTTCCTCATTGATATCCTTATCTTGGGACCTTACTTTCCAGTTCACCAGTCCTATTGCCTCTACTTTTCTTGAAACAATCATTATATTATTCCTTTCAAAAGTTTTAAATCCTCTTCAGAATCTTTAGCATATTGGAGGCTCTCTAAGATCATCTTCTGAACTACTGTTAGAAGACAGTAAAACAGGGAATTATAAAGTAAGGTTTCCTATGAAAGCAGAATTGAACAGGATCCAGGGCACAGGTAGAAGGATACCTTCTTCACTGTGTAAAGAAAGGAGGAATGAAAGGGGTTAGGTCCGCATTAAATGCTGGGCAGTTGAGGTAGTTCCCATCTGACGCTGCTTTTCTTGAGTCGAATCTAGTACCATTTGGGAGTGGATATGGGGGAGTATTTCTTTCTAGTTTTACATTCCTCTGAGGACCATATACTCTGTTACGTTATCCGCCCGTTTTTGTTTCTGTAGCCGGAAGGCTTCTACCTTTTTCTTTTTTTTTTTTTTTTTTTTTTTTGAGACAGAGTCTCACTCTGTTGCCCAGGCTAGAGTGAGTGCCGTGGCGTCAGCCTAGCTCACAGCAACCTCAAACTCCTGGGCTCAAGCAATCCTCCTGTCTCAGCCTCCCGAGTAGCTGGGACTACAGGCATGCACCACCATGCCCGGCTAATTTTTTCTATATATATTTTTAGCTGTCCATATAATTTTCTTTCTATTTTTAGTAGAGATGGGGTCTCGCTCTTGCTCAGGCTGGTCTCGAACTCCTGAGCTCAAACGATCCGCCCACCTCGGCCTCCCAGAGTGCTAGGATTACAGGCGTGAGCCACCGTGCCCGGCCCCTTTTTCATTATAAAATATATGGTCCAAATAAAATGTTGCAAAAAGTTAGAGCATAATAAAGCAAGCAGCAGAACCCACCTCTCAACTCAAATAGTATGTTACCAAAAGTGTTGAAGTTCTTTTCCAGTTCTGTACTTTCTCTTTCCTGTAAGCATGACCCCAAACTTGTCCCTTGCTTGTATTTTAATAGTACTTGTTTGTTACCCTTAAATTTGTTAGAGTTGCATTTTTGTATCTTATAATAAATGGTATTATGCTGTATATTCTGTAGTTTGTCTTTTTCACTCATTATGTTTAGGATTTTCTATTTCTATGCAAGTGCCTATGTTTCATTTGTTTTTTGCTACTCAGTAGAAGTCTGCAAATAGATGGATGCTTGAGTTCTTATTTTTTTTTTTTATAATATGAACAGTTCTACTTTGAGCAATCTCATGTGTGTTACTGAAAGACAAGTGCAAGATTTTTTCAGAGTATATATCCTTAGGCTGTAGGGTATGCCCATAGTTAACTTCATAGGTAAAAATGCCAAACTGTTTTCCAAAATTATTGCACAAGTTTATACTAATACTGGTAGTACATAGGAGTTCCTATTGCTCTATATCTTTATAGAGACTTAATATTTCAGACTATTTTTTTCAACAGCTTTATTGAGGTATAATGTACACACCACAAAATAAAACCACTGTAAGCATACAATTCAGTGATTTATAGTAAATTTGTATATATATATAAATATGTAACTATCACCACAATCCAGTTTTAAAATATTTCTTATACCCCCAAAGTTCTCTTTTGTGCCTTGATTTGCTTTCTAGTTCTATAAATTTGTCTTTTCTGGACATTTCACATAAAATGGTCTTTTACATCGGGCTTGTTTCTCTTAGCATAATGTTTTTGAGGTTCATCTATGTTATAGCATGTATTTAATTTGTTTTTGTTGACTAGTATTCCATGTATTGTTACACCACATTTTGCTTATCCATTTATCAGTTGCTAGATATTTGGATTATTTTTATTTTAGGCTATTGTAAATAATGCAGCTATACACATTTGCATACAGGTCTTTATGTGGACATATGTTTTCATTTCTTTTGGGTAGCTATCTAGGAGTGGGTTACTATACTATTCTAATTACTGAGGCTTTATAACATGCCTTTATGTGACTGGGCAAATTCCCCACCTTGTTCTATTTCAGATTGGTCCTTTCTTTTTCCATATAGATTTGAGTTAGTTATGTCCCATGAAAAACCCCTTTTATCTAATTACCAATTTTGTTCATCTGTGAAGTTTTTAAAAATAAATTTGGTCTTTTAAATTTCCTATAGGATGTTGCTTGTTATTTCTATTACAATACTTATTTAATTTTGTCTGTTATAGGTAATTATTTACAAGTCTTTTCCACCATATTATAAATGTCATGAAGTTGCTTGTTCATCTGTGTGATACTCACTACGCTACTTGTGTAATACATTTGAGTAGTGAATGACTATTGACAGAGGAATCCCATTGGCTCAGTGCTATTAAAACCCACAGGCCTCTCTGACCTTAGACTTTATAGCTAGGGTTGAATTAGGGCTCAGATTTCTGATATAAAAATTAAATTTCTAGCTTTAAAATTGAATTTTTAAATATAACCTTACATAACTTGTACTGATATTCTTTCTCCCTACTTTTTCTTTAGGTAAGTGCTTTTCTGTATATGTATAGTAAACGGCTAGTTCATAAAGTCTTAAATCTCCTCTGCTGTATTTAAGGAACACTTACTTTCACATATTTATACTTAGAAGGTCATAAAATTGATGTTTTCTCATCCTCTTTCGTAGGAAGCAGTAGAGAAATATGAGGAAGTGCTACATAATTTGGAATTTGCCAAGGAGCTTCAGAAAACCTTTTCTGGACTGAGCCTAGATGTGAGTATGTTTTCTTTGCTTTTCCTGAAACCGGCTTAAACCACTGATCTTGAAAAAAAAACATCAGGTTTAATAATTGTGTTTGGTTACCATCCATCTCATTTCTGCTGATAATTTATTGGTGATAGGAGGTTGAGAATAGCTAATAAAGAACTAGTTTTTTCAGATTTCTGTAGTCTCAAGGGAACACAGATGGCATCTGAATATGAGACATTGTGAATAAAATATTAGTTATTTAATGTGTGTTATTTCATTATGGAATTACAGAAATAATTGACAAGGGGAATAAAAACTTAATTTTAGAATATAGAATGTCACTATTTTTAGAATATAGGTAGGCTGGGCGTGGTGGCTCATGCCTGCAATCCTAGCACTCTGGGAGGCCGAGGCAGGAGGATCACTTGAGCTCAGGAGTTTGAGACCAGCCTAAGCAAGAGTGAGACCCCGTCTCTACTAAAAATAGAAAAATTAGCTGGGTGTTGTGGCATGTGCCTGTTGTCCCAGCTACTCAAGAGCCTGAGGCAGGAGGATTGCTTGAGCCCAGGAGTTTGAGGTTGCAGTGAGCTTAGGCTGCCGCCATGGCACTCTAGCCCAGGTGACAGAGGGAGACTCTGTCTCAAAAAAAAAAAAAAAATTGAATATAGGCTTGTAAATTTACATAACATAGGCTTGTAAGTTTAGCATTATTTAATATATGAGGAAACATAGAATTGG
Organism: Eulemur rufifrons; assembly: GCF_041146395.1. NCBI lineage: Eukaryota > Metazoa > Chordata > Mammalia > Primates > Lemuridae > Eulemur > Eulemur rufifrons. The sequence continues at coordinate 27,586,326 of NC_090998.1, read as the reverse complement.
TACTGTTTTTGAAAGCATGAAAATTATTACCAGGAAAATTTATGATTCATGTTAAATAGAGTTAAATCTGGCGTCTCTACTTTTTAGGTCCTCTGTGTTGACACCTCAAACTTTTATCTCTGACAAATTTAATCAATAATTAATTATGAAGTCTTAAGCATTCCTTAATGAAGTATTCTTCATTGTTTCAGGATCTTAGCATTAGAAGGACCTTTAAAGGACCAACAATTGAGGAATTTTTTTTATAAATTCATTCATGGGGTGGGAAACATGCCTCGTAAGATAGTCTCTCTCTTTTTTTTTTTTTTGGTGTTTTCCTACCATCTACCATCTTAATTATTGCAATACAGTTTTGAGTTGTTTTCTTCTGGATGTCAATTAACTCTTTTTTTTTTTTGAGAAAGAGTCTCACTTTTTTGCCCAGGCTAGAGTGCTCTGGTGTCAGCCTAGCTCACAGCAACCTCAAACTCCTGGGCTCAGGCAATCCTGCTGCCTTAGCCTTCCAAATAGCTGGGACTACAGGCATGCGCCACCATGCCTGGCTAATTTTTTGTATATATTTTTAGTTGTCCAGCTAATTTCTTTCTATTTTTTTTTTTTTTTTTTTGGTAGAGACGGGGTCTCGCTCTTGCTCAAGTAGATATAAATAGCCCCATTTTAAATATAAGAAATATGAGGCTCAGAACAAAAGGGACTTATTCAAAGGCCAGTAAGTGGTAGGGCCAAGATAGGACCCTAGGTACTCTTTGCCTCTAAAACAGTGGTGTTTTTTTTCTCTATACCATGTATAGTATCTTATCTATTTATGTTTTTCCATGGCTATAGTCTAGAGGTAACTCACAACTCACCAAATTTTGTTGCTATTCATGAGGCTATTTTTACTTGCCTGTACTTTGATTTTAAGTGAGATAATAAAGTACTCTGGAGCTTGCCTTAATGAATCAAGACCCTAAAGGTGCTTGCTAGTGCTCAGTTTTTTTTTTCCTGATAACTTTTGGGCTCTGTTTTTACTAAAGTTTTTCTTTTGTCAGACCTCTTCTGTGATAGCCAGTTTTGTGGACATTTTCTTTTCTTTTTTTTCTTTTTTTTGAGACAGAGTCTCACTCTGTCATCTCACCTAGAGTACAGTGGCATCGTCATAACTCACTACAACCTCAAACTTCTGGGCTGAAGAGATCCTCCTGCCTCAGCCTCCTGAGTAGCTGGGACTACAGGTGTGTGCCACCACACCCGGCTGATTTTTTCTATCTTTAGTAGAGACAGGGTCTTGTTCTTGCTCAGGGCTCAGGCTGGTCTCAAATTCCTCACCTCAAGTGATCCTCCCTCTTCAGCCTCCCACAGTGCTAGGATTATAGGCATGAGCCACTACATCTGGCCACTTGTGGACATTTTCTTTTTTCCCTTCAAACTAAAGTTGGAAGCCTTCCTTTTCAACTCATCCACATTCTTCATCTTCATGAGATGAACTCTGCCTCTTGATAGGAATTCATCATTTTAAGTCATGAAAATAAATTCTATTATTGATTGAGAATGGTTTGCTTCTTATGTTCTCCTTCTTTCCAAACTAGTCCTCAACTGGAAGAAGAGAAGAAATACATATATAACCTGCCATCCTAGTTTCCACCTAAATAAGGAGAAATAGACTGTTGTCAGTAGCTTTTCATGACATCTAATCATGATCTAGGAGACTTTTTTGATACTTGGTTTTTGTTCAACAAACTTTTAAGGTCCTGTCCTGTGTCAGGCTCTGTGCTGAGCACCAGTGATATACTGGTGAACAACAGAGTCCCCGTCATCATGGATGCAGATAAATAAAAAGATAATCATTTAGTAAGATAAATGCTTTGATAGGGGAAATTCATGGTGGCATGAGTCCATAGGAACACCTAATCCAACTTTGGGAGGTTGGCTGAAAGAGAAATATGAAGTAACCATGTGATATAGTCCTGAAGACACCTTGAGAATCAGTTGCCTTTCCCTATATCATGAAGAAACTGTGTCCAAGAGAACCCCACTGTCTTGGAGAGCTAGAAGTGCCACCTCCATCCTCTTACCTTGTCTCAAGCAGAAACAGAGAATCCTGTAGTTTGGGTAAGTGTTATTGGTGCAGTCTATGCTTAGATCTTAGAAAAAGCATTACCAAGACTTTGCCATCCTGAGAACATATACTTGCCCACATTACTCCACATCAGTCTGTTTTTCATTCTCAAAATTTTATCTTTACTGTCCGGGCGTGGTGGCTCACGCCTGTAATCCTAGCACTCTGGAAGGCCGAGGCGGGTGGATCGCTCAAGGTCAGGAGTATGAGATCAGCCTGAGCAAGAGCGAGACCCCGTCTCTATTAAAAATAGGAAGAAATTATCTGGCCAACTAAAAATATATATAGAAAAAATTGGCCAGGCATAGTGGCGCATGCCTGTAGTTCCAGCTTCTCGGGAGGCTGAGGCAGAAGGATTCCTTAAGCCCAGGAGTTTGAGGTTGCTGTGAGCTAGGCTGTTGCCACGGCACTCTAGCCAGGGCAATAGAGCGAGACTCTGTCTCAAAAAAAAAAAAAAAAAAAAAAAAAAAAAAATTTATTGTCTTCTGTCCCTCGGAGTAACTAGCACAAATCAAATTTATCAACTTGTTTCCACACCCCCTAGAAAGGGATTAATTATGCCATAGTGAATCTTTTTTCTGAGGTTTTACCCCTAATTTTAATCCGTTGGAATTTATGAAAATCTCTTTCATAGAGTTTAAAATATTGATGCTGCTGGGTACGGTGGCTCATACCTATAATCCCAGCTACTGGGGGCGCTGAGGCAGTAGGATCGCTTGAGGCCAGGAGTTCCAGACTACAATGAGCTATGATCGTGCCACTGCACTCCAGCCTGAGCAACAGAGCAAAATCCTATCTTTAAAATAAAATAAAATAAAATAAAAAGACAAAAAAAAATATTGATGGATATTAAAGTACTTTAAGCCATCTATAGGAAAAATCTTTTAAGGGTTTTTTTTGTGTTTTAATCTTACCTTGTGATGTATCCAATATGATGGAAACACTACGATCAGAAAAACTATGGAGGGAAAAGACCTTTTAGGTTTCTTATTGGAAACAGATGGTACTTTTTAGTTTAAACGGCAAGCCACTTCTGGGACCCATGTATTATGTCAGATTTTAAGGTATAATGTTTCTGAGCTTTAGAGTAGACCCAGGGCTGTTGAGTCTATGTACACAAATTGAGCTAAAACTGAAGTTCCCTTAATTTTCCATGTCTGTTTTGTCAGCTAAACATTGGAGGATGCAGCTCCATTCAGACTGACAGGGGCAAACTATTATAAAAATATCTTTAATTTTACTTAAGAAAGTAAAAATCTGTGGCTGTATTTTGGCATTACATTTGTAAGATATTTTATATTTTATGTCTGATAACTTTTCAATTTTTTATGCTTTAGCCAGTCATCTTTGGTTGATTGAAAACTGACCATTTTAGTTTAAGTATTTTTCCCCTGGAACATGAGATTTAAAAAAAAAACTCCAAAACTAAAGTATTAAAATATTTGGCATAGAAAAGCTTGGTATACATAAACATGGAAAGATAAAATCTTGAGATTAATATGGACATCAATGGTGATGGATACTTTGCTTCTCATCATGGTGATGTTTGAGGTCCTAGATACAGCCTAGATTTGGGAGTCAGATATTTGGGCTCCTTTGGTTCTGGTTAGCTGAGGCAAACCAGTTAATTACTCAGTAACTTCTTTAGCTCAAAAAGGAGACAGGGATTAAACAAACTGGTCAGTTTGACAGTCATGAGATTTATCATCTAATCTCAGCTATTTTGACATTAGCCTTTGTAGACTAGGGATCGCTACTATGGGGTGGTAGAGAGTTGTCAACCTTAATTAGCATTTGTTTTAACAGCTTCTAAAAGCGCAGAAGAAGGCCCAGAGAAGGGAGCACATGCTAAAACTTGAGGCTGAGAAGAAAAAGCTTCGAACTATTCTTCAAGTTCAGTATGTATTACAGAACTTGACACAGGAACACGTACAAAAAGACTTCAAAGGGGGTTTGAATGGTGCGGTGTATTTGCCTTCAAAAGACCTTGACTACCTCATTAAATTTTCAAAACTGACCTGCCCTGAAAGAAATGAAAGTCTGAGGTAAGCTAATGAAGAGATTTTCCTGAAATAGAACACATGACGTTATAGTCTAGCTCTTCAGTTTTATTTGCGTGTGTGTGTGTGTGTGTGTGTGTATACAACACACACACACACACACACACACATATAGACACAGACACGGGGGAGAGGAGAAAGAGAGAGTTAGTAATTAACTAAGAAAATGTTAATTTGATTCAATATGGGAAACCTTGGCTGGCGCAGACTCTGCCAGGGTTGATAAATTGTCTAGAAGGAAAATGAATTTGAATGGTCTCATTAACATGCTTCTTTATTGTAACATTGATTTTAGAAATGATGTCTGATCGTCAGATTTTAATTTTATACAAGTATTAACTATAATACTAATTATGTATACTTCTAAAACATTTTTTTGTAATTTTCTCAGCATCTTTGCCTGCTTACTCCTACGATACTTAGGTAGAGGTAAATAAGATTTAACTTGGCCAGTATCATTAATCTTTCAAAGTGAGAATTATTTGGTGGTTTTATTATGCTGTGAATAACTACTGAGAAATAGATCTGAGAATTTAAAATACAAAATCTGTAAATGGGGGCTACCCAGTTTTTTCCCCATATAGTTATCCATTTGCTATTTTTGTTTTGGTAGAGTAAATCAGCTAAGGGACAGATGTCTGTGCTTTTGCTTTGTTTAGATACAGTTTGTTCCAACTTTGTGTCTGTTAGCCAGCCCTGCTAAAACAGAGTCAGATTTCAACTGTTACAGAAATCAGCCTCTGATCAGGAAGAACTAACAAAACTCTTAATTAAGAAAACCTTGTATCTTTTTATTCCCATGCTGATAGCCTACTCCATCATCATCATTTATATGGTTGCTTCCTTCTTCTACTTCACTTTTGTGGGTTAGGGAATGTAGTTTACTTTAATGTATGAAATGTAAGCAAAACATAATTTGCAAATTAAGCTGCTCTCTTTAAAGTAAAAAATGCAGCTCTTAATATTTTCATTCCACTGTTCTTTCATCTGTGGCATATGCTTAATAAATAATGATACTGCATTGGCAGCTTTAAACTCTTTTGGTCTATTCTTTAATAGTTGTGTTTAGTAAAATCCTTGTTGTTGTAAGGAAAAATTCTTATATTGGAAATCTATAAATAGGCATTTAGTCACTTTGTATAAATGTCAATTTTTTATTTCCAAAGAGTAAAAGGACAAAATTAACATTTGCATGTCTCGACTGTTGATGGGTTATATTGCATAAATTGTACTGCTCCATATATTTATGTACTTCTAAAGCCACTTTGTTCTGCTGCTGCTTTTCCTTGTCAGTGTTGAAGACCAGATGGAGCAGTCATCCTTGTACTTTTGGGACCTTTTGGAAGGTAGTGAGAAAGCAGTGGTAGGAACGACATGTGAGTTTTCTCTACTCTGGACTTATGCAGTAAATACTAAACTTTATGTCTAGAAGTTTAGTATGATATTGAGGGTCTAAACTGTGTCAGTCCATCAGAACTTACATGTCTGACAATACTATATTCATTGGGAGAATGATCCCTTTGTTTAGTTCTGTTAAAAGCAGCTATTGTGTGACCCTGGTCACTAAAATGGAATTTAGGGAGAGTTCTGAAGTGGAGAGTCAATATGATTTAGGAATAGAGCTAAGTACTAGTGCTGGCTTCAACACTAGCTTGATCATTTTGGGGTTCAGTTCTCTATTCTGCATGGTAGTACCTGTTCTATTTAAGAATCTTAAATCTACACATTGTTAATGTCAAGGTTATCTACCTTTTAATATCAAGGTTATTTACTTTGATATTAATGTATGGTTATCTACCAGATTAGCCAAAGAAAATATGAATGGTTTGGCTACATAATCTACTGAAACATTTTTGTCTATCGATCTGGAAATGATCTGGAGAGAGAGAGAGAGTGTGCTTTTGGCATCCTAAATAGCCTTTGGCCAAATGACCAAGTACAGATGGCGGGACATGAAGTACATAGCTTTGTGTACTAGCTTAGAATAATGAAAACTCGCTAGAAGCTGGTAGACATTTTTGTTGCCATTGCTTCCTTTTAAAAAAAATACCCAAGTATCTGTAACTATCTCAAGATTTCTAAGTTTATTCAAGTTTAAGTCACAATTAAACATTTATTGATTAGAATGCAAAATGGTACTAAAATAGTTTGGAAAATAGTTGGGTAGTTTCTTATAAAATTAAATATACACTTACCGTACAGTCAAGCAGCTACACTTCTCATACCCAAGAGAAATGAAAACGTGTGTTCCTGTAACTACTTGTACATGAATGTTCATACTAGCTTTATTCATAATAGCCTCAAACTGGACACAGCACATCAGCTGATAAATTGATAAACAAAATATGGCATATCTATACAGAGGAATCTACTGAGCAATAAAAAAGGAATGAATTGTTGATACATGCAATAACATGGATGAATCTCAAAATAATTATGCTGAGTGAAAGAAGCCAGATTAAAATGAGTACATATTGTATGATTTCATTTATATGAAATTTTAGAAAAGACATAACTAGAATGATAGCAGGTCACTGGTTTCTAGGGGGTCAGAGGGTCAGGGGAGGGATTGATTGCAAAAGGCGAGGGAAGGAACTTTTTGGATTGATGAAAACGCTCTATTTCATGGTTCTGGTGGTAATACAACTACATATCTGTTAAAACTGTATACTTAAAATAGGTGAATTTTGTTTGTAAATTAAATCTGAAAGCTGATTTAAAAAAAAGACAAAATCTGTGTTATAGTACTCCTAGGAAAGGAATAATGTAGATCCAAATAAAGTATGGAAACTCTGCTTAGTAATGGATATTTAAAATAAAATGACTTTAGACCTTTCTGTAGTATAGTGAATTTAACTTCATTTTGATTTTTCTTGATCATATGTGCTAGAAGTGACATACAGCGTATCTCCAGAGTAAAATCTTAATTATGGAATTTTTGTAGTTTAAAAATTCTTTAGAGATTTGTCCAAGATAGGATTTTCTAACCCTGTCTAACAGGGTTATGTCTGAGGAACTGTCTTCTATTTCTCTAAAGCCTTAATTACTTGGGGAAGATAGAGTAGTTACTAGTTGTGATGTCTTGGGGGAAGATGGGAAAACTGACTTGTTTTCGCAGCTGAGGGAATAGATGTGTGCTTTTGTAACATTTTAGAGTTGTTGATTAGGGACTCTGATTTTTAGTCATTTTTCAAATGGTGGAAACTCAAATGATTTGCTGAACTCTGAGATTTTAATCTTTAAAATTTATATTGATTTAGCATAAAACAGAGATGGACTGCATATTTACTTTTTATGGTACTGACCAGTTCTCTAGTCCCCCGAAATAAACTATTGTAATGACCTATAATAGGATAAAATTAGGATATCTATTCTGAGTAATTTTCAATGAACTGTTAGGTTTTGTGATAACTAAGTCTTAATCACTCTTTCTTAGACAAACATGTGAAAGATCTGCTGTCTAAATTGCTGAACTCAGGCTATTTTGAAAGTATTCCAGTTCCCAAAAATGCCAAGGAAAAAGAAGTACCATTGGAGGAAGAAATGCTAATACAATCAGAGAAGAAAAAACAATTATTGAAGACTGAATCTGTCAAAGAGTCAGGTTTGTTGTGATCTCTGAAATTCTATAAAGGGGTTGCATTTTTTAATACCCAAAATGTGCAATAAGTGCCTTATTTTATTTTTAATTTGTTCTATATGCATGGAAATCTTTACTTGCTGTAGGATAAACCTAGGTTAAGAAAACGTCTCTAGGCTTTATTGCCATAATTTACAAAGTGAACGTTAATAGAAATATTAGTTTATACTTTGTGTCAGGAGAGTACATTGGTTAAAATGAGGCATTTGTGGAATTTGAATGAACCTGTCTGTTAAACTACCAGTAGGATAATTCTGTTTAAAATTGTTGTTTAAAATGTAGGTTATAGTAGAATCCAATATTGTAGTAGAATGAGAATGTAAACCTAGGGTTAAAATATTGATTGAGGGCTGGGTGCGGTGGCTCATACCTGTAATCTCAGCACTATGGGAGTCCAAGGGGGGAGGATGCTTGAGGTAGGGGGTTTGAGACCAACCTGAGCAAGAGTGATACCCTGTCTTTGCCCAAAATAGAAAAAATTAGCCAGGTGTGGTGGTGCTGCACCTGTAGTCCCAGCTACTTGGGAGGCTGAGGCAGGAGGGTTGCTTGAGCCCAGGAGTTTGAAGTTGCTGTGAGCTATGATGGCACCACGGCACTCTAGCTGGGGCAACAGAGCAACTCTGTCCCCCCCCCCCCCCACACACACAAAAATTGCCAAAATAGAGGAAATATATTTTTTAAATTACCATTTTCTAAGGGAAGAAATATTTTGAGCAAATGGCACTTTTGCTTTTGTTTGTTGAAGTTGGATTTATTAAAGAAATATCTTTTCTAAGAAGATAGTCCAAGTAGGATTCTCTTAGCCACAAGCAAAACTCAAATCATTTGCCATCTTTATTTCCCCTTAGTTCTTAATTTTAAATCTAGTGCTTCAGTATCTCCACTCCCTTACCTCCCCAACACCTTCTAACCTTAAACTGGCTTGTAAGATGTCTTGAAGCCTCTGTTTAAAGCTGAGATGACTAATTTTACCCCAGTGGGACCTGAGCTATAATTCTAACTTGAGAAAAAGCTATGTTTGTGGATGAGAGGAGATTGTCTTATTTTCAATCAGAAATCAGGTGGTTGTTTTTTTTTTTTTTTGATATTCTGCAGGTATAGAAATCAGTTTTTAACTGAAACTTGACTTTTGTAAGTGTCTTATGTAAGGAGAGCTACTAGCTTCAGCTAGCCTCAACCCACATGCTTTTGACCAAACGAGCAATAGTTAAAATTACTCCTTCCATATGCTTAATTGTACTGTCCTTTTTCTGTTTCTCTTATGAGTCTTCTGAAATATGTTGCTGGAATGAATTGTCATTGTAATCTGTCTAAAAACTTATATTTTACCTAGTATTTATTTAAATTCCTTTTATTTTCTAGAATCTCTTATGGAACTTGCACAGCCAGAGATACAGCCACAAGAGGTAAGACAATAGAAGGTAATTTGCTGATGTTGATTTTTTAGACTTTTGTATATAGATTTGTGGTTGGAAGCCGAGGCCCTGGGCTAGTCTGCCCAAACTCGAATCCTGGTTCTTCAGCTTATTAGCTTAGTGACTGTGGGCAAGATGTCTAGCCCAGCTGGGTCTGTTATCCTCACATGTAAAATGAGAATAATGATCATGCCTACCTTCATGAGGTTGTTGTGAAGATTAAAGAAGTTAATCTAATTCCTAAATTACTTAGATTTTGGCCTGGCACACAGTAACTGCCCAAGTTTTAGCTGTTTTTGGCCCCTGTTTTAGAATTTAAAGGTGTGTGGGATTTTGCTCTGTGCAGAATTTACCCACATTGGTAGCAAAAAACGTTGTTTTCTTTCTGAAGTGACATTGGAATTCATAGAAGCTGAAAAGAATAGGAGATGCAAAAACACAGTATAATTGATATAAAAGGGAAATCAAAGGCTATTGACTCAGGAAACATTAGGCTTAAAGTCAAACAGTATAACTTGGTCTGTAACTTGTGTAGTTGAAAGTTGAACCATCCTCTGCCTTAACTTCTGAGGGAGTCACGTGGGCGCCAGGCTCCTAAGGCTGGCAAAGGTAGAATCACTTTGGTGAAAGCTCAATCAAGCAAACGTGGTACCACGATGTGCAATTCTTGCTGGTCTTAGGTGAATCAGATAGAAATTGCTACATTTGAAGTATAAAAATTTGTATTTCTGTTAGTTGAGGAAAAAGGAATGGACAAAGAAGTAAGACAGTCTTTTCAAGTAGGATAAGGACAGAAGTTTCATGTCAGCACAATGGCTCAGACCAGTGGACATAGGAATACTAATATAGTTGACCATTCCCTTCGCAGTCGTCTATGAATTTTGTGACTCAAGCACATTTTTCCTCTGGTCTAGTTTCTTAACAGACGCTATATGACGGAAGTAGAGTATTCAAACAAACAAGATGAAGAGCAATCTTGGGAAGCAGATTATGCTAGAAAACCAAATCTCCCTAAATGTTGGGATATGCTTACTGAACCAGATGGTCAGGAGAAGAAACAGGAATCCTTCAAGTCCTGGGAGTCTCCTGTTAAGCACCAGGAGGCATCAAAGTCTGCAGTTTCCTTAGAACAGAGGAAACAAGAAATTTCAAAACTCAGGTCTACTCTGCCGGAAGAGCAGAAGAAGCAGGTCATCTCCAAATCCAAGCCACCTCCTAGCCAGTGGAAGCAAGAAACTCCTAAATCCAAGGCAGGATACGTTCAAGAGGAACAGAAGAAGGAGACACCAAAGCCTTGGCCGGTTCAGCTGCAGAAAGAACAGGATCCAAAGAAGCAAACTCCAAAATCTTGGACACCTTCTATGCAGAGTGAACAGAACATCACCAAATCGTGGACTACTCCCATGTGTGAAGAACAGGATTCAAAACAGCCAGAGACGCCAAAATCCTGGGAAAATAATGTTGAGAGTCAGAAACACTCTTTAACACCACAGTCACAGATTCCTCCAAAGTCCTGGGAAGTGGCTACAGCAAGCCTCATACCAAATGATCAGCTCCTGCCCAGGAAGTTTAATACAGAACCCAAAGATGTGAGTTGATCTGTATCTGTCTGCTTCTGTCAGTGTAGGCATAAATGAGTTGTGGTATTGACAACTTTGTAGTTCTATTTAAAAACAAAATGGTAAATTAATGTATAAAATATTTTACTTAACTCTTTAATGGGTAGATGTATTGTTTTCCATAGAAAATTGGAAGTTAACCTAGTCTGTCTTTGAGCCTAACTGGAGATGAACTTTCCACAGTTACAAAATGTTAAGTTTTAATGCCAAAATTCTAACGACGTTTTATGACCTCAAAATGGTGGCTAGTTCAGACAAGACTGTAATGTGAACAAGTGAGTAAGGTAAATGCTTGTCACAGGATGGGAGATGTGTTGTGCTCTATGCCTGCTCCATGAGTGACTTTTTCTGACAGAAGTTACATTTTTCTATATTCTCTTTCACTCATTTATAGTCACTCAGATTAGCCTTTCCTCTTATGAAGAAGGTACAGGGTGGTTGCAGATATTCTAGTAGCTGGGAAAGAATTTGAATTAGTTCTCGATTTCCATTTCAAAATAAGAATTTTCCAGAGGTAGGAAACTATAGGAATTAGATATTTTGTAGTTAGGTTTTAGAGTATGAGATTTAGTTAAAAAAAGAAAAAAGGCCTCATTCTGTTAATGATAACCTATTTCAGGAAGATAAGGCTTATAATGAATAATCCTTGGGTACATTGCTATGTTAGTATTGCCTTTTATTAAATTATAAATTACTTATTTACCACTATTTATAATGCAAACTTGTTACTACCTTGTTTACATGAAATGTGAACTTATCTTCCCAGTGTTCTCCATTTCTATGTAGTGGTCTGCCTTGCACTTCTGTGCTATTTTAGCCAAAGGCTTTCTTTTCTTCTTTTTCTGTTTCAATATATTTAGGGGGGAGAGTGCAGTTTTGTTACATGGACATATTGCATAGTGATAAGAAGTCTGGTCTTTTAGTGTACCTACCACCTGGATAGTGTACATTGTACCCAAGAGGTAATTTTTAATTCCTCACTCCCTCCCGCCTTTGGAGTCTCCAATGTCTATTATTTCACTCTATATGACTGTGTGTACCCATAGCTTAGCTCCCACTTATAAGTGAGAACATGTGGTATTTGGTTTTCTGTTCCTGAGTTACTTAAAATAATGGCCTCCAGTTCCATCTGCGTTGTGGCAAAAGACATTATTTCATTCTTTTTTGTGGCTGAAGCCAAAGGCTTTCTGATAAATCTTTGGTCCTCTAATAGGGTAAACATTTTGCTTAGGGAAAGCAAAGCATTGCATTTTGTAACTAGGTTAACCCAGTCCAGTTCTGCCTTATAGGAAGAGAATTTTAGAGTTGTCTTTTGTTCTCCTTTCTCCTTCTTTTCAAGTGCTAATATTAATTTTAGTTTCTTCCTGACCCAACAGAGGATTGATAGCCTTAATTTATTAACCAGCTATCACATTACAGTAATTGGAATGTGATAACTATTTTGAGAAACTTATATTTAAAAAAAAAACAATTTAATCCCTTATTACAGCTATTTTTAAAAACCTAGTTTAAAATTCTACGAGGTATAGCAATGTTGTACTTTTAGCATACCAGAATATTGATATCATGCTGTTTGAATAGGATTTAAAATCAGGGTTGCTTAGTTGGACAAGTCAAAACGCATATTTAGTTTGTTTTTATGGCACAGACAGCAATATATTGAAGTTGTAGGGTTTTTCAGTGACTGAGAGGACACTTGTATGTATAATACACTATTTGTCTTTCTTTCTTGCAGTCTCAGCTGTCTGGAACATGACTAAGTACGTTCAGAGGCAAAAGGCAAAATAGAGTTCAAAGCCAAAAGACTAGATAACACTAAATTAATCACCAGTGTTCATAGTTGTCTCCTAAAAAAGCCTCTTACATATTCACTTAGGTTCTGTTAGCTTTTATTTTATCTGGTGCCTTTGACAAGCTTAGCTGTGTGACTTCTCACTGAGTTAGAAGGTGGAGAAGAGGAGCTGGTGGAGACGGGTGGGCTGGCAGCTGTAACTGTAAACTGTAAATTAGGCCTAATTCAGGATGTGCAGAGTTTTAAGCAGTTTAGCATGAGAGCTAACCATCTTATAAACAGCAGTGGCCCCCCAGAGTTTACTTACTTTATAACAAAATATAACGTAGTCCCTCAATTTTGTGTGTGTGTATATGTATATATTTTTACATCTTGATTTCTAAACTCAGATGCATCTTAAAAATGGGATGTATATTTAATGTGGTAGTAATAATTTTTGCCCTGGAAAAAGTAAATCATTGACGTGTCTCATAGTTTGTGGCATCTTATCATAGAGGACATATGCTAACTGATGTCTGTAATGAAAATACTCTTAACAAGGAAGTTTTATTATTCTGGGTCTTCTCTTTAAAAAGAGAATGTTTTAGGTTTTAGAAAGATTTCCATTAAAGTTGTGAAGGGGGAAAAACTGTTCAAAGTCTGCTTAAATTATTTAGAAAATGTGTTTATGTGGAAATCTGTGATAAATGATAAATGAGCATTGCTGTTTGCTTGGGTTTCTTTAAGATGTAGTGATAAGCTAAGTTTCCTGCATTAGGCTGTTGAATTTGAATTTCACTCTTACACATTATGGGTTTATCTTGTAGGTGCCTAAGCCTATGCATCAGCCTGTAGGTTCTTCCTCTACCCTTCCAAAGGATCCAGTATTGAGGAAAGAAAAACTACAGGATCTGATGACCCAGATTCAAGGAACTTGTAACTTTATGCAAGTATGAGTCATTTTAAAAAAGAATCTTAAATGATATTCATGGGGCTCCTAACTTCTGATCTGAAGCATTACAGTGAAATTTTTAAAAGCATAAATTCTGATGTCTAGGATGAATAGGAATCCTGGCTCTGTTGCCTCCCAGCTCTGGGGGTTTAAATTACTTAACTCTGCCTCATTTTCTTTATTTGAAAAATGAGGATAATAGTTTCTACTTCCTAAGTTTGTTGTGAATTAAAAAAATGAATTAAACATGTAAAAAGCTTAGCTTGCTCAAGTATTATTGCTGCTATAGATCATCAATAGTTTCCATTGGGACTGTGAGCAGCTACTCTATGTTTTGTATTCTGTTAGGTACCATTGTGTATAGAAAATGGACATTCCTTGCCTTTATGTAGTTTATATTACAGTTGTAGAAGATTGCAAACTTGTAATAAATCAGAATCAATAGTTAAATGCTAAATTGTATGATACAGTATGTTTAATTGTGTGACACAGACTCTTACAGAATTTGAGAACGATGTGATATTACTGAGAGCTGAAGTGGTTAAATAATTTTTGTTCAGTAAAAACATCTTGAGCTTTGGATTTAGGCCTGGGTTTAAATCCCAGTCCTACCACTTACCAGCTCGTTATTTAGCGTCCAACCCTCTACTTATTTGCAAAATGAAGGAATTGCCTACTCTTCCAGATTACTTGAAGATAAGAGAACTGAAATGCTGGCTGCAAGGGTGTAGCTTCAGTATGCAAAAAGTTGGAAACTTTTCTGGGAGAACCAAGATAGGCAGTTAGAAGAGGATGGTTTCTCATTGTGAAAGTGTTTAACAGCATGAGCTAGTAAGTGGTTGAGAGAAAACACACTCTTACTGGTTGAGTATAATAAAAATAAGAGTCGGATAAGAAAGACTGGGATTAATGGTTATGTTTAAGGCCTCAGGTCAGGAGTTTCTTTTCCAAGTTAGGCCTTAGAATTACTGTTGTAGTTTTAACACTTGACACAACCTCAAGGTTTGGCAGTTACTTTAGATTTTATTTTTAACTTTTTAGTTTCTTTTTTTGTGAAGACTAAGTTTTTGACATCTTGAGATGGTTATTAGCTAAATACCTATAGCTTTAGCTAGGTATCTGTAGCTAATAAACTATGGGCAACATTATGAATAACTTATTTACAATCTTATCTTTAGGAGTCTGTTATTGATTTTGACAAACCTTCAAGTGCAATTCCATCGTCACAGCCGCCTTCAGCTGCTCCAGGTAGCCCAGTAGGTAAGTAATCATTCTAAAAACTTGCAACAGTTTTAGAGCTGTTGAGTTTTTTTGTTTTTTTTTTTTTTTTTTAACAAATGATTTTACTGTAGATGTCCTATGGGAAAACTATGTCTGTGTGTTAATTTATTCTTAACTGTAATATCTATTATCAGAGTTATATGTGGGTAAATTATCATTAGAACATTAGTGTACTTAACTGACCTGTTTGCATTTTTTGGAGAGTCTCTAGATGGGTGAACGGAAATGCCCAATAGATGTTGCAGTTTTTTATGTCATTCTGTGAGTGAATTGTTACTAGAACTTGCTTGACCCCTTTGGACTTTAAATCTATGGTTGAGGCTTTGGAATCCTAACTCTGAGTGAGATTACCTCAGTGATGTGTAGAACAGTGATTAACACAGTAAATAATGATGGAGCCTACATTTGAATTTGATCTGATGCTTCAAAGCGTAGGCTTTTGTTCCACGCTGGTTTCTTTCAGGCGAGGAATGACATAAAGCCATAGTCCAGCTGTAGTGAGCAGTATATACCAGCCAGAAGATTATCCTGGGTGAAGTAAGGAGAGATGGCATAGGTAACAAAAGTGATGGACATTAACAAGGAGAAACAAAACTGAAAACTATGTAATTGTGAAAGAATGTTAATATCTATAGTCAGAAAAAACCTAAACAAATGACCCAGCTAAGATTTACTTTGAAGTTTATGAAACTTCAAAGTAGAAGTTAATTACTATTCATGGTAGCTTATGTCTTATCTTTCAGATTACTATTATAAGTTATTTTTGAAAGTCATTTTCTTTTGGAAGTCCAGAAATGCTGCTTTTGCCTGTTTAACCTTAAAACATCACTGAATGTCGCAGATGGAACTAGTATTTTTTAATAATTCTTTACTATTCTACAGTTTCCCTCTTTTTAAAACTTATAATAGTGCACGATGGCCTTGAGACTTAGACTTTCCAGCTAATGCTTTTTTGGTAAAGTGTACACTTTAGTTTCCTTCCAGTTGATATGCATAAACTGTTCTCCCCCCTCAGTTTACTGTTTATTTCACTCTCTGCAGCATCTACAGAACAAAATTTGTCCAGTCAAAGTGATTTTCTTCAAGAGCCATTACAGGTAACTTCTCCAAATCTTTCACTTACTTTTCTTTGCTACTCAGGCAAGAGTAGCATTTAACTGATTCTGATGTGCCTAAATTATTACAAGTGTTGTCAGGATATGTAGCTTTTTAGATTAAGTACAACTTGTCCTAAAAAGATTCACTGATGACTATACTGAAAACAACTATCATAATAAAGATTTGTTGACTTTAGTAAAGAAAGAGCAAGCTTGAAGATTTCAGAAGTACCTTGTCTAAGAATAATACTTTGCAGTTGAGCTACGTTAAGTCACTTACCAGCATAGTAAAGGGTTTGAAGAAAGAAACTAGTTTGTTTAATCTATAGTTAGCCAGTTTCCCCCCTGCATAATAGTTAACATTCTGAGAAACTGGTTTTCACAGAATGTACTGAGAGATACAATAGGACTAGATCACTGAGATCTCTAAATGCCAGTTGCATTTCCATTAATAGCCCAAGGTTCACTCATTTTCTGGTCATTACCTTCAAAAAATTTTTCAGTGTCCCTTTGAAAACTTTCTGGCAATTTTTTTGACAGTAGCTATTTTAACAGTAATGTAAATAATTTGACCAGTTCAACAGTTGTTTTCATCCAAAAACTTCTGAGTAAATACCATTTGTTTACAGTGGTTTATATGTAGTTTGGTGAGATGTGGCTCAGTTTTCAAATAGTGTTTATTGAGCAGGGTATATTGGTGGGGTTTTGCCCTACCTTCCCCCAGGCCACTCACTGCTTTATTTTTTTATTTTTTTTAATTTTTGAGACAGAGTCTCGCTCTATTGCCCTGGCTAGAGTGCTGTGGTGTCAGCCTAGCTCACAGCAACCTCAAACTCCTGGGCTTAAGCGATCCTCCTGCCTCAACCTCCCGAGTAGCTGGGACTACAGGCATGTGCCACCATGCCTGGCTAATTTTTTCTATATATATTTTTAGTTGGCCAGATAATTTCTTTCTATTTTTAGTAGAGACGGGGGTCTCGCTCTTGCTCAGGCTGGTCTCGAACTCCTGACCTTGAGTGACCCTCCTGCCTCGGCCTCCCAGAGTGCTAGGATTACAGGTGTGAGCCACCGTGCCCGGCGCCACTCACTGCTTTAACTAACACAGTTCCATTTTATCTGTTCCAGCTGTTTAGGGTTCTACATAAGACTTTCAATGGGCAAGTTAAATTTTTTTTGAAAAGCCACTGGTCTAGTGTAGTAGTTCTCTGGTGCTGGCCTGTGGAATGGCTACATCAGAATATTTATGTATATATAAATAAAATATATATTTCTAGGTTTCACCTTAGACCTATTGGGGTAGAATTTTCAGAGGTGTTTTCTAGGCTTCTGTGTTCTTAAGCTCCCTGGGTGAATATGCATATCCATTTTTGGAACACTTGTTTCAAACATTGTGTTTACTCACTAATGCTTAAATTACCTCCAGCTGGTCTACTTAAAAGTAATAATTTGGAAGAACTGCTGTAACTTTTCAATAAATACTAATGTAAAGAATGTGTCCTTATGTTTTTTGTTAAGTGAACCTTTTAACTGAAATTCAAGTCTTTTAAAGATGATCTATCAAGTGGCCTAAGCTACTGTAACTTATCATCTGTGAATATTCCCTTAGCCAAAGTTAGTTATGTCCCCAAAACAGCCAGTCCTACGTTTCTTGGGCTATTGTCTCATTATTTTAATGAGAAAGCCAGAAGAAAGGCCTAGTTTAGACTCTAATCTCATAATAGTCCGAATGTTTTGGTTGGATCTAAATTATTCCTATTTAGGTATACAAAATGTTCTAAAGGATTTCAAAATTTTTTCCCCTAAGATCTTTTTAAAACTTGATCCCCACTCTCCTTCCCAAGAAGCAGCGGATCATGATGGCTCCTTGAAGGTCACTGAAACACAACTTCTCTGATGTCAAGTTACCACTCATTGCTTTCCGATTCACCTGTTTTATTGGGCTTCTGAGAACAACATAGAAGCATTTAGTTAAAAGGAGTAGATTCACTGACATTTTAGACCTTACTATTGCTAGATTTTTGTGGCTGTCTCTCTGTTATATTCTAAAACTTGTCGTGCCATAGAATTCTTTCCTAGCCACTTTCTTATTGGTTATATTATAGTTGTCACTCCCTTAATTCCTACTTTGCTTGCTCCCAATTTTTATTTTATATATACTATCAGCTTTAATTTTTCCTTAGAATTTTAGAGCCATTTTGATTTATGTAGAGCTTATTCTTCATATTTATACTTCAACCTACTTTTTCTTTTTTTTTGGAGACACAGTCTTGTTCTGTCACCCAGGTAGAGGGCAGTGGCATCATCATTGGCTCGCTGCAACCTCAAACTCCTGGGCTCAAGCAGTCCTCCTGCCTTGGCCTCCCAGAGTGTAGGATTACAGGTGTGAGCCACCATGCCTGGCCCAACCTACTTTAAGCCACTGAAAGCACTTAGAGTAAAAGGATAGTTATTGTGATCTCAGGCAGAGCTGTGCCTAACAGTGTTAAATGTGCCCGGAGTTCATCTTCCTGTGATTGTAGAGCCAACAATCTCAATAAATGAAGATGGGATTGGCTGTGTGGTTGTAGCGACCAGGCCTGGAAAGGCAGTGTAGCAGACTGCTTGGATTTGAGTTTCAGCTCTGCCACTAAATTTTAGTGTGGTCTTGGGTAAATAATTTCACCTTTCTTTACCTCTGCCTGATTGTCAGTAAAATGAGGATAGTTGTACTTACCTCACAGGATTATCGTTAGGATTAAGTATATTAGTATGTGTAAGGTATTTGGCTTGGTGTTTGCTCAGTAAGAGTAACATATTTGGAAGCCCCAGGCCCAAGAAATACAAAGTGAACAAAATATGCCTTTTACAATATTTTGTATCTTCCTGTGTCTAGGCTGCTTCTTCTCCAGTTACTTGTAGCTCAAATGCTTGCTTGGTTACTACTGATCAGGCTTCTTCCGGATCTGAAACAGAGTTTATGACCTCAGAGACTCCTGAGGTAATAAAAGACCAATTGTCTTAATTTTTTTTCTGTCTTAAAGAATAGCAGAACCGGCTTATTTTACAAATTACAGGGACGATCAGTTGAGTGATGTAACAGTTGTACTTTACTAATGTATTGCTTCTATAGATGTGGTGGTCTTGGAACTTATATGCTAACTTTATCATGGCATATAAATAAATTTAATATTGCCTTACCTGATTCAATAAATATGTCAATTTTTAATATCAAATATCAAAAGAGTGAGAAGTTTTAGGTAGGATTAGGTCAAGTTTCTTAGTATATTTACATGGAAGGACTTCTTAGGAGAAAAATTTTTTATTCCTATAACTGAAGACTCAGTAGCTTTATAGTGTTAATATTAGCACTGAGTTCGAATGAGTTATATCTCTTTTTGGCTGACTGTCAAAAGCATTTTTGACAGTATTATGTTTGTGCTTTTAATTCTAAGTTACAGTTTTTGATAAGTTTGAGGAAATCCTTAAGATAGACTTAATAGGGTAGATGAATTTAGGGGGGTAATTTAACAACTATTACATTTTATTTTGGGGGATAACTATTATACAAGAATATGTATTCATTAGAGAATATTAAAAAATAGTCTTTAGTTTTTGTGGTGCTGACTCTGTCTAAATTTAAGTTACTTTGGCTCCTCATTTTAAGACAAGAAATAATTGTTACCAAGTTACTCACAACTATCTGCTTTATAATCTCAGTTGAGATTGGTTTTTGTTGTCTTTTTAAACCTTTGGCTTTATAATCTGTTATGTCAAAAACTTGTTTGTTTCCTTAGATAAGGATTACTTAAATCAGAGTTGGTTTTCTTTTTTAGGCAGCTGACTTAGAAATCTACTAATAAGTCTTTAAAATAGAAAAAAATTAACACTAAGCAACTAACCTAAGATTTTTCTTAAGCCCAATTCTATTGTATAAATTTGGAATGCTATTAGATTCTTAACTGGAAAATACCATTTCAGGGTTTGCAAAGGACTAGGTGCTCATAAAAAATTCAGCTCCTCATCTGTTCGACTGATTATTGGTAAGACTCTTTGACTTAGTCAGCAAGCTGTGCAAAGCAAATACTGTGTGCATCCTCAGCAATTGAGATTTGAAATTGTAAGCGAAAGCTATTCGTTTGCATTCCTGTGTCCAAATGTCATCCTAAAGAACTTGCTGACTTACGCCAGTTTGGGGTTTAGTGTAAGTTAACTGCTTGTTATATGGCAGGTGATTGGCTGATGCTGCATTTCTCCTCCCCAGGCAGCAATTCCCCCAAGCAAGCAACTGTCTTCACTAGCTTCTCCAAATCCTCCCATGTCAAAGGGCTCTGACCAGGGCTTCCAGTCACCTCCTGCAAGTAGTAGTTCAGTAACCATTAACACAGCGCCCTTTCAAGCCATGCAGACAGTGAGTATGAAACGTGAATGATGATCATAGTTCATTATTCCTGGTGAAAGCCATTGTTTCTCTTACATAAAATATTGGATAGTATGTGAAAATTTTGTCTTTTGTAAAGCTTTTGTTTGGGCTGGTAGAATTTACATTTGGTCAATGAAAATATTTTGTGGCAGAAGAGTATTAAATCCACAACCTCTAGAATTTGCATGGGTATTTTATCAGAGCATTATTCCTTCTTTGAAAATTAGTAAGAGGTAAAGTTGAGGGACCCCTGTTAAACACACAAAATGTATGGAATGAAACATAATTTTCTAGCAACAGCTTAATACTAACCATTACTAATACCAATACTAGTGATGTTCTGTAACATCAATGGCCTGAAATAGAGGACTTGGGTGTTCTATCATGGTTGAAATTTTCGTTTGATTTCATCCTGATCTCATGCTGGTTTTTGGTTTGTGTGGCGTTTTTTTTTTTTTTTTTTTTTTTTTTTTCAAGACAGGGTCTCAATCTATCTCCTGGGCCAGAGTGCAGTGGCCTAGTAGTAGCCTACTGTAACCTCAGACTCCTGGGCCCAAGTGATCCTGTCTCAGCCTTACAAGTAGCTAGGACTATAGGCACATATCACCACACCTGACTAATTTTTTTTTTTTTTTAATTTGTGGAGATGGGGTCTTGCTCTGTTGTCCAGGATGATCTCAAACTCCTGGCCTGAGGAGTCCTCCCACCTCGGCCTCTCAAAGTGCTGGGATTCAGGCGTGAGCCACCATACCCAGCTGTTGTGTGTTTTGGATAACGTATTTTTCTATACACTGTAGTTTAAAGTTTTGGGTGGTTTTTTTTTTTTTTTTTTGGTAATATTACAGCTAGATTTGTATGTTTATTCTTTAAACACAGACTAGTATAAAACAGTTCTTCAGGAATAAAAAAACAAACCTTAGTGGGCCAACAAGTATCCTTCCTGATGGTGCTTAATGCCCCACTCCAGGTACTTTAGAGTGATGGTGGTGGACTGGGGCTGGTGTAGCAGCAACGGACAGCAGGCCCAATGCAGGGAGATAGGCTGCTGAATTCAGATACCTGAATTCACTAACCTCATCACTTAGGATACCTCAGTTCTAGACAGAATACCTTACTTCCCTTGCTTTCGCTCTTTCCCATCAGTCCATCCTGCACAGTATTGCCACAATAGTTTTACATTTTCTTTTTCCTAATTCAAAGCAAGCAATGATCTATTACAGCATGAAATTGAGTCCTTTGCTTGGCGCTCAATACCTTTTGAAGTCTGGTATAACCTGCCAGACTAGTCCCCTGAGCTTGCCTTGTATGTTCTTGTCACCATACCTTTTTGTTCACGCCAATCTGCTTTTTCTCTCTGTTTGAATCCTGTCCAGTTCAGGTTGGTTCTCATTCATTTATTAAAGAGGTGGTTGTGAAGCCAGGCACTGCTCTTAATTACTGGGATTGTAGCCATGAAAAAAAAAAGTATGCTTAAGAAATTTGCATTTTATTGTGGAGGTGGGAGGGCTGGAGAGACACACACACATATATCAGGTGCTATGTGCTGGGCGGAAAAATGGAACAGGGTGAGGGAGCTGGAGAGTATGAGAAGTGCTCTTTTATAACTGTGGTCAGGGGACAGATCATTGCCTGCTACGTGGTAAAAATTCAGTACATGGTACTTTATTTTTTATTCATTTTTAGTTTTTGAAAAAGGACCCTCTTCCTTTATATACCTTTTATTATCATTATTCCCATAATACCAGGAAGATTAACTTTTGTTCTTGGGTATAAATTCTGTAAGGAATCAAATAGAAGTTTGTTTTTTTTTTAACTGTAGAAAAATACACATAACACAAAATTTACCATTTTAGCCATGTTTAAGTATACAATTCAGTGGCATTAAGTACTTTCATAATGTACAACCATCACCACTATTTCCAGAACGCTTTCGTTATCCCAAACAGAAACTCTGCACCCACTGAACAGTAAGTCCTCCCTATTTCTCCACCTCTAGCCCCCCCGGCCCTGGTAGCCTCTGTTCTACTTTATGTCTCTGTGAATTTGCCTGTTCTAGGTACCTTATATAATATTTGTTCTTTTGTATCTGGCTTATTGTACTTTGCATAATGTTTCCAAGGTTCATCCCTGTTATAGCATGTATCAGAATTTGATTTTTTTAATGGCTGAATAATATTCCATTTTATGTATGTACGTGGTTTTATTTATCCATTCATCTGTCGATGGATACTTGGGTTGTTTCTACTTTTTTGGCTATTATGTATGATGATGCTGTAAACATGGGTGTAGAAATACCCGTTTGAGTCCCTGTTTTCGATTCTTTTGAGTATATACCCAGAAATGGAATTAGTGGATTATATGGTAATTCTGTGATTAACTTTTTGAGGAACCACCGTATGTTTTCCACAGTGGCTGCATCATTTTACATTCCCACCAACAATGCAGAGGGTTCCAATTTCTCCACATCCTTGCCAGCACTTATTTTCTGTCTTTTTGATAATAACTGTCCTAATGGGTATGAAATGTTATCCCCCTGTGCTTTTGATTTACCCTTCCCTTATGACTAATGATGTTGAGCATGTTTTTATGTGCTTTTTGGCCATTTATCTTCTTTGGAGAAACGTCTATTCAGTTCCTTTGCCCACCAAATAGACAATTTTGAATATTGTATAGTTTTACTAGATACCACCCTTAAGCATTTTCTATGAAACTTCACAGATGACTCAGTGTACCCTTGTCTTTTAAGGTATTTAATGTTAATGCACCTCTGCCTCCACGGAAAGAACAAGAAATAAAAGAACCCCCTTATTCACCTGGCTACAATCAAAGTTTTACTACAGCAAGTACACAAACACCACCCCAGTGCCAACTGCCAGCTATCCATGTAGAACAAACTGTCCTTTCTCAAGAGACTGGTAAGATCTTTGCATATGATATTTTGAAGACTTACATGACAGCCAGTTGAGTGGAAAGCACATCTGTAGTGACACTTAGAAGTTCCTTCCTGATTAATACCCATTATTTCTTCACACAGTCCTCCAATGTTGGGAAACACCTAATGCCTTTTCCTCTCTTCAGTTAAGTTTACATGTTAATTTTAATTTTTGTGGAGGTAGAACTTAAATGGCCGATTTAACCCTGAAGTAGGCTTCTATTTTTAAATCTAATGGCTTTGATTATGATAGCCAGTGATTGATATATATAGGTGCTATCCAGCTGCTTGTATGAAGGTTTTAAAACCATTCTGCTAACCCTTTTAGCACCGTTATCTGTCCTTTTTTCTTTCCTCGCATAATAGAATATTAATGTGAAGATACAACTTAATATGCTGATTGTACTGTTTGCTTAGAGATGGGAGGCTGTTTTGATCTTTCATGCTGTCCTAAATCATGAAAGAATAGACAACTTTATACTTCTTAATTTAAGAAGCACTTGTAGATTTTTAGTGTTGATATTTCAGACCCCTATTGAGTTTTCTAAAACTTAAGCCTGAGGAAATGAATTGAGCGTTCTAGGTACTTGGTTAATCAAATGATGAAGAGGTGGTAAATGTAAATCCCTGGACCGAGCCACAGATGACCTGATTCTGTTCTCACCTGTACTGTCAAAAGATAGGACAGATGATTTACATACAGGATATTTTTGTCATATGCCTTTTCAATTATAGTATTAATTAGAATTCTTTTTCCTTTACTCCCTTATCTGGAATATTTAGCCTATTTTTAAAAATTGTGGTAAAATATAGATAATATGAAAATTACCATTTTAACCATTTTTAACTGTACAGTTTTGTGGCATCATGTACTTCCAAATTGTGCAATTACCACCACCGTCCATCTCCAGAACTTTCTCATCTTCCCCGGTGAAACTTTGTAATTATTTAATACTAATTCCCCCTTTTCTCCCTCCAGCCCCTGGCAACCACCATTCTACTTTCTGACTCTGAATTTGACTACTCTAGGGACCTCATATAAGCGGTATCATACAATATTTGTCCTTTTGAAACTGGCTTATTTCACTTAGCATAATGTCTTCAGGTTAATCCGTATTGTAGCATTTGTCAAAATTTCCATTCTTTTTCAAGCTCAATACTAACTGTTCCATTATATATATGAATTACATATATGAGTTATACATATGTGAATTATATATGGGTATATACCCTGTTTATTTTAAAAGGGAGAATATTGTATTAAACATATTTATACATACTGACTTCTCAGTATAGAGAGTACTGAACCTTTGTTATCATTTAACTCTTGGACTCTAAAACTATTTCCTTAAGCAGCAAATTATCATCCTGATGGAACTATTCAAGTAAGCAATGGCCTTGCCTTTTACCCAGCACAGACGAATGTATTTCCCAGACCTACACAGCCGTTTGTCAATAGCCGGGGATCTGTTAGAGGATGTACTCGTGGTGGAAGATTACTGACCAATTCCTACCGGTCCCCTGGTGGTTATAAAGGTATGCTCTGAATAAAACTTAATTATACTGAACTAAGTATTTTGTCCTTTTGGAACTGGCTTGTCTATTTTGTCTATATACTTACTTGACTCAAACCATTTTTACCTTGTTTTCCTTTTGTCATGCCATTTATAATGTAGAGAGCTCCCTATTTGTGGATAAGAGTATTTTTAGTATAGCTGTTCTCTGTGGGGAATTAACTTTCTGTATGAAAGCAGATTGATCCTGTGAGTTACTGAGGTAGGAAGTTTGACCACCTTCTTTTTCAAAGGATGAGTTTTGGTTTTCATATGTGAATAATGTCTTTCTTCAATTAATTGACTTACCTCTGCTAACAGTATGTCATAATTAGACAGAGCCCATCTTCTAGGTACTTGTCTGTCAGACTGTGTATGCACCACAGAGAAGAACATAGAGTTTGAGACTGTAATAGTGATATTCTCTTAAGTTTTAGTTATGGTTCCGAGTATTCTAGTTGCTGCTTGGTATTAACAAAAATACTCTAGACAGAGACCTTAAGTACCTCATTGCCCTACCAGGACCCTTTACCAAGCTCCACCTGCATTCCAGCAGTAGTATATTTCTAAACCGGGCTTATTCTAAGTTAGCAATATTTCAAAAATGTATGTTTTGCTGTGGAAGTGATTTTAGTAGAGTTTGCTTAAAGAAGGCATAAATCTAATGATGGCATTATTGGGTCACTTAAACTTTTAAAGTGATATAGAATTAGACTATTGAAAATTTAGTACGATTTTTGCCCATAATTTTATGTATGTTGTTTGTTTATTAGGTTTTGATACTTATAGAGGACTTCCTTCAATTTCCAATGGAAATTATAGCCAGCTGCAGTTCCAAGCTAGAGAGTATCCTGGAACACCTTATCCCCAGAGGGTAAGTAAGGATAGTTGTCACAGTTGAATGGTAGTAGAATTATTGATAAGCTAGTGATTAAACTATAGCAGAGTCATAATTTGTTTTGTAGAAGTGCACTCTTAGCTTTAGAACTACTTGTAAGTCCTATGGAGAGTTGAGTTGGAAGGTTTTCCAATCACCTAAGGAGGATGAATGACAACTGCCAGTTACATGGAACTCAGAAGGTGTTAAGAACATTACTAATCATGTTGTTTGCATTAACTCATTTACTCTTCCACCTTATAAGAGACAGTGGTGTTCAGAGGTTAAATAACTTATCTAAGGTCACTCAGCAAGTAAATAGTAGAGCTAAGATTAGAATGTGACTTTCTTACCTTCAGAGCCCATGATCTTAACTTTACTAGATTGCCTTCAACTTAGCTTGTCCAAATATCAAGTACAGCATAGTCCTTTTTTATAAGTTTACTTTTTTGTTCTGATTTGAATAGCTCAGCAGATTTCCTTTGCTATTATACATATGATAAAAGACTGATAGGATGTTAGACATTCCTCTTTAACAAACCTTGGAGTGACTTCCTGTCATTGGACATATACAGATAAGAATTTATACCACATGAGCATTTTCAACTTTGAAGTTTTACAAACTTTGAGTATGTATATGGTAACATAGGGAGTTCTGTTGGTAATATATAAAATACCTATCTATATTTGAAGAGTTTATAGTTATAGGTTAGATGTCTACACAGGCAGTATTGAAAAGGGGTGAAAAACACACCTTGGAATCTAAATACCTTGGGTCTGACCCTTGATTTCATCACACTCTTGCTTCTGACCTTGGGTATGTTACTAAAACTTCCTGAGCTCCAGTTCCTCCTCTGCTACTCATCCAACTCTGAGGGGTAGTGAGGATTTCTCCGTGAGATATTCTGAGGACTAAATGAACTAATACATGTAAGTGCTTAGCATAGCATGACTGTGCCAGGTGTATATCAACCATGCAAATGTTAGCCATGATCCTCAGGGACTGTGTGTGAGGGGAGGATGTTTATTAATTAGACTTAAGGGATAGAACTATCTTTTTAATGATAATATTCCAGTATTTTTCTGTGTTGCTTTCAGTTTCTTCCCGAGGAAGCAAGAAATTGATAATAGTGGTTGCTATGCAAAGGAGTCTAGAGTAGGAGATTTAATTATTTTTATTGCAGACCTTGTCCTGTTTAAATTTTTTATCTCATACAGTAATTTAATCACACCACCAGCTATTCTTTCATGGGTTGTATGGACGATGACTTCCTTCATACTTGGTAGTCAGTTTGAAATGCTGCCTCTTGAACAGTTTTTTCTTAATCTATTGGATCACATCCCTAGGCAGTGAATACATTTATACAATATAATGCTTATAAATTCCACTGTCTTTAAAAAAAACAAAAACCAGCATAGTTTGTATTAGTCTTCCCAGTTTGGTTTATAAATAGAGCAAGACTGGAAAAGTTTGTGTTCTTGCTTTATTGTGTCCTTTTATGTTGAGAGGAAGGACAGAAGACCATGCCACATTTTAAAATTTCCCTCATTAACCTAGCATTGTACCGTTTACATAGTGTTCTCTAAATGCTTTGTTATTTTTGCATGTATTAACATACCATCTAATTGGTGAGGTTAATTAACAGCTGAAGCAAATATTGCCACCGTTGCCGTCATTTTATTTGTTTTTCTTGGTATTTGGAAACATCTGAGCCTCTGGTTGCTGGGGACGGCCAGATAAAAAAGGACTTTATTCTTACAGATTTGCCAGCCAGTAATCCTGTATAATAACTAATTACAGTTCTGCATTTTTGGTGCCACGGTAAATATTATGTGTTCATTTTAGGATAATTTCCAGCAGGGTTATAAGCGAGGAGGGACATCTGGTGGTCCGCGAGCAAATTCAAGAGGTAAGGTAATTAACTGAGTAGTTTATTTACCCAAAACATAATTCTAATTCTTTTTGCATCCTCTGTCAAGTTCTACCCACAGCCCATTGCTTTCAGCATTTATTTTTTTGAGGTTTTAAGTTTGCTTAAGTGTAGTACTAAGGTACTGAGGGAGATATTAGACTATTAGAAAGGCTATGGAAACCAATTGTCAATTTGATGAGAAGTGTATGTTTAAAAAAAAATCTGCTTGACATAATTTAGCCTTACATATTCTCTATGCTGACTTCACATAGTTTCATGTGATGTTTCAAGATGATGGTTTTTACAATCATGGTTACTTCTAGTTACTCTAGTGTCACTACATTGATAGATCAAATAAGCAGCAGTTAAGATGTAATGACTTGAAACAAAAACAAGATAGAACACTTTAAAATGTGATGGGACTCTTAAAAGATTGAGTATAACTGAGAAAATAAAAAATTACAGAAGATCAACTCATTTTGTCATAGGAAAACAATCTTTTTTTTTTTTTTTTTGAGAAAATAGCCAGTATTCACATTGTCTTTGCCTTATATTTGAGCAGTGTTTTTGTATAGCACTTAAAACATTAACATTTTATGATGTTACATTAACTTGGAAATAACAAGCATTCATCATGGGGCTTAGTACCATATCAATATAGCTTTGAATGGCTAGTGACTAGCAGTTCTAAAAGTTGATTCTTTTATGTAATCTCAGTTTTCTTGAGTCCTTCTACATTAGCTACTTTGTAGAAGATTGATCACTGATCATTTAACTCAGTGAGACTTCTGGGAAAAAGATAAAGAAGTAAAAAATGTTCAGACTTGAGTTTTAGACTTTGCTGACCTTAACTAGTTGTAATAAGTTATCCAACCTTTTGGGGGGGGGGCATGTTTTCTTAATCTTAAAAAAAAAGGCAATTAGACAAGATTATCTTGGACCCTTCTGGCTTTAGAATAGTGTTATAAAAGCCTATTGCCAGAAAATCTAGAAAAGTATAACCCAGCTATACTTTATTGGTTTTGTTTTGGAATTTACTATGAAATGTATCTTTATCTGTGTTTCAGTAGCCGACTAATGTTAAATATTGTGTTCAAAGCTAACTACTTCATTATGAGAAACTCACTGTTGCTAATAAAACAGCAGGGTGGAGTGATTCTTCTCAGGTGAGCAGCCCAGAAAGAGACAACGAAACCTTTAACAGTGGTGACTCTGGACAAGGAGACTCCCGTAGCATGACCCCCGTGGATGTGCCAGTGACAAATCCAGCAGCCACCATACTGCCAGTACACGTCTATCCCCTGCCCCAGCAGATGCGAGTTGCCTTCTCAGCAGCCAGAACCTCTAATCTGGCCCCTGGAACTTTAGACCAACCTATTGTGTTTGATCTTCTTCTGAACAACTTAGGAGAAACTTTTGATCTTCAGCTTGGTAGATTTAATTGCCCGGTGAATGGCACTTATGTTTTCATTTTTCACATGCTAAAGCTGGCGGTGAATGTGCCACTGTATGTCAACCTCATGAAGAATGAAGAAGTCTTGGTATCAGCCTATGCCAATGATGGTGCTCCAGACCATGAAACTGCTAGCAATCACGCAATTCTTCAGCTCTTCCAGGGAGACCAGATATGGTTACGTTTGCACAGGGGAGCAATTTATGGAAGTAGTTGGAAATACTCTACATTTTCAGGCTATCTTCTTTATCAAGATTGAAAGTCAGTACAGAATTGACACATACAGGATGGTGTTCTAATTAGTGGGATTAAAGGAAAAGCAGTCCTTGTCCTCATGACTGATTGGTTTAGGAAAATATTTTCAATCCTAGAGGAAGGAGGAGGTCCTTACTTTTTTGTTTTCCTCCCCAAGGTGAAAAATTTCAAGCTGAATGACAATTAGCACTAATCTGGCACTTTATAAATTGTGATGTAGCCTTGCTAGTCAAGCTGTGAATGTATATTGTTTGCACTTAATCCTTAACTGTATTAACGTTCAGCTTACTAAACTGACTGCCTCAAGTTCAGGCAAGTTACAATGCCTTGTTGTGCCTCAATAAAAAAGTTACATGCACCTTCAGTGTTCCTATTTGAATAAACATTTAGTTGAGTGGTAAAATATCTAATTTTTAGTATTCATCACTGATAACTCTTGAATGGTTATTTATACATGGGTTCATGCTCTTATTTTAAAATAAGAAAACTTTTATGCATAACAGTTCCTTCTAGGGTTACTTTTCTCTGATATTATTATACATGTCATTCGTTAAAGGATTTGATCTATTTCCATGGGCCAAATCACACATTCTCTTTAAAGCTATTTTGCAGTAGAGCATGTGCTTCCTTTAGTTAGCTATCTACATGTGTAATATGCAATAGGAGATAACAGGTAATACTACTGGTCTACCATCAGTATGACTTAATGCTTTCTAGTGGAGTCTCAATTTGAGTAGGCAGAATGCTAAGTCATTAAAAAGCGTAGGCTCTGTGGTCAAGCAATGCTGTGTTTTAGAGTCCTGATTCTGCCACTTAGTAGCTAATCTTGGGCAAGCTGTGTTACCTTTAGATCACTTTCTTTTTTATAAAGACTGTTTTCCCAGATGTAAAATGGAGATGATGATAGATCATCCTCAGGGCAGTTGTGAAGTTCTACTAAGACTATATCCAAAATACTTAACAGAGTTCCTGGCACATAAGCATTTAATAAATGTTAGATGCTGTAATTTTTTTCTCATTCTGAAAACTTTAGGGTTCTACGTATGTGTATACACTGTCGTATGCAGTATAGCAGGCACTTCCAGAGTTTATTGTTCATTTTGGACATAGAACATTTTCTCACAATTAGTTTAAGCTTGTGTATCTTCCTCATTAATAACTTAGGAAATATTTTATTTCTCAATTACTTTAAAGAATGATTTTAAAAAGTGAGCATTTTGGTTGCATATTCAGAAATATATTACGGGTTGGAGAAAGGCATTCTTACCCATTAAGGCAAGTCATCTGCTGAAGCAGAAAGTTATTTTGATCCTCTTCTCACTTTGAGGTGTTAAATAATCTCAGGAAGATGGTCTAAAAGCATATTTATTATAGTTAATATTTTTGAACTGGATGTGGGTTCAGCAGTTAAACCCTGAAGCCATGTTTAACTCTCTGTGGTTGTAAATGCTAGTATAGTTTTCTCAAGATACTGGATGTAATATCATTCACTATTTAACAGAACTCTTACAGCTCATGGTAGGTACTTTGGGATAGGGATATTCGTATTCCAGTTAAGTAAATTAATTCAGGGCTTTTATGTTCATAACAAACTAAAAATGTATACAAAAAAGTGGTAATATGATTAAGTGAGGGGAAAACTTGATGTTTAAGAACAGTTAGTGGTCAAGTTCAACAAGACCTTTTTCTACCCATTGTTGTTTCCTACTGCATTAATGTCTTTAGCTTAGTCTTTCTCTCTTACAATCAATGTTTGTTTAAAATTCTGTGAGCAACTTACGTATTTTTTTAAGGTAAGTGTCCAACAAGAAGACTTTCGTTAACTGGGGTCCCTCACGATGATAGTCATTTTTAGGAGAATATTTAAAACAAAATGCTATTTTGCTAAGTATAAAGATAATGAACTAGGAATTCTTTATTAAGAATAAATGGACAAGATGTTTCATTCTGAAGCAGTTTACCTTTTTGACGATAGTTCTGGAAGCTTTTAATAAAAGCTCAGATATCTTTATAGATAAGATACATACATGCAGAATTTATATACATTTGCAAGAGATGGAGTCTGGATCCATAGATATCTAAAGCCCATTTATAGACCTTGTGGAAAGAACTTTTATTTTGCTGTGAATATCTTACTATAGGTATGACTGAAGTGGAATGGCATTCCATATAATTACTATTTTTTGTAGGTACATGAATATATAAATACTTGTCTTACTGAAGGCAGAGATGGGGGAGGTAAAGTAGGTTTCCTATTTGCTAGATTCTCCCTCAAGTTCTTCTTTCTTACTTTAAATCTTTTATTTTGTTAAATGTTGTGTCATTTCCACATCTAAGAATTGTGAGCCACTGACTCTGACCTCCTCTAAAATGATTTGAGTAGATGCAGGTATTTAAGCAGGATGTTTTTTGAAAGCTTGTTCCCTGTACCAGTTATCTTCCAACCATCCCCCTTTTTTTTAAACTTCTTTAACTCCATAATAGCTGTATTTTTACAATCCTTTGACATCACATACTGTGTTTTTATACTTTTAATCTATCTTGTTTGCACAAACTCTAGCTTTAATGACATGATAGTCTATTGTAATCCTTGTGATAACTAGGATGATATTTTATGTATTTCATAAGGTAAAATAATTAAGATATAGAAATTTTTCCCATATGAATTCTACACCCCTCACCTACCAAATACTTTAAATAATTTTGATGAAAAAATTTAGGTTTATCTCTCTGGGTCTTCTACTTGCTACTCTATTTCAGGGGTATTCTTATTGACCCGGGGTGATTAGACCACAATAACTTTATCTTTTTTCAGCTTTTGCGCAGTTATTGACAATGTAGAGGTACAGTTCATTTACTATCAATGCAAGATGTTGAATGCCAGATTGTGACATATTGTCAGTCTGAGCAACAGCGAGACCCCATCTCTGCTAAAAATAGAAAAAAATTAGCCTGGGCATGGTGGTACACACCTGTAATCCTGCCTACTTGGGAGGCTGAGGCAGGAGGATTGCTTGAGCCCAGGAGTTTGAGGTTGAGCTATGATTATGCCACTGCACTTTCTCAAAAAAAAAAAAAAAAAAAATCAATACCAAAAGAACTTAGGCTCACCAATTCTAAGTTTCTCAAGAATTTTTCCTTTATTCATTTTATTTCAAAGATCCCATATCTTGCTAATGATTTAGTCTTTCAAATATTTAGGTTGCCTGATTTTTACCTGACTCTGGGGCTATGAAGATGAATGACATTTAAATGTGCAGACACATCAGACATATCAATTTCATCCTTTGAGAGCCTCTCTCTTCTTGAATTATTTCTTTGGTTTCTATCACAATTTTTTTTTCTCCTCTCTATCTGCAAGTGTTAGTATTTGAAAACTAGACTCTTTGGACCATTTCTTTAGCTTTCTCATCTTTTTTGTAGTTTCACTTATTTGGAGATTTCCTTGATTTTATTTTCTGACCTTTTTGTGGAGTTTTAAATTTTTGTTAACATTTTAGACTTCTAAGTACACTTACTATCTTTCCTCACATACAGTTGTCCCTCGGTATCCATGAGGGGATTGGTTCCAGGACCCCAGTAGATACCAAAATCTGAACGCTCAAGTCCCTTATGTAAAATGGTGTAGTATGTGCATATAACGTACACACATCCTCCTGTATACCTTAGATAATCTCCTAGAATACTTACAGTACCTAATACAATGTAAATGCTGTGTAAATAGTTGTCATACTCTATCGTTTAGGGAATGATGACAAGAAAAAAAGTCTGTTCATGTTCAGTGTAGACACAACCATTCTTTTTTTCCCTGAATATTTTCGATTTGTGGTTGGTTGAATTGTGGATGTGAAACCTGCAGGTACGGAGGGCCAACTGTATGTGTATTCTTTTCTTATTTCATGACTGCATTATTTATCACTACCCTAAGGATAGTTTTTAAGTTTTTTCCCCATGTAGTCTATTTTCTACGCTTTTTCTGTTGTAGTTATTTGTATGGTTATATTTGCTCAGAATCTTGTGATAATTGGTTGGCTGTTCCTATTTAAGAATGGGACACCAAAAAAGATGATTGGAAGCTTTGAATGCAGAATTGGGACTTACTGATATTGGGCCTCATGGTAGCGTGATTTTTTTGGGTGGGAAAACAACGATGAGGTATGGAAGAGCGTTTTAAGTGGGACACAAAACCCAGAAGCCATAAGGGTAGATAAATTGGACAAGTAGAATTTATTTCCCCAAAACATCTGTTTAGA
Source organism: Eulemur rufifrons (assembly GCF_041146395.1). Classification (NCBI taxonomy): domain Eukaryota; kingdom Metazoa; phylum Chordata; class Mammalia; order Primates; family Lemuridae; genus Eulemur; species Eulemur rufifrons. Next base: position 27,552,758 of record NC_090998.1, on the reverse strand, counting down.
GGAAAATAGCAATGTCAAAGGACAAATGACCACCTGCGGTGGGAGGACATCAATAAAAAAGGACAATGGATATGAAGAGGCAGTTCATACATGAAAAAATGATCAGTGAGCATATGTAAAGTTTTAAAGTATACACACTTTGGCAAGCTTGTATGTGTTTGGAGGGAATATTGACAGCAACTGTCAAGATAAAAAGGCACATGCTTTTGACCCAGAAATTTCATTGCTAGGAGAATTTACCCCAGAAATAGTTTTGGAATTATGCTAAGATACATGCATAAAGATAGTTTGTATAGCATTAATTATAATAGCAAAAACTGGAGAAACAACCTAGATGTCCAGGAATTGGGAATTAAGTAAGTCAAAATGGAAGGCACAGAGCAGAGTGTACAATATTTCGTTGTGTGAAAATCTAAAAAACATGTATGTAATGACTTGAAATTTTTTCTGGTGAGATACACAAGAAATTTGGTAGTTGGCTTTGAGGAAAGGGTTTGGGGGTTGTAGTAGGGAGGAAGACTTCATTGTGAATTTTACTGTAGAACTTGAAATGTACGTGTTACTTTTTTGTTAAACATTATTACTTTAATTCTTTTTAGAGACGGTCTTGTGCTCTCACTCAGGTTGGAGTGCAGTGGCATAATCATAGCTCATTGTAGCCTTGAACTCCTAGGCTCCCGTGATCCTCCTGCCTCAGCTTCCCCAGTAACAGGGACTACAGGCATGTGCCACCATGCCTGGCTAATTTTAAAATGTTTTTGTAGGGACAGTGTCTCACTATGTTGCCCAGGCTGGTCTCGAACTGCAGGGCTCAAGTGATCTTCCTGCCTCGGCCTCCCAAAGTGCTAGGACTTAACAGGTGTGAGCCAGTGGGCCTGGCCAAAAATTTTAAAGTAGAAGATAAACTTAAGATGGTAGATTGTTATAGTACCAACCCTAACTTATCTTTTCTTGGATCGAATTTGAGGGTTTAATTATCCTTAAGTGATAATAGATGGAAGAGCTTTACCGTAAAAGCCTAAGTACTATCCACGTTTCACTAATTTTTGCATTTCACCTTATACTTTACAAAGTACTGTCAGATATGTAATCTTACTTGATCCTCACAGTGGTCCTGGTGGGATAGATACTGTTTTAGGAGATAAGAAAACGGAGACTTTTGGAGATTGACTTTCTAAGGCCACTAGAAGAAGCACCTGAGCCAGAGTTAGCTTTCCCAAGTCCAAATACAGTGTAGAATTTTCTACAGTGCTGTTTTCTACTTTAGTTCTCTAGTGCCGCTGCCTTCACTGCATTTTCCACTGCTGCCTTATGTACACATGCTTTTGGTGCACTACTCAACTTTGCTATGGCAAACCATACACTTTGTGAACCGTACAGTTGTCTGTGAACTGTACAACTTTCAGATACAGTTGTCATAAGCCTTAGCTTCTTATAGGTCCTGAAGCTGAGGCAAGGGAAGGCTCCTCTGTCAGTGTGAAATGTGGAATGCCTGAGGAGATGAAGAAACCACCATTTTGAAGAAACAACTTATTTGAAAGTAAATATTTTCTTTTGTCCCAGTTAATGCTATCATCTTTAGCTTATGGCCCTTCCCACCACCACTACCATTGTAGCCTCTGGAAAAGTAAGTTCCTGACTTCTGCTGAGAAACTGTAACACTGCTCTAACCTAATACTTTAGCTTATGTATCACTGGTTTTTTGTTTTTAAAAAACATTCCTTTTTTAACTGAGTGGTGTTTCACATTCTTTTAGGAAAGTCTACTCTAGGCTTCTGGTTATACACACCATTTTAAAGAAGATTAACATTGACTTCTAGTAACAAAATACATACTTACAAGGTATGTATACACACACACACTCTCTGTTTTTTGTTTTTTTTTAGACAGAGTCTCGCTTTGTTGCCCGGGCTAGAGTGAGTGCTGTGGCGTCAGCCTAGCTCACAGCAACCTCAAACTCCTGGGCTCAAGGGATCCTTCTGCCTCAGCCTCCTGATTAGCTGGGACTACCGGCATGTGCCACCATGCCCGGCTAATTTTTTCTATATATATTTTTAGATGTCCATATAATTTCTATTTTTAGTAGAGACGGGGTCTCGCTCTTGCTCAGGCTGGTTTCGAACTCCTGAGCTCAAACAATCCACCCGCCTCGGCCTCCCAGAGTGCTAGGATTACAGGTGTGAGCCACCGCGCCTGGCCAATATATGTATACTCTTGCATATACAGTTGACTCTTGAACAACACGAGTTTGAACTGCACAGGTCCGCTTATACTTGGATTTCTTTCAACAAAATGCTGATCGAAAATACTGTATTTGTGGGATGTGAAACCTGAGTGTAGGGAGAACTAACAAAGTTCCACACGGCTGACGGGGGGACTTGAGTATACGTGGATTTGGCATATACGGGGGTCCTGGAACCAGTCCTCCGCATACTCTGCTGGCTGACTGTATTTCAGGTGCTACGATGGAGAGCTCTGCCAGAGTAGACGCTTTTGGAGAAGAGGCATTTAGTCACAAACTTTACAGCATTCACTTAGAGCTTACTTAACTTGGTTTTAAAAGATGGTTTTATCTCACACAGAACAAGGCCTAAAATTTTTTTTTTTTTTAAAAAGATGCATTATTAAACTTACAGATAGGAATTTTTATGCTTTGGTTTTTAACTCCCACTTTCTCTTTACCATACGGACTAGATTCAAGCCTACAAACATAGACCAGCAGATAAACTGCTGCGAACTGATGGGGGGAGGACAGCTGTGTGATGTTCCATGGAGATGACTAAAACGTTTAATCTCAGATAAGGCCACAGAGTCCATGCTTGGAGTAAAAGTTACTTTCTGTAATTTGAGGTGTAATGCCAGTTATTCTTACTCTATGCTAGGCTAATGCCATTTGCGCCTATGGTGTCATCTACCCTATATATATAGGTGACTCACAGTTCTTTAAATCCCTACCTTTATTCCTTCCTCTTGCCCCTGCCATAGCTTCCTGCCTTCTCACCCAGATCTTTTGTTGAGTGCCAGATGTGGATTTCCAAATTGTTCACTGGGAATCTCTAGCTGTATAAGCTATAAGCACTTCCATTTCAACATGTCCAAAGGCAATCTCATCTTTCCTCCAAAATCTGTGTTCCCTGGTTAATGACTTCTGTAGGTCATCAAAGCTTGAAACTTTAAAATCATTTTTGACTTCCCTTAGTTATAAGACTTTATATGTCTAATCCATGACAAATTCCTGTTGATTCTACCTGTGAAATGTCTCATCTTTAATACCTTCTTTCCTACTGTGTGTGGACATACTGTTTCAGACTCCTTATCTCTCACATGCATTCCTTTACTCATTCAACCACTACTTACGGATTGCTAATTATGTGCCAGGCATAGTGTGAGACTATGTCACATTCATCAAAGGTTGAATAAGGTCTCTCTTCTCTTAAATAGACTATGATGATAATATTTATTGAGCATGTCCCATGGGTAGTGTGCTTATCTATCCTCACAACAGCTCTTGGAAGCAGATGAAGAAACAGGCACACAGGTGAGGCATTATTATGCAAACCATAATAATACAAGACAATATAGCTGGTTCAAATTCTACCTGAAACAAGGTGAGGGTATCAAATACAGAAATCTTCTCATTATGTAAAGCAATAAAAGAGGACTCATAATGAGCCATGTATAGGTTAAACATGAATTATAGTTTAGGGCAAACCATTTTAAAACACTTGCAAAGAAATCTGAGAGCTTGTGGTTTTTTCTGATCTTTTCCTGTTGGCCACTCCTAATTTGACGGCATTGTTTTTTAGTGACTCATCTTTATTGAGTCTGTCCAAAGCATACAAAATTTTCATGGGAACATCAGCTTTTTAAAAATTTTAGTTAAAATTTTTGAGATAATTGTAGATTCCTATGCAGTTGTAAGAAATAATACGAATAAATCCCATGTACCCTTTGTCGAGTTTCCTTCAGTGGTAACCATCTCACAAAACTATAGTAGAACATCACAACTAGGATGTGGGCATTGATACAGTTAAGAACATTTCCATCACCACAAGAATCCCTCGTGTTGCCTTTTCTCCATGGTCACATTCACTTCCCTCTTGCCCCAACCTCCATATTAACCCTTAGCAACCACTGATCTTTCTATAATTTTTTTAATTTTAAGACTGCTATATAAATGGAATCAGACAATATACAACCTTTTGGGATTGGCTTTTTTTCACTCAGCACAATTCTCTGAAGATTCATCCAGGTTGTTGCATACTTTGTTCCTTTTTGTTGCTCAGTGGTATTCCATGGTATAGATGTACCACAGTTTAATCATTCACCCATTGAAGGATATCTGGATTCTTTCCAGTTTTTGGTTATAATAAAGCTGCTATAAACAAGTTTTTGTATGAGCACTATTCATTTCTCTGGGATAAATGCTCAGGAATCCAACTGCTGGGTCATATGGTAGTTGCATATTTAGTTTTTTAAAAAAACTGCCAAATTGTTTTTCAGAATGGCTATACCACTTTACATTCCTACCACCAGTGTTTGAGTGATCCAGTTTCTCTGCATCCTCACCAGCATTTGGTGGTGTCACTATCTTTTATCTCTCCTTTTATGTTATTGGAATAACTGCATCAAGTCTCTTCTTTCTCCAAACTATCTTCTTCAGTACTACAAGAGTTCAGTTTTAGATGTGTGCCTTAAGTGATTTCTACATACTGGTAGAAGTGTAGAAGGCATTTGGATACATTTAGTTTAAGGAAAGAGATCTTGGTTAGAACTATTTTTGTAAGTTGTCTTTGTTGAGTTGATGGTTAAAGTTAAGTGATGAAATGACACAAGAATTGGTAGAAGAGAAAGAGAAAGGGGGCTGAAGACAGAGTCCTGAGAGGCACCAGTGTGTAAGAGTTGTATGATTAATTGCATAATCAAAGGGTTAGGAATATATTCTGTAAGAGAAAACAAAAGAGATATTTTAAAAAGAATATAATACAATGTCAGATACCAGAGAGAGAATTTAATATAAGAACTAAAAAGTGTATTTTGCATTCGCTAAGGGGGTCAGTTGCTTGACAAGATTTTTGCTTGCCAATGGCAGAGGGAGATGGGAGCAGAAGTCTGGGGGTGTCTGATAGAAGCAATGAATGAAGACCATTCTTTGGAATGAAAAGTGAAAAGAATGAGCAATAATTAGCATTACGGAAGAAAGATTGTGTTTTAGCTGGAAGAAATGTTTTTAGGCCAAGGTTGAATCAGTGGAGGTAGAGAAGCTGAAAATATAGGAAAAAAATCTTATAAATTTTCAACAATGAGCACATAATACTCCAAATTTATCTTAATGAAAAATATAAAAGAGAAGAAAGATTTATGGAACAAGGTCCTGGAGGAGATCAGAGAATATTGGGTTCATACTGGAGAGAAGGGCCTGAAGAGGGTAAGCAGAGATTAATTGGTTGTTGGGAGAGTTGAGCCTGATGGCATTGCTCATCTTTGCAGGGCTTGAGAATGGGCAGGGAACTTGAGGAATCCCGAGAGTTGGACCAGCTACTGAGGGAACGGAAGATGGTGCTGATTAAAGACAAGGAATAGAGTTGTTAAGTCTGAGAGAACACATATTTGTAGTGGTGTCAGTTTGCACAGTGGGTCAAGGGTAGTCTTGAAGTTGAATTGGGAGTTTAATAGCAGAAAAGGATGTGTAGTTAGGAATGGATAGAGTAAAGAGACCTGAAGCAGTGATTGAGTTGGAGAACAGGTATAGAATTATTGAAAGAGAGAGCAATAGAAGAACAGGTTCTAACTATAAAAGATGGTACTGGAGTTAAGAGTTTATAGGTAAAGGAGTTTTAGATAATCATGAGGTACAAGAGAGTGGATTAGTGAAATAGTGTGGAGATGAAAGGCATTATGCTTCATAAGACCCTGTAGTGCTAAGGAGTTTGTATTTTATCTTTTTTTTTTTTTTTTTTTTTGAGACAAAGTCTCACTCTTTTGCCTGGGCTAGAGTGCCATGGCATCAGTCTAGCTCACAGCAACCTCAAACTCCTGGGCTGAAGCGATCCTCCTGCCTCAGCCTCCCGAGTAGCTGGGACTACAGGCATGTGCCATCATGCCTGGCTAATTTTTCTATATATATTTTTTAGCTGTTCATATAATTTCTTTCTATTTGTAGTAGAGATGGGGTCTCCCTCTTGCTCAGGCTGGTCTCGAACTCCTGAGCTCAAACGATCCACCCACCTCGGCCTCCCAGAATGCTAGGATTACAGGTGTGAGCCACCGTGCCCGGCCTGTATTTTATCTTGAAATTGATGGGAAATCACCAAGGAAGAGAAATGACAATATTAACATTTCAGAAACATTACTCTGATGGCAGTGTGGATAATGGATTAAAGAAGGGCAATAATGGAAGCAATCAGAGGCATGTTAAGTTTATTGCTAGGGATTTTTGCACCCAGCTGAGGGGGAAGCTTTCAGGCACTAAGTTTTCTGCCATCTATTTTCTATCATCTTGATCGAACCCAATTAATTGAACCAATCTATCTTGATTATATACTTCTGAAAAGATCACGTCCCCTCAGTTGTATTTTGCCCGCAGTCATGTTCTTTACTAAATGTAATCAGAACTCTTTTTTTTTTGGGTTAACCGCAGGAAAAACTAGCTCCTTAATATTTTTATGCCATTGAAATTGTGGAGCCAGATATGGGCACAGTGGATGGAAACAGCATAACTTTTCTCCTTGCCTTTCACTACTTTTCTGAGGTCTGAAAAATTGTCAGAAAATTCTCAGGCATATATTCTGACCTCTGTGTTTCCATATTTTGTATATATTTTTCTGTTTATATTACAAATGTCACTTTTATCAGATTGTGAGTTCCTTCATATTAATCTGTATCGAATTCATCTTGTTATAACGTGGTACCTAAAAATTCTAGTACCCTGGTTCAAAAAATATGTTAAATGTTCAGTGAAAGTGAATGAATGAACGAAAGAATGATGGCTCCACACACCGGGGGGATCCTGTCCCGTAGGGTACGTGGTCTCAAGGTCCCAGCAAGTCTGTCTTGGAACAGACCCAGTTGTGATGCCCAAACGGTTCTCGGACTAACAAAAAGCGTCACTCCATCCAGATATGCTTAATTTGGAAGCAGCTGTAAGGAGACTCGGGGCCAGCTCAAGTTTCTCCTCCCGGGAAGAGGCGGAAGGCTGTTTTCCTTACGGCAGTATGGCGGCCGCCTGCCGGAGCTTGGGAGCTCGTCTTCCCTCCGGGGAAGAAGCCGAGACGGCTTTCCGTACAGCAGCATGGCGCCCGCCCACGGGAACCGGTCGTAGCATTACGCCTGGGGGAAGAGGCCGCCGTAAAGGAAGCTCCGCTTCCTCTTCTTGCTTCTCCCGCCTCCCACCGGCTGTCGTAAAAGGGTGAATGGAGAGCGAGTTGTGGGGGGGAAAAAGGGAGGACAGGGGGCGCGGAGTCAGAGTGGCGCAGCAAGTGGCTGCAGGTGGCAACGAGGGCGGGGGGTGGGGAGTGAGGTAGTCCAGGGGTCGCAGAGAAGGAGGCTGAGAGGTTCAGAAGAAAACTAAAGCTGCATTCTGGCCTACTGATCCGGGGGCCGCGGAGCCCCCACCCGGGGCGATGGACCTCAACCGGATTATCCAGGCGTTGAAGGGCACCATCGACCCGAAGCTGCGGATTGCAGCGGAGAACGAGCTCAACCAGGTGAGGAGCGGGCCTGCGGCGCCCCGCTTCCGTTGGAGCGGTTCCCCGAGCCGGCTTCCCGGGCTCTCCCGGGTCGGCGCCCCTCATCTCCACCCCACCGGGGCTGGGACCCTGACGCCTCTCTCGGCCCGTCCCGCCCTCCGCTCCCCGGTCCAGTTGAGCAGCGCTCTTAGGCTCTTTGCTAAGCAGCTCGCGCACCTGTTGGCCAGCTTTGCATCTTTTCGTATCGCCTTCCTTCCCCGGTGCAGTTTGTTCAGCCCACAGTGGTCCGCAAAAAAGCTTTTGCAACCTTTGCTAGTGTTTTCAGGGTATGATTTCTTTTTCTTTATTGCGCTGACTTGGGGTCACAGGTGGGAAAATTCACTTCCAATTCAAATCGGAGTTCAGCTTTTCTCCAAACTCAGCCCCTTTTAGGTGCTGCTGTGGGAAACGCTGCTCTTCTGTGGGGTTGACAGGACTGTTTTGACACTGATTGGCAGAGTTTTGTCGGAGCACTGGGCATTGCTGTCGGGAGATTGCTCAGGGAAGAATAGGCAGTTTTTATGTTGGTACTACCTTGTCAAAGACACATCAAAGCAATGTGTTTGAAGGCATTTCTTATAAATGCTTAAATGTGTAAGTTTCTTTTTCCCTCCATCCTCTAGTCTTCCTAACCAGCCTTGAACTCTTTCCAACGTTGCCCCCAACATTTCAAAATTTTAATGATCCCAAACTGTAGCTTGCTTCTTCCTCTTTACCTGTACGAATGAATTATAGACTTCTCACTAAGACGTAGGAATTAAGATCTACCCCTAGGATGGATGGAGTGACAGCTGTTTGAGGTTGTGATAATCTGTAAAATGTAAAGGAATAGTCCTAAATCGGTGGTTCTCAAAGTGTTGCCCCGGCCCTGCAGTTGCAACGTCATCTGAGAACTTGTTGGAAATGCAAATTATGGGGCTTCACCCCAGACTTAAACAATCAGAAACTATGGAGGTGGGGCCCAATTGTGTTTTAACTAGCTCTCCAGGTGATTCTGTGCCTCCTAAAGTGTGACTGTTATAAGTAGATGTTTCTGTTGGAATTGGCTTTAAAAAGCAGGTAGGTGTTGTGAATCTTTTTTTTTTTTTTCTAAGACGTTTGAATCTGATTATTGTGAATCTTTGAAAGGGATTATTTTAATTGGAAAATCTGGGTGGAGTTTGGAGTAGGTGTGAACCCAGGATTCTCAGAGATAGAAGGGAGAGTGAAAACACTGACTGTGGAGAGGAGGTTGAGTTGAACTAAAGCCCAAAGAGAATGTATTGGTCTTTCAAAAAGAAAAGGACTGCCATTCAGAATAGGGGAAGGTTGAAGTCAGTACCTGTTCCAGGCTTTGCAGAATAGAAGTACTGTATATTGATTGGCTGGAAGAGTAGTAATCCAGGGGTTAGTTAGGAAGAACAAAACAAGAGCTGAACTTGCAATCTACTAGTATGAACAGGGAGGTTGGCCTGTTTGTGACCCCCTTCCCCTGACAATGAGGCCAGATGTTCCTTTGATAGTGTTGATAGGGAGCATATCTTTGATATCATGTTACACTTTCCTGCCTTTAGTCTAACCTTCATTTCTTTCCAATTCATCAGTATTTAAGTGTAGTTGATGTTAGAGAAGTGGTAAAAGTAAGTGGGAAAGCCCATAAAACTAGGAGACCTTTAAGATCCAATCCTATTTTTTTTTCTTCATGATATTTCAGTCCAATCCAATCCATTCCATCACTCTGCCCTGTTCCACATCTACCCAACTCATTAACAGACCATGATTTCCCCTGCAACTTCTAAAAGCTTAATTGCTATACCACTTTTTTAGCATTTATATTTTATATAATGCTCTGGATTGTAATATGTTCTCACAAAGTTTTTTTGAACAGGCTGTAAGTAGAAGACCAAAATATAATGTCACATAACCTTAGAGTATTACATTTTATATAGTATTGGGTTTTGTATGCTTATCCTTTTCCACCACTGTAACATCCTACTTTGTTGAATAAACGGGTGTATAATCTACCATAAGTGATTACGGATGGTCCAGCTCATTTATTTTAGTCTAGCTCCCCCCCACTTAGGAAATATGGGGGCAGCTTCTGCAGTGTACTGATTGATCTGTCAGTTGCTATTTAGAAGAGTAGGCAGTTTCAGCACGACAGCGTGTGTTCGAAAGGATAAATTCTTATTTGGAGTTATATTTTTTTCAAGCCAACATTTTTTTGTTACCAGTGACTGGTTCCCTGACTGCTATTTGTGATATTTTTTTATGGGAAAATATTTTCAGTTTTATCTCAGGATATTAAGAATGAAGCCTATACACCTTCCTCAATGTCTCCAGACCGGAAGTCCCTTTAGTAGCAGCATAGGGGAGTAGGAATGGATAGGTATCTTGCTTCAGTAACTCATCTAGAAAGATTTCTTATTTTAATAAATCATTTTCCACATGGCTTCAATAGGGAAATAAAGGTATTTACTTTCATTGCCAAGCTTTAGAATCCCTGCTTTCCATGTATCTGTACATACCATTTTTTATTACTCTTTAAGAGAATTTGTTTATATGAATAAGAGATATTTATTGAGTTATTTTGCAGGCATTGGTATAAGACTCTGCTTTCATGGAGCTGGGGATGCAGACAAGTACATAATATAATTTATTTTTGCTCCCATGCTAGTGGGGGATACAAATAAGTAATGTAATTTCAGGTCATAAGTGCAATAGAGAATAAAACCCAAGAAAGAGTGTTGGAATATATAAATAGAGTAGTCATTCTCTAATGAATGACATTGAGCCAGAGATCTGGATGTTGTGAAGGAATGAGCCAGGTGAAGAACAGGGAGAGGAACAGAGGTAATAGCAGTTCAGAGAAGGCCCTCACATAGCGGGCGGGAGGACTAGGGAAGTTAATGTAGTTAAAGCAGTGAGTCGAAAGTGGGAGAACATCAGGTCTTTGCTTTATATGATTTTCTCAGAAAATACAGAATTTAGCAAGGAAGAAAACTCCTTATTTGTAGAAAATTTCACAGATATAAATACCCTCAAGAAATCATTGAGAAATGAGTCTTATGTTAGAAACTCGAAGCCCAAAGAGAGACAAAGAAATTAGGTTAAATATTTGTGAAATAAAAGTAGTCTCCCAGTAAGAATAGTGCTTTCAAATAAGTAGGGTTAATCTAAGTATAAAGGTGTTATTTTGTATTTATATGTAATAAAATTTGTTAAAAAGTAACTGAAGTCAGTTTTTGTGGTTAGAATAAACTACATGGATGTTTTAATCTGTGATTCACCATAAGATCTTTCAGTATCTAGAAGGTTACAAACATGAATTATAATGTATATGTACAAGGTGAAGAAGGTTGGGCTAAGTCTGTATTAATTTTGCCTCCTATAAACTGCTGTTAAAACAAATCTGTTTTCTTAAAAACTACTTTAAAATTCTGGTGGTTTCACTTATGGATAAAAAAGAATTTGCCTTACATACCACAGACTTGAGATTCTGAAGCCTACACAGAATGAAAGGAAGAACAATTATATGATAATTCAAAATTTCATTGAAGGATATGGAAAGATTTAGAAAGCATAATGTTCTTGGATGGAAAGAATCAATACTTTATAAAGATGCCAGTTTTCTCCAAATTAATTTTTAAATCAAACATTTGCCTTAATAAATGCTATTATAAATAAATGAATAGGAAAAGTGATTAATTAAAAAATTGAGTGGTATGCACAAACCTAGCTGTGTATTGAAAGGGATGCCACCATAGAACCAGGCTCCCAGGAGAAAGTATGTTGACAGACTCTCTGGGTCATTGTCTGGCTTGGCCTCACTGGAATTTATGAATCTTGTCTGGGAATGTCAGTGGACAGGGCTATGTGTGGGCTCTGAGAATGTGGCAGGGCTGTAATATAGCCCAGGTACTAGACATCTGGATAGAACATGGTCAGAAGGAATGGGCTGCTCTGTATATTTTTGCTTCTAAGGTCACCATGGCCAAACTCAGGAGCAGATCAAAGTAGAACACGCCTATCGGGTGAAATGACCCAGGCAACAGGGCAAAGCAGGAACTTCATCAGCATAGGCTCCCTTAGGCATTGTTAAGTTCAAAAGATGGTAGTGCAGGAGAGGGCAGCTGGTGATGACAGCTCTCAATTCTGTCTGGTGAATCACACTGTTCCAGTCTGGACTGGCTTCTCTCCATAGCTCAAGTTCAACTGTGTAAATTACCTTGTCTGTTTTGCTGTCAGACCTCTGATTTTCTGTAGACCATGTTTTCCTGTTTTCTGTTTGTCAAAAATACCACAAACAAAATTAAAGCACAAATAATCCGGGAAGAAATACTTGCCATGTATAGGTAAATAAAAAGATGAGGTTTGAAATTCATAAATAGTTCTTAGAGTTTATTAAGAATAAAGCAAATACTTCATTTACAAAAGGTTAAAGGGAGTAAGAAATTTGTAGAAAAAATAGCCAATGATCAGGAAAAAAAAAAAAATCCAACCTCCTTAGTAATAGAGGAAATGTAATTTAAAACATAAAGTTTTAAATAAATTAATGTAATTAAGTTTTAAATAATTTAAATGTAATTTAAAACATAAGGTTTTAACATTTCAGAGGAATGATAGGAAGTGTGTTGTCTAGATGGACACCTTCATTCACATGCTACTGTTGCAGGTGTAAATTGGTATACCCTTTCTGGAGAGCATTTTGACAATATATGTCAAAAAAATCATAAAAATGTTCATATTCTTTTATGCATCAACTTATTCTAAGCATTTTTTTTTACTTGAAGTATTTTAGTAATCTTCATTTTGCCTTGGAGAGTGTCTCTTTAAAAAAGTTTTTCTTTTATTTGGACAGTAACATATTCAGTAGCAGTGCTAACAGCTATTCACTTATATTGCCCTATTTTATAAAACATTGCTTTGTAATTTCAGTCCTACAAGATTATCAATTTTGCCCCCAGTTTACTTCGGATTATAGTCTCTGACCATGTGGAATTCCCAGTGCGTCAGGCAGGTGAGTTGGCTTTTTATTCTTTGTAAATTTACCTAGAGGTGAAAGTAGAATGATATAGTTTTATTTTGGTTGTAAATATTTGTAATTTCTTAGAAAATTAGGAAGTAGACTTGAAGTGTTTCTAATGGCTAAAAAACTTGCTCTCCTTTTCCCTGGAAATTTGGAGGTAGATACTGAGCTCTCAGATGTTCTCTAGCTTTTTCTTTCCATCTTTCCCTCCCATCCACTAGTTCCTTGCCTCTAACTTTGCCATTTTTCCCCTTAGATTTCTTGATTTTAATAGTTTAATCTCCCAGTTTTTTAAAATGATTTCTGGTAGCCTTGCCTCTAGGCTTGTAGATTAACACCATGTATTTATATATATGAATTTGAGCTCTATTCATGTATCAGATTGTGGAGGTAATGTGTTGTATAGATGTTCTAACCAGGTGATTGGGGAGCAGGACTTTGTTTTAAACATGAAACTTCCTTTTATGTGTATGGGGTCTTACTGTAGTTCCATGATGTGATGCATTGCTGTTCTGTTTGTTTGGTTTTTAAATGGACTGGTCATCAGAGCCCAGAAGGTTAAAAATTGGGAAAGCCTTGGAATGTCATGAGTCCTGAAAAGATAATAGTTACAAGCTGATGCAGGTAAAATGACAGCTAATTTAAAAAATAAATATATTTAAAAAGACTTACTATAGAAGTGACATGTACTCATTGGAAGAAATTTGGGCAATATAGGAGAATACAAAGAAGAAAGTAAAATCACCCAACATTCTTCACTCAGAAATGACCATCATTAATATTAGATGAACATTAGTCTTTGCATGTGTTAAGGTAGAAGGATAGATGAACAGTTTTATAGAAATGGGATCATAATCTGCATGCTGGTAAAAGTATTTAATTTCATTATAACATAGAATAAAATAGGAAATTATGAAGCTTTGGGAAAAATTTATAATAATATATATGATTTCCTAAAAGTTCCTTTTGTGGCTAAAATAAAAACCTATGGAAAAAATATTCATATTGGAATTACTTTTTACTTTAATAAGATTTATAAGACATCTGTATAAATTTTTTGAAACCAAAATTCTCAGTAGTTTAATCTTTGTTTCATAGAATGGGGCTGTCCAAAACAACGTTTTGCTATTTTAATAGCCTAAGTATTTATAGAGCCATTGTGACAATACTGTTGAAGCTTTTTAGAAATAGCATTTAAAAAGATCTTAAAACAAGTTATTACACTAATGTCTTCTTTATATAATATATAAACATTACGAAAACAGAGTTTATATTTAATACATTAGATTACTGTTAGTACCACAAAAGATAGCTGCCATCAACTTTGATGTGCGGTTCTCTAATTCTTATACATGCTATTTTTTAGTTTTCTTTTTTTCATTTAACCCATGTACTCTTTGGAGGTTGTTCCATGTCACTACATGTATACTTCATTCTTTTTAATAGCTGTTCAGTATTTCTTTGTATAGAACTATCACAGTTGATTTAAACAACCTGATATTGATGGACATTTCCTTTATTGTCCTTTTGTTGTTGATAGAGGCATTACTAAATGAGTGTCTTTGAACATGTATCTCTGAGTACTCATGGCAATGTTCTTATAGAGTGTATTTTAAGAATGTAACTTCTAGTTAATGATACTAATGATGTCAACATTCAGAATTTTTAATCTTATCACTAAATTATTTTTGCTTACTTTTTCTATCAACAATGCATTAGAATGCTAGGTTCCTCCTATACTCACCAACTCTGCACAACTTCATGAAGTTTGTTTTTTTTTTTTTTTTTTTTGAGACAGAGTCTCACTCTGTTGCCCAGGCTAGAGTGAGTGCCGTGGCGTCAGCCTAGCTCACAGCAACCTCAAACTCCTGAGCTCAAGGGATCCTCCTGTCTCAGCCTCCCGAGTAGCTGGGACTACAAGCATGCACCACCATGCCCGGCTAATTTTTTCTATATATATTTTTAGCTGTCCATATAATTTCTTTCTATTTTTTAGTAGAGGTGGGGTCTCGCTCTTGCTCAGGCTGGTCTCGAACTCCTGAGCTCAAACGATCCGCCCACCTCGGCCTTCCAGAGTGCTAGGATTACAGGCATGAGCCACCGCGCCCGGCCCCTGAAGTTTTGATATAAAATGTAAATAGCATTTAAAGACAATTTTTCTTCATAATTTATATGTGCATTTCAAATCTGTTAGCCACCAGCCAGAATTTATCTTGGTGATTGATCAATTTCTAACTTACTAGGACAATTTTCTGTCTTAGAACAGCCATTTTTACCATAGAGTCTGAAATACATTGTGTAAAATTCTACGTTATAACTATCCTACATTTAAGTGTCATTTATAAATTTTCTGTTCTATTTAATATTAATATACAAGGATGCTCCAAGAACTTTATGGTGACACCCAGATAGGTGTTTTATCATTTTAGCAAGACACTTAAAAGCGAATGATGTGATCTTTGCTTTAAAAAAATAATCAGCCTGAGGCCAGGCATGGTGGCTCACACCTGTAATCCTAGCACTTTGGGAGGTTGAGGTGGGAGGGTCATTTGAGGCCATGAGCTTGAGACCAGCCTGGGCAACATAGACCCCTCTACAAAAATATAAGAAAAATTAGCCAGGTATGGTAGTGTGTAGTCCTAGCTACTTGGGAGACTGGGGTGAGATGTTCTCTTGAGCCTAGGAGTTGGAGGCAATAGTGAACTATGATTGTTCTAGGGCAACAAAGTGTGATCCTGTCTCTAAAAAAAAAAAAAAAAAAAAAAAATCAGCCTGTATAAAGCTGTCAAAAAATTATGCTAATATTAAATGGAAAGACATAGCTCTTTCAGTTTTTAATTTTTTTGCTTGTGGGCAATTATAAAATATTCTTGCTACCATCAAGCAAACTAGTTAGTGGATATCCTTTCTTACTATGAATTTTTAAAAAAATAGGAAAATAATTTAATATTTTGATGTTGCCAAGCAATAGAAAATAAACTTGAATGTTTGCTCTACTGCTTTTCTTTTGAAGTGTTGATAGATTTAATGACGTTATTACTATTTTCACTTAATGTGCAGAGAAAGAAGCCTATCTTAAATTAATTATGGTCAGGAATTTTTCAAGTTTCTTTTGTTTCTAAGTTTTTACTCCTTACCTCTGCAGAGGCTCTTTATTAAAATTTTTCTAATACATGTAAACTTAAGTTTAGAAATGTACTTTCTTTAGTGCATTTTGGAGTTGCTATGAGAAGAATAGTTTTAATTTAAAAGTGGCAGTTGAGGGGTACTTTATTGGACCTGAAGAAATTGTTGGTGGTGACTGATGTGGGACCATAATTTGAAAAATAGTGTGGTTTTTATTTTCCGTAAGTTGCCTGCTTTTTGTTCTTCTGACCTTTTGTCTTATTTCCAAAAGACAGAAAGGGACAGGATATAAAAATTTAGTCTATGGTTGTTTATTCAGAGCTTATTTACTTGTTAAGATTAACATCAGCATTCTAGAGTGCAGAACCTAGAAATAAACAGAAAGATGTCTCTGATCAGTCCAAGAAGCTTTCATTAAAACTCAGGTGTTTTTAGGAAGCTTCTTGGCTCTTACTCAGAATCTGTTTAATCTTATTTTAGATATAATTTACACATTTGTTATCTGATCTAGCCTTTCACAGATTAAAGTAATAACAAGGGAGAAAAGTGCAACCAAATTATAATGAAAAAGGTTAAGGCTTAAAAACATCAATTAAAAAGTATGGCCAGCCAGAGGTGGTGGCTCATGCCTGTAATCCTAGCACTCTGGGAGGCCGAGGTGGGAGGGATCGATTGAGCTCAGGAGTTGGAGACCAGCCTGAGCAAGAGTGAGACCCCCATCTCTAGTAAAAATAGGAAAAAAAGTAGCTGGGCATGGTGGTGTGTGCCTGTAGTCCCAGTTACTTGGGAGGCTGATGCAGGAGGATTGCTTGAGCCCAGGAGTTTGAGGTTGCTGTGAGTTAGGCTGACTCCATGGCACTCTAGCCTAGGCAACAGCGCAAGACTCTGTCTCAAAAATAAATAAATAAATAAAAAGCATGGCATTCTCCTTCACTGAGTTTATAACAGCACTTTCTCCCCTTTGAGGTTATGGAATCCAGTTGACCTCTGTAGTTGCATTGCTGGGTCCAGAGTTCAGCTGATCATTTATTCAGAGTTTAAGTGATGATTTATTGTGCTGGAGAAGGAGAAAAGTGTGTATATGTTTTAGAAAGTTAATTTCAACTTAAGTTATTTAAAATGGTAAGTAGATTTCATAGGAAAACTTAAGTTTAATGCTTCCTTTCTTTATGAATTGGATTAAAATAATAGTGTTTTGTTAAGTCTGGTAAAATACTTGAATTAAATGATTAAAGGGAGGTTTTTAGATTATTGATGTGATTATAACTATCTTTGGTATTTTTCCTTCATTATTCTTAGTAATGCATGATTACCCATAAGAGTACTTTTCTCTTTTTAATTATTACATTAAGTTCAGTTTCATTTTAACTAATTGTACATTAATTTAACCATATATAAATTAGTGTGCCTTTTATATAGGCTGTCTTGTATGGTGCCTTGTAATAAAATCATTTTTTAGTTATAAAAGTATTTAATGACTGAATCACGATAAGTCTGATTTTACCATGTCTGTATCTTTGCTGTCTGACGGTTGCTTTTATTTATTTTCAAGACTAGGTCCATAAGGATTGAAATGATTTTGTGTGTCTTATAGTTGATTTTTCTTTTTGCAAAGATTAATCCCTTGAAATCAGTCTGAACTGCTGACAGGTTGGTCTGTATGCTTAGATAATTCATTCTCTCTCTTTTTTTTAATGCTCTACATGTTTTTATTGAATGTCTACATTTTTGTTAATCACTGTTGTATAATAACTGTATTGGGATAAAATATGATACTTAGTGTAGATCCTTTGTGATTTAAATTAAAAACAAATAAAAAAAACCCCCCTCAAACATACACATCTTTGAATAATTTTTGTTTTCACTCCAACAAATTGAAATCCTAGGTGGAATAGTTTTTTTCAGACCTTTGAATCACAACTATGAAAGAGGAACTTACAGGATATCAAGTTCATAATTTCATTAAATTTCTTTTGTTTTAGCCAATGTCTATCATGTTGGTTTATTCTCGTGTAATGCTTTTACCAGTTTTATGTTAAAAGTACGGTGAAGGGAGGGTTGGGTAGGGGAAGAAGGGGAGAGGAGAAAGTTATGATGCTTTGCAGACCACCTATCTTTATTATAGATATAAGATTATGACATTATAAATAAGTATTTACTTACATTCAGTGTTCAACTGAGATGGTTAGAAAGTTTCACATTCCCTCTCAAAACCCTGTGGTAGTATGCCAGCCTTTTGTTAAAAGTTGAAGACGGTTAAAAGGAATAGGAACAAAGTCATCAATTATGCATTTTGATAGAAGTAAACAGATAAAAAATTTCCTGAGATTTTTCCAAAAATATTTCAAGGCTGATGTCTGTTTCCCCATTATTATAATTAGTAAATATTTCAAAAGAGTTAGAAGAAAATTACCAATACCATAAAGAGCATAGATATTCCAAAATGGTACTGTAGGATAGTAGCCTGTGAAAGAAAATAAACAAAAAAGGCAATCTACATGAAGGAAAGTAGAACTTCACTTGTTGTCAACTCAATATTAAGCATTGTGAAAAGTGTGATTTTTATGATCTGAAAGTATGTTTAGTATGGTCTCACTTAGACCGCCTTGCATTTATCTAAGGATATTTACATGAGTCCTAGATGATTTTTCTGTCATGTAAGTTCTGAAGCTTGATTTGACAAAATGTTTTCTGCTTAGATTAGCTGAAGTGAAACCTTTAAATTCTTATCCATTTTCCCTTCCCAACTTGGCTATTTATACCTGTAAGATACTACATTTTTGCTGCGTATCATGTTTAACATTGAGAGGTCTAGCCTTTCATGCTCTGTAAAGCTGAATTGAAGCCATCCTTTTGATACTGCTATATTAGCATTTTTTTCCCCTCAAACTTAGCTGCCATTTACCTGAAGAACATGGTGACACAATACTGGCCAGACCGAGAACCTCCACCGGGAGAAGTAATATTTCCATTCAACATTCATGAAAATGATCGCCAGCAAATACGTGATAACATTGTGGAAGGAATAATTCGGTCTCCAGATTTAGTGAGGTACCTTATGTTATATCTGTATTATTACTAGGAAGCATGAAATATTTGAGAGTGGGTGCTGTTGGATCTAATCATGAGCCTCAAGTTTATATTTTTAAAGAGGTGTCAAATACTGAAGACGGACACTTGAAGAATATTTTACTTATTTATCTTTGCATTTGTCATTCCTTGCCTCAGAATACTTTGGAAAATATTTAGTTGCCATAATTGCTACGAAAAAGAAGTAAAGTAAAAATCATACTTAACCAAATGATTGTGTAAATCCCTACTATGTAAATAATCTATGTTCTTCGTCATGATCTCTTGACTTTTTTACTACCTGCTTTTTTTTTTCTTTGATATAGGGAGATTGATTCTGGGAATTCTACCACATCTCCGAACCCTTTACCTATATTTTTATTCATTTAAAAAAAATGAATTGAGTATCTTTTCCTTTGGAGAAAACAGGATAGAGTAGATATAAATCAGAAGAACTGTCTCCAGTTTTTCAGATTAATAGATTGGATGCTGTAGAATAGCACTGTCCAATAGAACTATCTGCAGTGATAGCAATGTTCTGTATTCATGCTCGCCAACATTTAGCCATGTGACATTTGCATTTTTTTTTTTTTTTTTTTTTTTTTTTTGTTGAGACAGAGTCTCACTTTGTTGCCCAGGCTAGAGTGAGTGCCGTGGCGTCAGCTTAGCTCACAGCAACCTCAGACTCCTCGGCTTAAGCGATCCTACTGCCTCAGCCTCCCGAGTAGCTGGGACTACAGGCATGCGCCACTATGCCTGGCTAATTTTTTCTATATAGATTTTTAGTTGTCCATATAATGTCTTTCTATTTTTAGTAGAGACGGGGTCTCGCTCAGGCTGGTCTCGAACTCCTGACCTTGAGCAATCCACCCGCCTCGGCCTCCCAGAGTGCTAGGATTACAGGCATGAGCCACCGCGCCCGGCCGCATTTTTTTTTTTTTTTTTTGAGACAAAGTCTCACTCTGTTGCCTGGACTAGAGTGCTGTGGCGTCAGCCTAGCTCACAGCAACCTCAAACTCCTGGGCTCAAGCAATCTTCCTGCCTCAGCCTCCCGAGTAGCTGGGACTACAGGCATGCGCCACCATGCCCGGCTAATTTTTTCTATATATTTTTAGTTGTCCAGCTAATTTCTTTCTATTTTTTAGTAGAGATGGGGTCTCGCTCTTGCTCAGGTTAGTTTTGAACTCCTGAGCTCAAATGATCCGCCCCCCTCGGCCTCCCAGAGTGCTAGGATTACAGGCATGAGCCACTGTGCCCGGCCTGCATTTTTAATTCTATTTAATTTTGATTCATTTAAAGTATGCATAAGTAGCTATTGGCTGCTCTATTGGACACCACAGCTGTAGGGTAATAAAAATTTTGTAATCTTAAAATAGGAGAAACAAATTCTTTTCAACGTATGAGCTAGTATTAATAATAATTGGATTTCTTTTGAAAAGGGAGGGGCAGATAGGTGAAACAAAGAAAGGGGAATGAAAATGTTCAATGTCAAGATTACATATAACTTTAGCCCCGAGTATCTAATAGTCATCATG
The DNA here is from genome assembly GCF_041146395.1 of Eulemur rufifrons. Lineage (NCBI taxonomy): Eukaryota > Metazoa > Chordata > Mammalia > Primates > Lemuridae > Eulemur > Eulemur rufifrons. Next base: position 27,532,293 of record NC_090998.1, on the reverse strand, counting down.
ACATAAGCAGTAGAAAAGGAAGGAAGTGTGAAGAGAATGGTAACAGGAAGAACACTGAACTCTTTTTGCAGTTATTTTGTTAGTTGAGAGGAGAAAAATAGGTGTACTGATTAAAGAAAATCACTGTTATTCTCACTGGTTGCCCAAATGCCAGTCATGGTACCAGTACTCCTATGATACCATCATGTAGCCATTTGTCAAAATCTTTACATTTTCAGATTTCCCTGAATCTTCCAGTGGTTCTACACAGTAATATATGAAGGATGGCCTTTCATAACCATCCTTTGCTTGGAATGATACAGGACTGGGAGGGTCAACCTGAAGATGACATTTTAAAAAATGAAAACCTTCAGTTTTGTTGCATACAAATACAACTTATTTGTTCTTTAAAGGAACAGCTGCTAGTGGCACTAGGAGAGATCTTTATTATGAGATAGTTCTTTGTGACTTTGCTTCTTTTATGTACTTAAGGCTTACCTGTAATCACTCTTGAAGAAATATCTTCTTCCTGTTCTCAAAGTTTAAGAGTATTACAGAGGAAATTTTGAAATAGATTTGGTAATGTAAGGGAAAGGCATTATTTTATTGAATTTCACCAGTTTCAGTGGATCCAAGTTATTGCTTGTTCAGCTGGACACTTTATTTTTATTTTTTTTACACTGTGGAATCCTAAATTTGCCAGATTAACTCCCTAGCCATTTGCAAATAACCATGTAAGGACATATTTGGTAATAATATTGATAATTTGTAGAAGAGAATTTTTTTTTCTTTATTTTCCTTTTCAATTTCAATTACAGTTGAGATCCCATTGAGGAAATGATTACTGATTTGTTAGTTATGGGGTAACTTCTTTTATCACTTAACTTTGTGTTTTTATTAAAGGGGATTTTTCTTTTTCTGTTTTTATGTCTTTCCTGTTCCTTATTTATTTCTTTGGAAATAGCTCTTAGCTTTCCTCTTTAGGAATTGCCTAGCGAATACATGTTTCTTTCTCATATTCAAAAGTACAAAAATTACTATCTCAGGCTGCTTTGGTAGGTTCAACATACTATGCTGGCTGTTAACGGATAACGGATGGGTTCAAGGTTTTGGCCCACAGAGAAGCTTCCCACAGTTATGCTGGCCTCTGTTTTACTTACTTTTACCATCTTTTAGGCTAGGTTTGTTCATTTGCAATGAAAGAACATTCCTTCCCTCCTTTAGGATACGATAACCAAAATATAAAATATAACAAACTGGGAAGTTTTACAGAGCTGAGGTAGATTCACAGTCGTTTTAAAAACTTTTAAAAAATATTTTAAAATTAACTTTTTAAAAAGCTGTTTTTAGGCCGGGCGCGGTGGCTCACGCCTGTAATCCTAGCACTCTGGGAGGCCGAGGCGGGTGGATCGCTCGAGGTCAGGAGTTCGAGACCAGCCTGAGCAAGAGTGAGACCCCGTCTCTACTAAAAATAGAAAGAAATTATATGGACAACTAAAATATATATATACAAAAAATTAGCCGGGCATGGTGGCGCATGCCTGTAGTCCCAGCTACTCGGGAGGCTGAGGCAGGAGGATCGCTTGAGCCCAGGAGTTTGAGGTTGCTGTGAGCTAGGCTGAAGCCACGGCACTCACTCTAGCCCGGGCAACAGAGTGAGACTCTGTCTCAAAAAAAAAAAAAAAAAAAAAAAAAAAAGCTGTTTTTAGGATAAGATAGTTTGAAAGGTTTCATTCATTTTAGGAAATCACCCATTCTGTATATTTTCAGTAAGTTGAGCCACTGAGGAGGTTTTTTTTTTTTTTTTTTTTTAATAGGACTGCTTTTTTCCCCCCATCCCACATATATATCTCTATGTAATATAGGTAAATAGGAGCTAGAGGACTTTTATGTAAAATCTTAGAGGTCTTTGAAACATGGTATTTATAACTACTTAGATTTTGGACTTTTCTTTCCCAACTTACAGAGTCCAGTTAACAATGTGTCTCCGTGTCATCATTAAATATGATTTTCCTGGTCACTGGCCTGCAATAGTCGACAAGATAGACTATTACTTGCAATCACAGGGCCTCGGAAGCTGGCTTGGCAGTTTATTATGTCTGTATCAGCTGGTGAAGACATATGAGTAAGTTGATTTCAATTGGCTGAAGAAACAGCCTTGTGTAACTTAGAATTAAGTCGCATAGAAGGGTCTGCTGTTCATATAAATAGAGTATGAACTAACCAGTTTAAAAGAAAGAAAACTACAGGACTTTGTGTTTACAAGTAGGAATCCTCCTAGAAACCAGAAAGCAATACTAGTAAATGTGATACTAGTCCTCCACCTCCCAAGCAATTTTATGGAAAAGAATGCCACTATCAAAGAAACTTTAACGTTTTCTATCTTGCATCCATAACAGTAAATGTTTTGTTTTACTTAATAATATGCTTCCTAGAAGACAAATGTTAAGGTACTTCTATATGAGTTTCCAAGTTTTTGCAGAATCAGGTTGGTTTGGGAAATGTTGGGATAAATGCAAACATGTTTATTTACTGTAGTTATTCAAGAAAACTTTAATCTGCTAATGTACATTGCTAATCTCTAGGACAGTAATATAATAATATGCAATACTTCTCAAACTTACTAGTTTTGGAGGACCATTTATTAAAAGGTTTCCTTGGAAACTCTGAGGTACCTATTGCTTTCTCATTTCTAGGAGGATTGCTACTTGTACATACAAAGTCCTGTAGTTTTCCTTTTTTTAAACTGGCTAGTTTATACACTATTTATAGAATTTTTAAAGAATATTTTAGATTTATAGCAATTAAAATGATCTAAAAGCACCTAAATTTGGAAACTATTTCAACTGCTCAATTTAGGGTAACATAAAAAAAAAATGTTTTTTCTAGTTTATTATATAATTTGAATGTCTATTTAAACTAGTGTATCAACTTGTATTTTATAGGAAGAATTGTATTTTGATGACAATTAAATACTAGAAATATTCATGTAGAAAAGCTGCGAAAGTCTTGGATTCTTTTGAATCTTTCTAGAAAGATTTTAGATATTCTGCCTAAAACAGGGATGCGCTCTTTTAAACTTCTATTCAACTTTATTCTAGCAATTCAAACAGAAAATGTAATCAATGTTTGAATGTTTTGTTAGTTTTATATATTTAGGGAATATTTTTTCATTCATTGTTTATAGCTCTTTGGGGAGGGGGAGAAATTATTTTTCTTTTTGTTTTTGCTTATGTAGATATAAGAAAGCAGAAGAAAGAGAACCTCTTATAGCAGCAATGCAAATATTTCTGCCTCGTATTCAGCAACAAATCATGCAGCTCCTTCCTGATTCCTCCCATTATTCTGTGTTACTACAGAAACAAATTCTGAAAATCTTTTATGCACTCGTTCAGGTAGGTGTCTGTTGCAGAAGACAAATATAGGGCCTTATATTTCTGCCTGACACATGGAAAGTGCCCAGTAAGTGTCAGTTATTATTAAAAATTATTATATATTCTTGCATACATTTCTTTCTTTATTTTAATTTAAAATACTAAGAGGGTACAAAAGTGGTGGTAACATGGATATACTCTAGAATGCTGAAGTCAGGGCTTTCAGCGTGCCTGTCACCAGAACAGTGTTCATTGTATCCAATAGGTAAGTTTTTATCCATTGATGATGGATTTCCACCGAATGAGGGTGGAAACTAACTCTTCTTAGTTTCTAACGTCCTTTACATCTTTTTACACCATGTGCACCCATGGCTTAGCTCTCACTTATTAGTGAGAACATGTGGTGGTGTTTATCCATTCCTGAGATATGTCACTTAGGATAATAGTCTCTAGTTCCATCCAAGTTGCTGCAAATGACATGATTTCATTCCTTTTTGTGGCTGAGTAGTAGTACTCCATGGTGTATGTGTGTGTTTGTATATAGGCCACATTTTCTTTATCCACTCATGTATTGATGGACACTTATGTTTCATTCCATATCTTTGTAGTTGTATATTGTGCTGAGAAAAACATTCGAGTGTATGTGTCTTTCTGATAAAATGATTTATTTTCCTTTGGGTAGATACCCAGTAGTGGGATTACTGGATCAAATGGTAGGTCTACTTTTAGCTGTTTGATGAATCTTGATACTGTTTTCCATAAAGATTGTCCTAGTTTACAGTCCCATCAACAGTGTGTAAGTGTACATTTTTCTCTGCATCTGTGCCAGTATCTGTTGCTTTTTGACTTTTTAATAATGGCCATTCTGATAGGGGTAAGATGGTATCTCATTGTGGTTTTAATTTGCATTTCTCTGATGATTAATGATATTGAACATTTTTTCATATGTCTGTTGGCCATTTGTTGTCTTTGAAAAAAATTCTGTTCATCTTTTGCTCAGTTATTGATGAGATTGTTTTTTTTCCTTGCTGTTTTGTTTGAGTTTTTTGTAGATTCTGGAAATTAGTCATTTGTCAGATATATAGTTTGCAAGTATTTTTTCACATTCTGTAGGTTACCTGTTTACTATTAGTTATTTCCTTTGCTGTGCAGAAGCTTTTTAATTTAATTAAGTCTTATTTTTTTTATTTTTGTTGTTGCTGTATTTGCCTTTGGGTCTTAGTCATAAATTCTTTGCCTAGGCCAATGTCTAAAAGAGTTTTTCCTATGTTTTCTAGGATTTTAATGGTTTAATGCCTTACATTTAAGTTTTTTATCCATCTTGAGTTAACTTTTGTATATGGTGAGAGATAGGGGTCTTGTTTCTTTCTTCTGCATGTGGCTATCCCATTTTCCCAGCACCATTTATTGAGTAGGCCTTCTTTATCCTGGTGTATGTTTTTGTCTGCTTTGTCAAAGATCAGTTGGTTATAGCTATATGGTTTTATTTCTGGGTTCTCTACTCTGTTCCACTGGTCTGTCTCTCTCCTTTTATACCAGTACCATGCTGTTTGGTTACTATGGCCTTGTAGTACAATTTGAAGTCAGGTAATATGCCTCTAGATTTTTTTTTTTTTTTTTTGCTTAAGATTGCTTTGGCTATTTGGGCTTTTTTTTTTGGTTCCAAATGAAGCTTAGGATTATTTTTTCTAGATCTGTGAAGTAAGATGTTGGTATTTTAATGGAAATTGTGTTGAATCTCTAAATTGCTTTGGGCAGAATGGACATTTAAATGATGTTAATTCTACCAATCTATGAGCATGAGATATTTTCCCATTTGTTTTTGTCATCTATGATTTCTTTTGTAGTTCTTCTTGTAGAGATCTTTCACTTCCCTGGTTAAATATATTCCCAGGTATTTTATTTTCTTTGTAGCTATTGTAAATGGTATTGAGTCCTTATTTGACTCTAAGCTTGACTATTATTAATATATAGAAATGCTACTGATTTGTATACTTTGATTTTGTAACTTGAGACTTTGCTGTATTTATTTATCAATTCTGGGAGTCTTTTGGTGGAGTCTTTAGGGTTTTCTAGATACAGGATTATGTCATTGGCAAACAGGGATAGTTTGGCTTCCTCTTTCCCAATATGGATGCCCTTTATTTCTTTCTCTCGCCTGGTTGCTCTGGCTAGGACTTCCAGCACTGTGTTGAATAGAAGAGGTGACAGTGGGCACCCTTGTCCTGTCCTAACTCTTAGGGGGAATGCATTCAATTTTTTCCCATTTAATATGTTGGCTATGGTTTGTCATATATAGCTTTTACAATTTTGAGATATGTTTTTTCTGTGCCTAGTTAATTGAGGGTTTTCGTCATGAAAGGGTGCTGGATTTTATTGAATAGTTTTTCTGTGTCTTTTGAGACGATCATATGGTCTTTGTTTTTGCTTCTGTTTGTGGTGAATCACATTTATTGATTTGTGTATGTTGGACCATTCTTGCAATCCTGGGATGAAACCCATTTGGTTATTGTGAATTATCTTTTTGATGTGCTGCTGAATTCAGTTTGCTAGTATCTTGGTGAGGATTTTTGCAACAGTGTTCACAGGGATATTGGGGTGTAGTTTCCTTTTTTTGTTGTGTCCTTTCCTGGTTTTGGTATCAAGATGATACTGGCTTCATAGAATGAGTTAGGGAAGAATCCCTTCTTCTGGAGGTTATGAAATAATTTCTGTAGAATAGGTACCAGTTCTTCTTTGTAGGTCTGGTAAAATTTGGCTGTGAATCAATCTTGTCTGGGGCCTTTTTTAGTTCGGAGATGTTTTATTATTGCCTCAATCTCACTGCTAGTTATTGATTTGTTCAGGATTTCTATTTCTTCCTGATTCAGGCTTGGGAGGTTGTGTTTCCAAGAATTTATCCATTTCCTCTAGGTTTTCTAGTTTATGTGTGTAGAAATTTTTGTGGTACTCACACATGATATTTTGTATTTCTGTGGTATCAGTGGTAATGTCACCTTTTTCATTTCTGATTGAGGTTATTTTACTCCTTTCTCTTCTATTTCTGGTTAATCTGGCTCGTGGTCTATTGATTTGTTTATCTTTTCAAAGACCAACTTTTTGTTCATTGATCCTTTGTATTGTTTTTTTTGGTTCCATTTCATTTAGTTCTGCTCTGAGCTGTGTTATTTCTTCTGCTGGCTTTGGGTTTGCTTTGTTCTTTTTCTAGTTCCTTGATGTAACATGAGGGTGATGATTTGTAATCTTTCAGTCTTTCTGATGTAAGCATTTAAGGCTATGAAATTTCCTCTTAGTACTGCTTTTTGTGTATCCCATAGATTTTTGCAAGCTTGTCCTTCATTTTGAAGAATCTTTTGATTTTCATCTTAATTTCATCATTGATTCAAGGATTGTTCACCAGCAGGTTGTTTAATTTCCAGGACTTTGTGTGGATTTGAGATTTTCTCTTGGAATTGATCTCTAGTTTTATTCTGATGTGGTCTGAGAAGATACATGGTATGATTTTGATTTTTTTGAATTTGCTGAGACTTGCTTTGTGGCCTAAGATAGGATCAATCTTGGAAAATGTTCGATGTGCTAATGAGAAGAATTTATATTCTGTAGTTTTTGGGTAGAGTGTTCTGTAAATGCCTATTAGGTCCATTTATTCTACAGTTCCATTTAATTCCAGTATTTCCTTGCTGATTTTCTTTTCTTTTCTTTTTAGTTACAAAATTTCTAGCAATTTTTTATTAGTTTTGTTTTTTTAAATAACACACATTTTAAAAAATTTAAAGACTACAAAAGAGATAGGTAAGGACTAATTCTCTTTCCTGCTCTGAATCTTGACTTTACTCTTTAGAAACAACTTTGTTTTATCATTATTTTAGTTTAGTTTTAGAGATGGGGTCTCACTCTGTTGCTCAGGCTGGAGTGCAGTGGTGTGATCATAGCTCACTGCTGCCTTGAACTCCTGGGCTCAAGCAATCATCTTGCCTCATCTTTGCTGATTTTCTGCTTCAATGATATGTCCAGTTTTACCGGTGGGGTATTGGAGTCCCAAGTGATTATGATGTTACTGTTTATTTTTTTGCTTAGCTGTAGTAGAATTTGCTTTATGAATCTGGGAACTCCTGTGTTAGATGCATATATATTTAGGATTGTTATGTCTTCTTGTTGAATTGCCCCCTTTATCATAATATAGTGACCATCTTTGTCTTTTTTTTATACCATTGTTGATTTAAAGTCTATTTTATCGGATATGAGAATGGCTACCCCTGCTTGTTTTTGGTTTCCATTTGCTTGGAATAATTTTTTCCATCCCCTTACCTTGAGTCTGTGTGCATCCTTGTGAGTTAGGTGGGTTTCTTGGGAAGAACATATACTTGGGCAATGATTTTTCATTCTTTCAGGCAGTCTATGTCTTTTAACTGGAGTATTAAGACTGTTCACATTCAGTGTTAGTACTGATATGTGGGGTACTGTTCTGTTCATCATGTTGAATGATATTTTGTTTTCTCTCTTGTGTTATTGTTCTATAAGAGCTGTGAGCTTTAATTTTCAGAAGTTTTTACACTGGTGATTATCTATTATGCTGTTCATTTATAGTGCACTATTGAAGCATTTCCTGTAGGGCAGGTGTAGTGATGACAAATTCCCTTAGTGTTTGCTTGCCTGGAAAAGTCTTTATTTGTCCATCATTTATGAAACTTAGTTTTTCAGGATACAGAATTCTTGGCTGGCAGTTGTTCTGTTTAAGAAGATTAAAAATGGGACCCCAATCCCTTCCAACTTTTAAGTCTGCAGAGAAGTCTGCTGTTAGCCTGATGGGCTCTCCTTGGTAGGTTAGTTGTTGCTTTCATCTTGCAGCTTGTAGAATTTTCTCTTTCATTTTGACTTTGGCTGTGGTTGATAACTATGTGTCCTGGAGATGTCCTGTTTGTTATGAATCTTTCCTGTGTTCGATGACCATCTTGTATCTGGATATCTGAATTTCTGGCCATACCAGGGAAGTTTTCTTCAATAATCCCCTTGAGTGACTTTTCCATGCATTTTGCTTTCTTCTACCTCAGGGATACCTATAATTTGTATATTGGCTCACTTCATATAGTCTCATTTCTCTGAGTGATTGTTCATTCTTTCTCCTGCTTTGTGACTGACTGGGTTAGTTCAAAAGCTTTGTCTTTAGGCTATGAAACTCTTTCTTTTGTTTGGTCTAGACTCTAGTGAGTCTATTGTTGAAGTTTTCTGCTGTATTTTGAAGTTCCCTATGTTACTTTTTCATTTCTTTAAGTTCTGTTATAGCCTTTCTTAGGCTATCTTGTCTATCTCTTCAGTGACTTTTTGGTTTTTTTCATTCACGTCCTGAAATAATTTTTTAGTTTCTTTGTGTTGGCTTTCAACTTCCTCTTCAATCCCATTCATCTTATTTGCCATCCATATTCTGAATTCCATTTCTGATATTTCAGCAGTTTCCTTTTGGTTGGGGTCTGTTGCTGTGATCTTTTGGGACTGTTGAACTAGCTTGTTTTTTCATGTTGCCAGAGTTCTTGTGCTGGTGTCTTCTCATCTGAAACCTCGCAGTTCAGGGCAGATAGGTTTACAGTGCACCAGTTCTGCCTTGCTGGGAACTCATTTACTTAGAAGAAGGAGAAGTCCCTAGGTGGTGCTTTTGTGTCCTATTCTGGAAGATTTATCCTCAGTAGGAGAGGGTCGGATGCACTGTGATCTTGGTCATGTAGCTGTTCTACATTGTCCTGTTCCTCTGTGGTTGTCACAGTCCAAGCCAGCACTGGGGGATCTGTATGTGGAGTGCTTGGTCCCTAGGCCGCTATTGGAAGCTTGGGCAGGGGGCTGGGTGAGTCCCTCTCCACGAAGCAGGTGTTGCAAGAGATTGCTCTGCCTGGGTCTCCCTGTATCTGTAGCAGTGGCTGCTTGGCGAGGCTGTCTGGGCATTGTTTGTAGGTGTCAGTGCTGCAGATGTTTACTCCACCCAGGTCTAGATGTGATGGCCATATGTGGTATGGGTGGCTTGTGGCTTGTAGTTCCATGGTGGTGAGCCTGACTGCAGGCATGGTGTGTTGTGGTGTGATGCTGCCGGGGTGTGGACCATAGGCATGACTTCATGCAGTGCCATGGGATGTGGCCTTCTAGCTACTGCACAGGGCTGGGAGATGTGGCCTGCAGCTTCCATGCGGGTTCATGGGGCCATGGACCACTGGGTGGGGCTGCAGGGTTGTGGCCTGCCAGCTGGTGCACAGAGCCAGGATGTGTGGCCCGCTGCAGGGTGTTGGGTTTTGGGGAGGTATGGCCCTCCAGCACACAGGGCTGGGGCGGTGTGCTCCACCATGTGGTGTGTGGGTTCGTGGAACTCCATGTGGCATGTGGGAGGTGGGGGCATGAGGAGGCTTGCTCCTCTGGTTGGCAGACAGGCCCATGGGGCGTGGCTCACTGGCAGGTGAGCGGCTCTGTGGGGGCGTTAACCTTGGCACTGTAGCACGCAGGGTAGGGTGGCCTGTTCTGAGGGTCACTAGGTGGGCCTTTGTGGGCTGGGCTGCTGGATGGCTGGGGCTTTCTCCTCACATGGGTCTCACTGGGGCTGCTTCTGTGGGACCTCTTGAGTGGTGTCCCTACCTGCTCCATTCGAATTCCCTGGTTGTTGGAGGGTGGGTGGTGCTTGGCTCCCAGTCACCGGCAAGTGAGAGTGTTTGCTCTCCCTGCTTCCTTCTCAGCCCGGCAAGGGGCAATGTTGGGGGGGAGTTGTAGCAAAGCCTGTCCCTGTGTAGACCAGGAGCTTGGGACCCAATAGCTCAAAGTGGCATCAGCTGCGGCAGCCTAGGAACCCAGGCAAATCAGCAGGTCCCTGCTGAGCCAGCTCTCTCATGTAACTTCACCATACAGTCTCCAGGCAGTTCCTGTTGAGAACCGAGGCTTGCAGTAGTGGTCAGGGTCCCCCACAGCTTGAGTTGCAGTGTCCACACAGAGTGTGAGGCCCTGGGTCTCTGTCCTTCATCCCTTCTCCCTGTGTAGGTGTCTCCCCTAGGTACCTTCCGATCTTGGCAAGAACTCCCCATCCCCATCTACTCCACATATCCTGTTGCCTCTCTGATGATTCACTGTGCTCTGTCCAAGAGGGTCCATCCATGGGTGGGCATCTACTTGCAACATTCAGTCCTCTACTTGAGTGGCACGTGTGGGCTGCTTCTAGTTGGCCATCTTGGCCCCTCTCTTGCATACATTTCTTTTAAAAATCCATATGGAGAACAGGTTCACAGAAATTAATTGTCCAAGATCATTTCAATGGCAGAGCTGAAATTCAGTGCCTGTGTCACTCCAGTGTCTGAATCCTGGGGAAGGAAGAATCAGGGTAATTACTTGCCCTAAAACCTGATTACTTGGTTTATCAGTCCATAGAATCCTTTCCTGTAGATTAGTAATGATTATAGAAGATGAGGAAGGAAGAGGCGTGTCCCTCTTTTATCATATTAATGGTAGTGTCTTTGCCTGTGACCTAACATAAAACTAGCAAAGACGACTTAGTGGGTCACTTCCTTTGGCTTAAAATGCTACCTTTTTTTTTTTTTTTAAATAAGAATGCTATAAATGATACTAATATGAGGATCTAAAAATTAATTAGAAAATGGAGATGGAATATATTTGAAATATGAAAATATTTAACATTAAATCCTTGAAAGACTTGGGTAAATTATTTGGGTCTGGTTGGAGGAAGAATAATGATTGTCAGTCTTAACTGATGAATGAATGAAAGCTCTATTACATGCTTTCTAATTAAATTTGTCATGACGAGAGGATGGTTTTGTTTTGCTAGAGAGCCAAGATAATTTGTTCTTGGCTTCTTATCTGACTTAGGTACTTTTGTACTATTTCAGAATATTTCACTTCAGTAAAGAGTTATATTTTTATTAAAGCCTCATCTTTTAAACTTGAATAGAGACAATCTGAGTCAGATTTTTTTTTTTTAGGTGAGCCTTTTTGTGGGGAGAGAGAAGGGGGAAGGAGGCGAATTTGAGAGGAGAAAACTAAGATGCCAAGAAAATATATTCCTCCACATTTTTTTTTTAAATAATAGGGAAAGAAGATGAATGGTGCCTCTGCTTATTAAAACAGAGTTTAGGAATCTTCCTCAGGAGAATCACTGTACTCTGAAGCAAACTTTTTATTTAGCTAGATGTTTTGCAGTTACAGTAATGGCTCATTTATTCAGACTTCTCTTTCCTATTTAGAGAAACATAGCTAGAAATTGGGAAGTAATACAAAAACTAATGACATAATTTTTCTAAAGCCTTTATCTCTACTTGGTTTGCAGAGGGCAAAATCTTAAATTTTTTCTCTCAATCTATACATACTAAAAACCTGAAAGACCAGTGAAAAACTTTAACATTTCTAACCATTTTGGTAATCTATTGTATACTAATATAATAATGTGCTTCTCTGGAAGTAAAAATTTAGAAGGCTTTAGGATATGGGAAGAGGCAGAAAAATTTGTTATTAAAAATATTATACAGTGAAACTGATTTTTTGTCTAACCATTTATTTTTATGGAGCACTTGGATATTCTGTACATAACCTCACCCTCAGCCTGCTCCTCCTCTGTTCCCTCTCTCAAGTGCAAATGACTCCCAGTGCCCTTAGAATAAAGTTTGAATTTCTTAACCTAGCCTATAAAACCTTTCATCTCTCTACCTTCATCTCTTATCATTCCTACCTTTGTACTTACACATTCATGTATTGCTTAATGATGATGATATGTTCTGAGAACTGTGTTGTTAGGTGATTTCTTCCTTCTGCAAACATCTTAGAACATGAACCTACTGGTATAGCCTACTATACACCTATACTATGGTATAGCCCAGGGGTGGGGAACCTTTTCATGTTGGAAGGCTGCATTAATTTAGCTGTAATCAAATAAGGCTGTGTTCAAGAAATTTCAATTAGGTATACTTAACACATTAACTGCCATGAGAGTTGTATTTAACGCTAGTTTTGACCCCGGGGCCACATGAAGCATATATAAAATCTTGTTGATGTTCTTATTGTTACAATTAATATTGACAATTTAATTCTAAAAACGTAAATTAATGATAGAAGTCAGTAAATTTCATTTTTCTATCTATGTTTACCTTTATATTACACTTGAAATTTTTATTCTATTTTTGTAATAAAACACTGTGGCCCTAAGGAAAAGTTTGTGTTTTTTTGGTGTGGCAGTCAATGTGTTAAAAATGTACATTATTTTGTAAAAATCTAATCTAATCTACTGTGTATTTAATAATTTCAAGAAATGAAAACTATTTGTTAATTTTAAAGTTAGCTAACGTTTTAATGACTTTGTTTTGTCTGCTTTTTGTAGGAAAACATTTGAATATTTGGTTGCAGCATGGAGGTCTGCAGTTTCAGTTGATCCTCTAGATGGGTATCAGTCATTTGTGACCTTAAGGGCATCTTGATTTGGGTTAGGTAGGAGAATGTAGATTTGCAGCTATAAGTGGTTGAAAAGCAAGAAAGCATTTTTCAGGCATGTTGCTGAAGGTGTGGGTATTCTGCATTTTTCTGTATTTCAATTGGATCTTTCTTAGCATCAAACACTGACTTTAAAATGTCATCTACTGAGAGCTCAATCAATTCCATCTGTAGTTCTTTAGGTGCCTTGGTGATATTAACTAGGTGAGGCTGAAATGCTAATTTGAGTGTGATGTCATGATTTTCAAAGTCAGTGAAGCTTTCATTGTATTCTCTAATTAATGTGTCTATAACAGCTGCATGTTCTTCAGATGATTCACATATATCATCCTATTCATCAGTGACCTTTGCTAACTGGGGAAAATGTTCATCCAAAATTTGCTTTTGAAGAAGTGTTCTGAAAACAGATAGCTTTTTCAAAATGCTTGTATTTTTTGCCACATGTCCCATACAGACTTAGTTTTACCTTGCAAAGAAATATTCAAGTCATTTTGATTTGACATGATATCACACAGAAATGCTACATTCCTATAGAAATGTTCCTTCAATAATATACATTGCTGATTCTGTTCTTCATAAAGTTTATCTATTCTGGCAGAGATAAAATTTTGGCTAACACCTTTCCCTGCGATAGCCAATGCACTTTAGAGTGATACAGCAAATCCACACTGAATACCTCATCATTCAACTATAGCATGTTACAAAACTGACAATGCTATGTTGCATTTGCACAAATATAGCGAACAATACTTATAATTTGTTAAAAAGTGTCACTTAAAATAGTAGCTTTAGCACAGAGATTTTGCTGATGCAAGATACAGTGAAAAGAAATAAGAGCAACTGGATCTGTTAATACTTTTTTTTATCTGTGCAATAAACCTTTCATGTTTTTCTGTTATGGAAGGTATACTGTCTGTACATACACTTACTAAAGTTACCAAATTCAGTCCGACTTCATAACATTTATCTTTTTTTTTTTTTTTTTTTTTTTTGAGACAGAATCTTGCTTTGTTGCCCAGGCTAGAGTGAGTGCCGTGGCGTCAGCCTAGCTCACAGCAACCTCAAACTCCTGGGCTTAAGCGATCCTACTGCCTCAGCCTCTCGAGTAGCTGGGACTACAGGCATGCGCCACCATGCCTGGCTAATTTTTTTTCTATATATATTTTAGTTGGCCAGATAATTTCTTTCTATTTTTAGTAGAGACGGGGGTCTCCCTCTTGCTCAGGCTGGTCTCGAACCCCTGACCTTGAGCGATCCACCCGCCTCCGCCTCCCAGAGTGCTAGGATTACAGGCACGAGCCACCGCGCCTGGCCTACAACATTTATCTTGAAAGTTGGTGAGGATACTATTCCCCATGTTCTGTTCGCAAGAGTGCCCAAAGTGAGGAACTCTTTGTAGCAAAGAAAATCTTCTGTTAATGACCCAAATGAAGTGTAAAACCTATGCCAAGTCAGTCGTATCAGTTGATTCATCCAAAGTGACTGAATAATATATATATTTCCTTTTGAAGTATTGCATGAAGTTGTTCTGTAAAGTTGAAGGCTAATTCATGCTGCCGATCAGTTATGATTCTCCTTGAAAGAGGCAGTTGTTTGTACTTTGAAATGTTATCCGGGTCTAAGCATCCTACAACTTTGACAGTGCATTCTTTCACAATATAGAACATCACTGAATGGCTTCCCTTTTTTCCACGAGTATATAAGCTATTTATAAGTTGTTTCAGTGGCATTATTTCCAGGTCTTATTGCTGCTTGAAAGAATTATCTTTGCTTTTGCTTTTCATCTTTTGACTTCTGTAGTACAACCTCTTCCACCTCTCCTTCTAATTTAAAGTATTATGAGTGTTATAATGTTGATGAACATTGAATTTCTTTAATGTTGATATTGCAGTATCACAAAGTAAGCAAATCATCTTATCTTTAGCAGGAACAAGATACTATTGCAATTCCCAATCCTTATTTAAATATCTGTTTTCTTCAGCGTTTTCTTGATCATCTTTGACATGATTGGGCTGTTAAGACAGAATTAAAAAAATACTGTTGAGCTGTGCAACTATTCACAAATTCTACTTCAATAGAAACACAGTGCACATACATAATGAGTGCGATGAGCACTGTCTAGGGGATGGACACATTTGAAGCTCTGACTCGGAGCAGGGGCAAGGGCAGTATACATAACCTAAACTTTTGTACCCCCACAATATGCTGAAATAATAATAAAAAATAAATAAAAAATAAAAAAAATAAAAAAGTGCATATGCTATCTAAAATGTTATTAATGCAAAATAATACATTGAGATTAATTATTGTGTTACCGATTTCTCAGCAAAGTCCTAGATCTATGCAGTGCATTTTGAAATTTTCTAAGTTACTTTCCATGCCAAGTATATACTTTTCAGAAGTGATTACTTCTGAAAGAGTGCATTCTTAGGAACCACATTTTCAGAAAAAATTAAATGTTCATATTCCTCAAAAAAAAAAAAAATGAAAAAGAAAAAAGAAACACAGTGCGCTGTTGTCAAAAGCTGATAACAGACTGGTGTACTTGGCCCCCATAAACTCTTGCCAACCAGCCTCGTTCGGTAGTGGTGCCAGTCAGCCGGGTGAAGTTAGAACTAAATCATGAGCGTAGTGGCTGTCAATGTAGCCCTTATGGCTTACTAATGTTCTCATTGCGCTGGTCAATCTGGGAAGATTATTTCATTGAAACTTATTGTTTGATATTTCAAATATGTTAATTTTAGAAAGAAAATAAAAATATAAAAGATGAACAAAAATGTGTTATTAAAAATAAAAGGATTTATTCTGTAAAATTTGGATTCAGTCAAAAGGCTGTACTTATGGACCTAGAAGGTCACATGTGGCCTTAAGGCCTCAGGTTCCCCATCCCTGGTATAGCCTATTGCTCCTAGGCTACAAACCTATACATGTTACTCTATTGAATACTGTAGGCAATTGTAACACAATGGTAAGTAATTGTATATCTAAACATACATACACACTATAAAAGTTAAAAATACAACATAAAAGATAAAAAATGATACATCTGTGTAGGGCACTTACCATGAATGGAGCTTGCAGGGCTGGAAGTTTCTCTGGGTGAGCCAGTGAATGTGTGGTGAGTTAATGTGAAGGCCTAGGACATTACTGTAGATTTTATAAGCACTTCACACTTAGGCTACACTAAATTTATTAAAAAATTATTTTCAAAAATTAATTAACCTTGCTTACTATATAACTCATTTAATTTATTTTTTTATTTTTTATTTTTTTGAGACAGAGTCTCACTCTGTTGCCTGGGCTAGAGAGCCTAGCTCACAGCAACCTCTAACTCCTGGGCTCAAGTAATCCTCCTGCCTCAGCCTCCCAAGTAGCTGGGACTACAGGCATGTGCCACCATGCCCGGCTAACTTTTTCTATATATTTTTAGTTGTCCGGTTAATTTCTTTCTTTTTTTTTTTTTAGTAGAGACGGGGTCTCACTCTTGCTCAGGCTGATCTCAAACTCCTGACCTCGAGCGATCCTCCCACCTCGGCCTCCCAGAGTGCTAGGATTACAGGTGTGAGCTACCGCGCCCGGCCACTCATTCACTTTATAAACTGGAAACATTTTTTAACTTTTTGACTCTTTTGTAATAACACTTAGCTTAAAGCACAAACATATACAATTGAACAAAAATATTCTTTCTTTATATTACTATGTAAGCTTTTTTTTATTTTTACTTTTTAAACTTTTTTGTTTAATAACTGAGACACATACATACACATTAGCCTAGGCCTACACAGGTTCAGGATCATCAATATCACTGTCTTCCACCTCCATATCTTGTCCCACTGGAAGGTCTTAGGAGACAATAACATGCATGGAGCTGTCATCTCCTATGCTAACCATGACTTCTTCTGGAATACCTCCTGAAGGACCTGCCTAAGGCTATTTTACAGTTAGCTTTTTTAATAAGTAGCAGGTGTACACTCTAAAATAATGGTAAAAAGTATAGTATAGTAAATACATAAACCAGTAACATAGTTGTTTATTATCGTTATCTTATGGGCCGTACCTAATTGAATGTGCTATACTTTTATACAACTGGCAGTGTAGTAGGTTTGTTTATGCCAGCATCACCACAAACACATGAGTAATGTGTTGTGCTATGATGTTATGATGCCTATAATGTTACTAGGTGGGAAGAATTTTTGTTGTAATCCAATGGAGCCATGTATGCGGTCCATTGTTGAGTGAAATGTTATGTGGTATATGACTCCCCCCCACCCCTCGCCAACTAGAGTGTAAGCTTTGAGAGGGCAAAGGTAATGTGTCTCTTACTCATCGTTATGTCTTTAGCATGAAACGTGTTTTGGAATGCATGGATGCGGAGGCAGTGTACCCCCTCTCCTGTGGCTCACAGTGTAGCAGAGGGAACACAAACCTGTGTGATACAGAGTGGCTCTGGTTATGCCATAGTGTAGAGGAGAGTAACTGTAAAAGTGTTTCATGAGTGTTTAATGAGGTAAAGATTTTCAGTAAAGGAGTTAAAATTGAAAGTTTGACACTCAAAGGGGTAAATGGTAAAAATTACTTCACCTAGAATCTCATGCTGAATAAATGAGACCTTAATGATATTAATTTTTTTTTTATTTTAAAAAGTAGCCCAGAGAAATGACTCATGGCATGTAGTCTTCTAAATTTAAAAAATTCATGTATATGCTTATGGATCTATTTTATGTTAAATTTTAGGTTGAATCATATGAAACATGCTATTTTCATGCTCAGATGTTGGCTATTTCTGATTTTAACTTTCCAATATAAATAAAATTGCTCATTTTTCTTGGAAAAGAGGAATTACTGTTTGTGTTGTTCTTCCATCTTCCAGTATGCATTGCCTCTTCAGCTGGTGAATAACCAAACCATGACAACATGGATGGAGATCTTCCGAACTATTATTGACAGGACTGTTCCTCCTGTAAGGAAAAGCTCTGTTGCTAAGAAAAATTGGGGAAACTTGGGTTTGGAATACTAATGGTAGACTGATTCATTATCCCAGCATGCTATGTGGAAAAAAATTACTGTAACAAAATAAATAATTCATAATGTTCATTTTTAGAAAGCTCAGATAAACGAAAATAATAAAATAATTATTTAATCCCACTAAAAATGGCACAAACCATTTTTAAAACTTGATAGTCCTCTAGTCTTTTTTCCTTCTGCATTCTATGTACAGCCACATTTTATTTATAAAATAGTATACTTACTATTTTGAAATTCATTTCCCCACTTAAAATTTATTATAAACAATTTTAATTTTTTTGTGATTATAAATATTTTTATACTGTGTCTTTTTGTCAGATGTTTCATTTGCTGGATATTTAGGTTGTCTCAGTTTTTTTAGTGTTTTAACTGTAAGAATGTAGTTAAATTTTTGTGCACATACATGTTTTTTTTTGGATAAACTCTTAGTAGTGTTTGAGACTTTTTACAGAGCTTGCAAAGTGTACTCCAGAAAGGGTGTCCTGGTTTATACTTTAATAATCAGTGACTGGGAATGCCTGTTACGAATTCACACTTAATTCTAAATTTGTCTGTTTGATAGGTAAAAGATGGTGTCTCATTTTGATCTGTTATAACGATATATTACTTTTCATTTATCAAATTCTTGTATATTTTAAAATGTTACCGTGTCTTAAAATGTATAGTGTTATTTCTGTTGTCCATATCTTGAGACAAAGGATATGGAGCTTTAGTTTACATACATAAATGCACAGAACTTAGTGAGCAGTTCAGTGAATTTTGACAAGCATATACTTGGCTTAACATCACTGAGATCAAAACATAGAAACTTTTTGTCATCTCAGAGTTTCCTTGAGGGCCCATCATGTTTTGTATTTTCTCTTCTATTTTATTTGGGCCTTTTGAAGATGGGAGATAAATGTGAACAAAAGTATTGGTTAGCTGAAATTTGCTTTGCTTATTTAATTCCTACCTAGCAATCTGTGAAGTAAGAATTTGCATTTGTATAGCAATCTAACTTCACATTTAATGACTTGATCTATCTAAGGTTTATTGTGCCTTTGTTATTCACATAAATCCTTTCCAGAAATTTAATCTGGGTGATTTTGTCCTGTTAGGAGACTCTGCAAATTGATGAGGATGATAGACCAGAACTGGTATGGTGGAAGTGTAAGAAGTGGGCACTGCATATTGTAGCTCGTCTCTTTGAACGGTAATTCTCTGTTTATTACATTTATGATCTTACAGTCATTACCTCAGTATTGGATACAATAAAATTGGTTAGTTCGCTCAGTGTTCTACAGTATATGATTATTTGTCTTAAAAGCCACAGAGGGCAAAGAGTTACAGTCTGTTTAAAGTAGGCCTGATTGTCTGTCATTCGCTTTGAGATCACAACGAAGTAAGCAGCCTTCTCTGGGTCTTTTCTATTCTTCTGTGAGAAACACGAAAAATAACATTGTTCAGCCCATTGGAAATATCCAGGAATTATGTAAGAAGGTGCATGGCCACTCAGCTCCATAATAAAGTCAAATTCAATTATAAAAGCACTTATTTAAAAAAATCTGTTATATGTCAGTCATAACATTTTTATTTCTAATATTTGCCCTTTAGGAGCTCTTGGTTTAATAGGTGAATGCTTCTGTCTGAAACTTAGGTTCAGAGTCTTATCGTGATTTCATTTAGTGGCATGTGAAAAAAGGGTAAAGTGTTTTCTGTCTCATTAGACTACATCTTTCAACCAGAGACTGTATCTAAACAAGGAAGCATGCTTTGTTTTTTAAATTCACAGTATTTAAACATTTTCTCTTTGTATTTGAAGATATGGAAGCCCAGGAAATGTCACAAAAGAATACTTTGAATTTTCTGAATTCTTCTTGAAAACCTATGCTGTGGGAATTCAACAGGTAATAATCTTATGCTTTCTAAGTAGAAGGCCTATTACTACTGAAAGTAGTTAAGTCATTTCTATCTGTTTAGAAGTAGGTTACAAAGGTTAATTCATTGCATATTTATGGAGGATGAAATGGCAGCTCTGGGTATCTAATACAGTTCAAGTAGTTTTAGAACCAAATGTCCTAGGACAGCCACGACAAGAACTGCACTTCCAGACTCCTAGACTTTGAACTCAAAGCTTTCAAGTTTGTTGATACTGGTGTAGCTGTCACCAGTATTAGATTGGGTTCTTCTGTTAGTGCTCTCTGACCTCTTATGAGTTTCTTAATCTTTATTTCTTTGGGCTCCACCTCTTTGTGTTAAGCTTTTATATTAGAGGATGTAAGTAATACAAATTGGTCTATTTCAAGAGAAGTTGCTTAGGTGTTAAGACTCTCAGCTGAGAACTTATACATTTCTATGGAAGTTTGGAAACAATTCTATGCAGTGAAAAATTAGGATTTCTTGAAAAACAATCCAAGTTGATATTAGTATTTAAAAACTTTAAAAACTACAAAGGACAAGTGGGCTATGAAGATTGGTTGATCAAGATATTTTTGTTTATATTTCAACAAAGAAAATTTAATAATTACTGACCACTGGCTGTTTTGGGACCCTATTGAGGAAGCAAAGATTAATCAGACATGGACAAAGGCTTTAGTGAGATAAAGGGTGTTTTTGGATTTTTATACATCTTTATTGTCAGCAGTATAAAGCTAAGTACTATGAATTTGTTGTCTTAAGATGACATACTTCTTTTTGTGAATTTTCATTTTGTCTAGTAGAATGCTTTCTTTCTTTTTTTTTTTTTTTTTTTTTTTTGAGACAGAGTCTCACTCTGTTGCCCAGGCTAGAGTGAGTGCCGTGGCGTCAGCCTAGCTCACAGCAACCTCAAACTCCTGAGCTCAAGTGATCCTCCTGTCTCAGCCTCCCGAGTAGCTGGGACTACAGGCATGCACCACCATGCCCGGCTAATTTTTTCTATATATATTTTTAGCTGTCCATATAATTTCTTTCTATTTTTAGTAGAGATGGGGTCTCGCTCTTGCTCAGGCTGGTCTCGAACCCCTGAGCTCAAACGATCCGCCCACCTCGGCCTCCCAGAGTGCTAGGATTACAGGCGTGAGCCACCGCGCCCGGCCGAGTAGAATGCTTTCTAAAGAGTACCATGTGACACTTTAGGAAAGCTATAGTATAATTTTCTTACCTGTAGAGAAAATTGGTGAATAATGAGTAAAATTATCTGTTTAGCCATTCACCATGGATACCAGGAAAATCAGGAAGCTGGTTAGGTATTTTCTGTTCTTTCCACTGCTATTAAACTCTGTTGAGCATGTTAAAGTTTGTGTCCACTTGAAGCGTGTTCAGCAGAATTTTTCCAGTATCATATAAGCGTGTTTGGGTGTGTATATATGTGTAACAGACATATTTGAAAATCTCATGCCTTTTCATTCATGTCATAAACTCTTTGTACCATGGTTATTTAAGGTATGCATTCCTGATGTATAAAAACAGTTTCTTATCAAGAGCTGTTCTCTCCTCCATTGTTGTTTCATCTCCCATCACGCCTGCTTTGTGTGAGCCACAGCTGTATTAGAAAGAATCGTGCTCAGTATCACCCACTTTTAGCCTGCATTGCAGTCCCAGCTGCTCTGGCATGGTTCCTTTCTTATAAACAATTTTTTAAATCAGTGTTTTAAAAAGTAACTTCTCAGTTTTGTGTTATATTTATAAAGACTTTCTGTGGTCTGAGATTATAAAATAAAATTTTCCCACATTTTATTCTAGGAATTCTGTGCTTTCATTTTTTTGTTGTTGTTGTTGTTGAAATATTTCCCCATCTTGGAGTTTATTTTGGTATGAAGTTTAGTTAGGGAGCTAATTTCATTTTTTTCAGAGGGCTAATGAGCTGTGCCAGTACTATTTTTTGAATAACTTTTCTCTCCTAATTTTGAAAGAGCCTTTATCAAATAACAGAAACTCTTTGAGCTGTCTCTTGCTGTATGGAAATTTTAAATGTTTACTTAGTCAAATCTGTTTTTTGTTTTTTTTTTAAAAAAAAACAGGAGTCTTATTTTATTTGAAGAGCTAGAAGTTAGACTTATTCTGAGTAATTCTACAGGTGAGAAGTAGGACAAATGCCTGGAAGTTATAGTGAGACACCCTTTAGTTCAGTATAACATGGACCTATCTGATAACTAAAACCACCCATATAAACTTTCACACAAAATATTGATTTCCCCAAAATCTGTTAATTTTCATCTCTATGGATTCTGGATTTTATGTGATGCCAAAACTGCCTCTGCTCTGTTTTAACCTTAAAATTGTTTATGTTCTCCCATATTGTCTGTGTTTTCCTATAGGTTCTGCTAAACATTTTAGATCAATATAGACAGAAAGAATATGTGGCCCCTCGTGTTCTCCAGCAAGCATTCAATTATCTCAACCAAGGGATCGTTCATTCTGTAACCTGGAAGCAGATGAAGCCTCACATACAGGTTAGTGTCAGAGGGCAGTTTTCCAAAGTTACTCCCTGGTTAAATTAGATTTTCCTAATTTACTAGACAAACTAAGTGTTACTAATCCTATATTTTATAGTTAATCTTTTTATTTCCATTAATAATTTCTAATGGGTACAGTCTTGCATCTGATATGAGGGGCTTGGAAATTTAAGCATTTAAGAAGAGTGAGGCCTTCAAGTTTTATGCGTTGGAAGACTTGGATTCAGGTGATTTTGTTTGAAATCTCATTTAGCTTCAGTTTCTCCTCCATTAATGCAAATAATGTTTTTCTACCTTTCTTATCTAAAGGTTGCTAGGATCAAATGAGGTATTTAGTGTAAAAGTGTTTTGAAAATTGTTACCAGGGATCTACTAAGGTAGTGTTATTTTGCAGGAAATGAAGCTTCATTTGTGACCATTTTCATTTGTAGGTATGAGCAAGAAAGGTTTTGGTTTCTTTTTTTGGATCTGTTAAGTTCTATAGCAGAAGTTAAAGTTTTCTGTTTTTTAATCAATTGTTTACCTAAAGTAGAATTCAGCATTGTTATTTAATTAAAGAACAAATGAGAATGGAAAATTATGGGCCATTAATAAATGAATTCTTATTTGCATACAGATAACTTTGGGTAATTCAAAAACTTTAGGAACTGAATCCCATCTTCCCTCAGACCATGAGTTCTTAAATTCTGTAAATGGGGTCTGAAAAGAAAATTAAATTCTTTCATTTTGCCTTTGGTGTCCAGGATAGAATTTGTTTAGTGTTATTACAGGTCTTACCAATATAGTATCTTTTCCTTGTGTGTATATTTTAATAACTGTTTGCCTAATCACTTTGATCAAATAGTGATAATTTCTTTGCAACTAATAAAGATATTAATTTCATTTTATTTACTGTGTTCCTATAAAGTAAGGGTGAGTGGTGATAGTGTTTCTTCTCTACTTGATACGTTTGGCCTTATTTTTACATGGCTGTAAAGTAGGAATAAGAAAACTGATCCTTAGGCTGATTTTTTTTCTCTGAGACTTATTTAATGAGGAATAAATGATAAGAGATGATCCTGTTTTTACATAAGTGGTTGTTAAAGAACAAAAGGGCTTAATAGAGCATTAGCAGCAATTAGAGAGGGTAGAAGATGGAATTTTTTTTTTCCCATTGAAACCCACATTTATTGACTAAGAAATTGGTTTTTCAAAAATGGAAGAAGAAAAGAAAACTTTACTGTAGTTAATAACATTTCCATTTAGGTCCAAAATGAAAATGTTGAAAATTTCAAAATAAGAAATATGATAGTTAATATAACCTTGACTTGACATTTTCCTTCCTTACAGAATCAAAGTATTTTTAATATTGATTTATTAATGAAACTTTATTATCCCTGTTGTTGCTTCAAAGAATAGCACGTACATTTGTCTCTTTCTCCTTTAACCATTTTGTTTAAAATCAATCTCATGTTTAACTCTTCAACCTCAACCCCTTTGCAGAGGCTCTTGCTTTCCTGCTTTCCCCTTAGGGAATGCATGCTTAAAAGAAAGATTAATATAACAGTTTGGAAAACTAACATCATAAAGGCTGTCAATAAATATGTTATTGGTATTCCTGAAATTTGAATAGCTTATACCCATTTGTTGGTTTGTTTTTTTTTTCTCATCTTAGAATATATCTGAAGATGTGATTTTTTCTGTGATGTGTTATAAAGATGAGGATGAAGAGCTGTGGCAAGAAGATCCATATGAGTATATAAGGATGAAATTTGGTAATTGGGATGGTTTTATTGCTCATCACTTCCTGGATATATAAAGTAATATAACTAAATTTGTATTTTAAAGTAGATTTTATTACTTTGGTAAATCTCCAAAGTTCAACTTTGCATGATCAACTCTGTAAACTAATGAGAGTTTGTTCTTTTGACCCAGAGAACTTAAGGCCTTTGGGTGTGGGAAATGAGAAGCCACCTTATTCGTCTCTCTCATGTGTGCCTGAGCATTCACAGAGCCATCTGTTAGCTGTGATGTTGAAGTGCTGACCTGCAGGGACCTTTCTGTGTCCTTTGAGTATCCGTTTATAGATTGGGTTGTTCTCACTCTGGGAGATCCTTCGAATTTCTGCATATTTTAGAAGCACTCCGATTTGGTTTGCCTCCTTATCCTAGGGACTGACTATTCCACAAGGGAATGAAATTACCTACAGTGGTCCCACTGGGTGTGGCCCAGTTCTTTTATTTATAGTTTGGATCTTCTGGAAGCTGTTGAGCTGTGCAGGTTGCCTCACTCATTCCCTTGTATCCCCAGTTTATGTTCTTCTTTTTGTGGAATACTCACACACTTAACATGGCAAAATGTTAGTTTGAATACCTCTGTGTCTCCTACGACTTAGAAGCTTTCAAAGGGCAGGAATTTTATTTATTTGCTTTATTTTATTTTCTTTATCCCTTCTACACCTCTGCATCCCTCTACTATTGTTTGGCACCTAGTATGTCTTCAATAAATAATTGCTAAACCTAAGGCATGCTGACGGGGCGGTGACAGTGCAGTGCTTCCCCTTGTTGAGCTGAGTGTCTCTAGCTACCTGAGCTAACCCTACTGGCATGGATGCTAGATTATCGGGCCATGTTGTTTTTTTTTTTTTTTTTTTTTTTTGTTGAGACAGAGTCTCACTTTGTTGCCCAGGCTAGAGTGAGTGCCGTGGCGTCAGCTTAGCTCACAGCAACCTCAGACTCCTCGGCTTAAGCGATCCTACTGCCTCAGCCTCCCGAGTAGCTGGGACTACAGGCATGCGCCACTATGCCCGGCTAATTTTTTCTATATAGATTTTTAGTTGTCCATATAATGTCTTTCTATTTTTAGTAGAGACGGGGTCTTGCTCAGGCTGGTCTCGAACTCCTGACCTTGAGCAATCCACCCGCCTCGGCCTCCCAGAGTGCTAGGATTACAGGCGTGAGCCACCGCGCCCGGCCTGGCCATGTTGTTTTTACAGTGCTTTCTGTTTCGTATTATTTGATTCAGTAAGTGAGGAGGTGCCTCTTTTGGAGACAAAGTACAAGAAAAGCAAATGAATGAGAAGCAACATTTCCCATGTGCTTTATTTCTCCATTCTACCTTTGTCTTTTGAAAATCGTTACTCATATGCATAATTTATTATTTCCCCTTTCTTAGGCCCTTGTTTTCCTAGTTTGCTTTGACAGAGTAGGTTAGCCAATCTTTATTTTTTTTAAGGCATTCTTTTAGCATTTACCTTTTCTATGTGTTTTTATAATGTACACAATATTTGTTTAGCTTTCAGAAAGCTACCATTATTCATATCTGACATGTATAAGTATCTCAGTTTTTAGATAATATAGTAAGAGCTGTGTGTGTGTTGATTAACAGTGGGAATTTACATTTTATTGATTAGATGAGAATATGGGTAATTCAAGATTAGCAGAAGTGCTATGCTTTTTTAAAAAATAATTTCCTTCTGTGGACTAGAATACAGTGGCTTTTATTTAATATGTTTATTAAATATTTTAATGTGTATTTTACTTTTGGATAACTATAAGGAAGAACAATTACTGTATTTTATTTTTGTTACTTGCAATTATTTATGTGAACGAACCATTTCTATCTAAATTTATTGACATTAATAATGTTTTTATTATTTTTCTTTTTATTGTACCCTTTAACCAACATCTCCCCATTTCCCTTAATAATAATGCTTTTAGATTTGGTGAAAACTAAAAGGAGCTTAGGTTTTGATGTTAGGACAGCCTGGGTGTGAATGTTGGCTTGGTTGCTTACCGGCTGTGTGACTGTAGGCAGCTGCTTAACCTCTCTAACATGCAATAAAATGGGTAATGATAGTAGTGCTGGGAGGACCAAATGGGATAATACACATGAACTGCTTAGTGTAGAATACTAGATATTTAACAGTACTCAAAAGTTAGTTATTAGTATTTTATATTTTGAAGTACACTTAAATTTGGTTTTCTTTTTTATATTTAAACAAGGACATATCAGAGACTTCTCAAATTTTCAGTTTCAGTTTCTTATATAAAACTGCCTATTCTGAAATTTGTGAGAACTTTTATAATATTAAGTGATATGAATACTTGCTGAGCCTATCTTTTGACAGAGCCAAGCACTGTCCTAGAATCCCTCAAGGCTTTTAGGCTTGCTGTTTCCTCTGCTTGGAGTGCTTTATCTATGGATAGCTTTCTCCCTCATTTCATTCAATTTCTGCTTCAGTGTTATCTTAACAGAGAGTTGAAAAGGCTTTCGCTGACACCCTATTTAAACTAGCACCCCATACTCTGTCACTCTGTCTCCTTTCCCTGTTTTACATTTGTTCTTATCCTAACCTATTGTGTGTGTGTGTGTGTGTGTGTGTGTGTGTAATATGTTTACTTTTTTCTCTCACCACATAAGCTCCATGAGACCCTTTTTTTGTTGGTCTTTGGATCCCCAGAGTCTAGAGTGGTGCCTGGCACATAGTAAGCACTAAATAAATTTTTGTTGTTTTTTTGATAGAGATAAAGCACTTTTCCTGTCCTCAGCAAAATAGATATCCCTAGTATGTTTTTTAAAAAAAATATGAGTGTTTGAAAGGACAATGTATCGAGTTTGATAAATATTGTTGTGCATGAGAGCACTGGTGATAAATCCTTAGCTTCTTAATGCTGTAAAACAATGTCATATGTGGACTGTTTTATTTCTTGGTTTGGAATAGTGTTCAGTCAGGTTTAAAATCTGTAATAAGTAATTGTATTTTTACTAACATGATTTAACTTTTTAAAATCTTAGATATTTTTGAAGATTATGCTTCTCCTACCACAGCAGCCCAGACTCTATTATATACTGCTGCAAAAAAAAGAAAAGAGGTAGTTATTCTTTTTAAATTAAAAATTAAAGAGGTGGCCTATCTTGATTTGAAACTCTAATAAACCCATAATATTTGAAAAATTATATTGTTACTAGTTATACCTTATCACTTTAAGAATATTTTTTCTGTCCTAGTAAGGGAAAAGAGTTATGTATCATTGGTTATTTTGTTTTCTTAATAAATTATACCTTTTTTATTGAGCTTATAGTTGCTTGATAAAACACAATAAAATGGCTTTATTTTTGAAAATTTGTGTATCATATTTACTTACTGCATTAAGGCAATGAAAGTTCATGTAGACTAAAATGGATTCTTTTATTTCTTTAGGTGTTGCCAAAAATGATGGCATTCTGTTATCAAATCCTAACAGACCCGAACTTTGACCCTAGGAAGAAAGATGGAGCTCTGCATGTGATTGGTTCCCTAGCTGAGATTTTATTAAAGGTTAAGATAATTAAAATTTAATTTATTTACGAAATCTGTAAAGCAAAGGCAAATGAAAGAATATGAAAGTTATGGGTATTAATACTTTAAAACTGGTGACTACTTCTGGATAATTGAGTTGATTGTAAATGGCCTTCTTTCTGTCACCTATTAATTAAAAAGAAAATTTGACTTTTTAGTTTTTCTGTATGAAACTGTCGCTGTATAAAAAAGGACACGAGGCCGGGCGCGGTGGCTCACGCCTGTAATCCTAGCACTCTGGGAGGCCGAGGTGGGCGGATCGTTTGAGCTCGGGAGTTCGAGACCAGCCTGAGCAAGAGTGAGACCCCATCTCTACTAAATATAGAAAGAAATTATTTGGACAGCTAAAAATATATATAGAAAAAATTAGCCGGGCATGGTGGTGCATGCCTGTAGTCCCAGCTACTCGGGAGGCTGAGACAGGAGGATCGCTTGAGCTCAGGAGTTTGAGGTTGCTGTGAGCTAGGCTAACGCCACGGCACTCACTCTAGCTTGGGCAACAGAGTGAGACTCTGTCTCAAAAAAAAAAAAAAAAAAAAAAAAAAAAGGACACGAAAGAACTTGTTTCTTATTTATATAAAAATCAATATCAAATTGATCGAAGGTACTATTTCCGTCTTGTTTTAAAACATGCAATATGAAGGTTAAATGATTTTACAAAATTGTAAGTAGAGGTATGTTAAATGCAAGTCATAATGGACTTTATTATAACGTAATTCTTACATGAGAAAAAGGCATGGATAAATTGAAATTTAATTTCTGTTTCCTAACAGAAGAGTCTATTCAAGGACCAAATGGAGTTGTTTCTACAGAATCATGTATTTCCATTATTATTGTCTAACCTAGGATATCTTCGAGCCAGAGTAAGTTTTCCATATTTCTGTTGTGTCTGAAATCTTTACCTGTAAGATAATTATTGAAATAAATGTTTTTGGATAAACTGGCCTTTTACCACATGTTGAGATGAAATGGAGTCAATTAGAATGTCTGTTGTGGTCACATTAGCTGAGTAAAGAACCAAGTAGTAAAGAAAGGGGTTTGTATGGATTTTTAACTCCAGCTGATTTCATTTTTCACCCTAATATCATTTGCTGCATATGTGAAACAGAAGATGATTTGAGAGCAATGGTACAATGTAAATTTATAAATAGATCCATTTTCAGTGTCTAAAATGGCATGAAATCCTAGTTTGGCTAAAAAGTTGAATTTGTTTTCTGGTATATTAGGTAGATTTGCCTTAGTAATATGGAGAAAATAATATTCCATGTAAACTTACTTGGTGTTCTAAGTGTAATTCTTTCTAGAATTGATACATTTTTATGAAGAAACAAGTAGAGCTTTAATTCAAGAGCCTAGTATTTGTCTTTATAAAAATATCAATACAAAAAATGTCTTGCTAAAAACAACATATATTAATAATGCCTTGTACACTAGGAAGCATTTTAAAAACATAATGGTCACTAGAGAAATATTTGGGCAGTTGTAGACTAGGGATGCTGAGGGCACATGAACATTTTTATAGTTGGGCTCCTACCTTTGAGAAGCTGTGTGAATTGTAATTCTCTTCCAAAAATCTTCAGTAATTCAAATTTCTGTTGATTGTGTTTTATGCACATAGAGTATAAAATAAAGTAGTAATGATTCTGTGGTCTAATAGTTTAAAATTTGATAATCTATAAAAAGTTTAAAATTCTTGGTGCCTTCTGTGAGTGAAAAAGGAAGTTTGCCAAGCCAGTTAATATAAGGGAAAATAATGTTTCACCTCAATGAAAAGATCAGCAAATGAATTTGAAATACTGATTAGGAGTTGCTTTTACATGTAACAAATTGGTTATGAATTATAATATTTATTAAAAGGATAAATGGGATTGTGTTTCAGGGATATTTACATTTGACTTGTTTTTTCCTTTCCTGTGAAAAATGTGATTGCATGTGGGTAATTTAGAAGTAATGAAACTATCTTTCTTATAAAAAGAGTGGGAAATCCAGAAGTTAGAAACTAAGGCCAACATAACACCATCCAAAAACAAATGAACTTTTCTTGGTAGAATTAGTAATATTTTACTAAGAAGTTCTTATATATGTGACGTTATCACAGAATGCTGTACTTCTGATAGCTCCCTACTTACTTTCTTTTTGTAGTCCTGCTGGGTACTTCACGCATTTAGTTCTTTGAAGTTTCATAATGAACTTAACTTAAGAAATGCAGTTGAATTAGCAAAGAAGAGCCTGATTGAAGATAAGGAGATGCCTGTCAAAGTTGAAGCTGCCCTTGCCCTTCAGTCCCTAATTTCTAACCAGATACAAGGTAAAGCTAAATACTTTCTAGAAGTTTTTTAAAATAATTTTTTTGAGATAGTCTTCTCAAATAATTTTGATTCTCTAAGTCTGAGGGTTCAGGCTTTGGAATTCTGAGCTTTTGCCCCTGAGAATTTTATAGGGGTTTATTCTTGCCCTTTTTAGGAGTTCCTACTGATTATGGTTTCCAGAAAAATTTTAGATTAGGAAACACGTTAATAATTGTTGAGCACTAGGGTGGACTGGGAATTGGGGCCTGGGGTCCTAACTTGCCATGTAAACCTGGGTGAGGCTCATGATCCATCAAGGCTTAGGTTTCTACATATTTAAATTTAGGGATATTGGACTAGATGGCTTCACGATTCCTTTCAATTCTGGGGTTCTGTGATTCTGCTAGTTCTGAGAGTAGCAAGTAGTATTTCTAGTGAGTGAGAACACAGATATCTCATTTGTTTTCACAGTGTTCTGTTCAAAGTTCAAATAAACCTTTGGAAGTAAATTCAGCTTTATGAAGAACATAAAACTACTTTACCTTTATTCAACAATGTTTCAATGGGAGGAATGAATATCATATACGGATATGTGGGGAGGGAGAGTAGGTAGAGATGGGTTGGGGCATGGATGGTCCCCATCAGTGTTGGGCATAATCTCTCTATGTGCATGATTTTTAAACTTGCCATCAGGAGGGGTGTAACATTCCTGCTCTCCAAGTCATGGTGATGACAGAGCCATATGTATATTTAGAATTTGTTAGTGGGGGCTGTTGGCATTTTTGGGCAAGACAGTTTTTTTTCCTGAGCAGAACTGCTTATCCTTATGTTACTCTTGGGGAAATTGATGTATTGATGAGTATTATTTTGGTATGGCTTTGCAATTTATTCACCATAAAGCAAGTGAGTATCTAGAACCTTATCTAGGTATTGTCCTGCGTCACTTTACTTTGTGACCTAGTTGATTCCTTTCACCATCTGTGAGTGGCTAATTTTTACTAATTTTGTTTGTTTTATCATGATAGCTAAGGAATATATGAAGCCACATGTGAGGCCTATTATGCAGGAGCTGTTGCACATTGTTAGAGAGACAGAAAATGATGATGTTACTAATGTGATCCAGAAGATGATATGTGAATACAGTCAAGAGGTAGCCTCAATTGCTGTTGATATGACCCAACACTTGGTAAGACTGGGCAAAGTTTTCTGTTAGTTTGGTATAGAACCCTTGAGTAAGTAACTTAAACTCTAAAATTTGGAATTCAGTTTCATTCGTACAGTCATGTGCTGCATAATGATGTTTTGGTCAAGGCCAAACTGCATATACGGTGATGTTCCCATAAGATTATAATACCAAGTTTTTACTGTACCTTTTCTATGTTTTGACATGTTTAGATACACAAATTCTTACCATTGTGTTACGGTTGCCTACAGTATTCAGTACAGTAACATGCCGTACAGCTTTGTAGCCTAGGCGTGTGGTAGGCTATACTACATAGGTTTGTGCGAGTACACTCTATGATGATCGCACAGGGACGAAATTGCCTAATGAAGCATTTCTCAGAACGTATCCCTGTCATTAAGTGACACATAACTGTAACTAAAATATTAATATAAAAATGTTTACTGGCCGGGCGCGGTGGCTCACGCCTGTAATCCTAGCACTCTGGGAGGCCGAGTGGATTGCTCAAGGTCAGGAGTTCGAGACCAGCCTGAGCGAGACCCCGTCTCTACTAAAAATAGAAAGACATTATATGGACACCTAAAAATCTATATAGAAAAAATTAGCCGGGCATAGTGGCGCATGCCTGTAGTCCCAGCTACTCGGGAGGCTGAGGCAGTAGGATCGCTTAAGCCCAGGAGTCTGAGGTTGCTGTGAGCTAAACTGACGCCACGGCACTCACTCTAGCCTGGGCAACAAAGTGAGACTCTGTCTCAACAAAAAAAAAAAAAAAAAAAAAAAAAAAAATGTTTACTATAATAATTCTGATATTTCTAGTTTAATGGGCTTACATCTATTAACATTTAGGATAATCTCTTTTCATCTGTAATATTCTGAGATTTCATGATGATGTGCCTTCATGTGAGCCTTCTAAATTTTTACTTTCTAGGCTTTGAATCTGGAAACTTCAGTTTGGGACAATTTCTTATATTAGTTCCTTGATAAATTTCTCCCTGCCATTTTTTTCTGTTCTGTATTTCCTGATATAGAGTCTGTAATTTCCTTATGTTTTTTCTGGTGTTTTCCATGTCTGTTCTTTTTGTTTTATTTTTCTAGTTGATATCTTGATTTTCTAAACTTTCTATCACATTTTTTGTTTTAGTGTTACTTGATTTCAGTTTTCCTAGATTTTGATTTTATTTGCTTAATGACAACCAAAAGCGAAATATTAGCTATCTGGTTATAATAGCTGATAAATATTCCACTCTCGTGACTGGATGAGGAAAATGGCTATATTTAAAACATGACAGGTTCTGTCATTATAAGAAAATAGATGATTCAGTCAGCAAAGGGCAGAATTTAAAGTTTGAGCAATGCTGACATTTACATATGTGGCAGTGCCCTTTTGCTAACTTTTATAATGGGGGGGTATAACAGTGCTAATTGTTGAATATTTTAATGTTATTTTCATAGGCTGAGATATTTGGCAAAGTTCTTCAAAGTGATGAATATGAAGAAGTTGAAGACAAAACAGTAATGGCTATGGGAATTTTACATACCATTGATACTATCTTAACTGTTGTAGAAGACCATAAAGAGGTGAGATTTCTTTGTGTTTTATTATCATAATAGTAGGTAGCATTACCTGAAATTTATGTGATCAGTGGGCATGAATTTTAAAGTCTTGACTTTTAAATTGCTACTTAATTATGTTGCTAGGCTTTAAAATTGCCCTCAGATTTTAAAGAAACATTAAAACGATTGAGGGGAAATAGTAAGTACATTATACTGTTTGTAATATTGTAAATATTGTAAAGTATATAGGCTAGGTAGGTTTTAGGGGAAGGGGTTATAGGCTAGGGGAATACCAAATTGAGTAATACACCAGCCCTGCCTTCTGGGAACCCACAGTCTAGTGTTGTTGGAGAGTAACAGGCAGTCATTCAATCACAGTGACATGGATTAGGTAATGGAACAGAATTCTGATGTAAGAAATACTATAATAAAAGAAGGGAATATGAGCAAGAGTTGAAAAACATCTTTCATAAATTCCAGAATAGTATTGAGATAAGAATTTATACAAATATTTATCCAGTGCCTTCATATTCTTTACTTGATGTGATCTTAGTAATGCCACTGTGGGATGGATAGAGCAGATATAGTAGTCTTTCTTGCAGAAGTGGAAAACAAAGTTCAGGTAGGGTTCAAGGGATTTGCTCGTAGTCACAGGGCTAGTAAGTTGTACATTTGAGTTTGTAGTAAGATCATCCTAATAATATCAGTTTATCAATGTTTAAAACCTGCATCTCTCCTTCCCAAGTATCACTCCTTAACTCAGATTTTTGTTCATTACTTCTGTGAGCGCAAGTTGACTTGTTTGGCACTGATGGCAGCTCTTGTTTTATAAAGTGAACACTGAGGAAGCAGGTGCCAGTTCTTTAAATAGCATTGTTAAACCACGTAGCTGTTGGTTTATCCTGTGTTTGCCACATACTGATGGAAACTTCCTAGGTTCTTAAAAATAGTTCAATATTCTTCTCCTGTACTGGTCTTCCTTCACCTAAAGGCCTTAATATGACTTTTAATTTCCATATTCATTATTTTATTTCTGTGTCCTTCTGTGTTGAAACTGTATGGTCCTCTTGGTAACAGTGAGATGTTTCAAATTAAATTACAACAAGTATACTTAAGGGATAGTTCTTTCACCTTATATTTAGAACTTGTATTTTAAATTTGAAAAGAAATCACCTTGTCCAATTTCCCTAAATGTGTGGGTGGGTGGAGCTGTGAGGAATAGTAGAATGAGCGCAGGAATAGTTTGAAAACAGAACAGCGTTTTGTCTTTTTAATTTTTTACTCTTGATATTAAATTTATTTTGAATTTCAAATAATGTTAAAGGAGCATGTGAACTTACTGTGATTGACAAGGAAGGTGTGGATTAAAATTGAGAAACACTGTCAAACCCAGCTTCCTTACAGACGGAAAAAATTTAAACCTTCAGATAAACGGCTTTACCAAGGCCATAGATAATTAGAGGCAAAACCAACTGGAATTTTGGTCTCCTGACCACCTGTCCTTTAATTTTGAACTGTGACTTAGTAAAACCAAACTTTGAAAACATTATGTCCTTAAAAGGAAAAATCATGTGTATGTATACATGTACAAAAACTTGATGTATGAAAAGCAAATTGGAAATCTAAAATAGGTGCTTAAGCATATACATTTTTGTGTAGTGGTTTTAATTTTTCAAACTGGGAAATTTTGGATAATTTGAGCTTTAAGAGAGTAGTTTAAGCTAAATATTAGAATATGCTCCAAAGTTAAAATAGGATATTTACATGAAAAATGTAACCCACAATGGATTTTAATTTTTACTTGTTTAAAAATATTTAATACAAACATGTTGAAGAAAATTCAAAAGCTACTCACTGAAATTTCACCTTCTCACTCAGCTCCCCAGCCATCTAATTTCCCTCCCAGGCAGTAGCTATTTTTACCAGGTTTTTTGTATCCATCCAGATATTTTTCTATTGACATACAAGCAAAAAGTGAGTGTGTATATTTTTCTTTTACGAAAACAATAGCATACTGTCCACAATTTTTATCTGCCATTTTTTACTTAATATATCTTGGTTATCCTTTCATATCAGTCAATAAAGTTATATTTTTAATGGTCGCATAATATTCCCTGGTATGATGTGTCAAGTTTATTTAACCATTCCCTGGTTAATGGATATAATTTAGCTCTCCCTTGTTTAAACAGACATTTGATTGTTAAGTAGCCACAAACATTGTGGCAATGAGTGGCCTTTTACATGTCATTTTGCACATGTAGTAATACATCTGTAGGATAAATCCTTGAAATGAAATTGCAGTTGCAGGATACATGCCTGAGTAAGTTAGAAGGATGTTGCTAACTTGTTCTTCACAGCATATGCCAATTTATACTCCCCAAGTCAATGTACAACAGGATCTTCCCAGCCCCATACTTTTTGAACAATGCCAGTCTGATAGGTCAAAAGTAATAATGTTGCACTTTGAATTTGTACTCTTATCGTGAACATCTTTTTATAAACATAGGCAAAAGTTATGAAAAAGATACATTTACATACAGTGTATTTGAATTTCTTTTTTATAACCTTTGCCTATTCTGTTGATTTATTGATTTCATGTATACAAGAATTCTTTTTATTTCTTCTAGCATTTTTTATGGTTTAATTCTTCACATTGAAATCTTTGATCCATTAGGAATTTATTTTGGTATAAAACATGAGGTAAGGAACTAATTTAACTTGTAATTCTATTATGGATTTAACTCCTATTCCCATCGTTAGCCTATTTTCAGAATTTCCTGATTATTCTTGCATGTTTAATTTTTCACATGTACTTTAGAATTGTAAGTTCCCCTTTCAAAAATGTCCTGTTGATATTTTTGTTGGGATAATACTACACTTGTACATTAAGGGTATCATGATGAGTTTTAAACTAAATATTTAAAATTTATCTTTAGATTACACAGCAGTTAGAGAATATCTGTCTACGGATCATTGATGTTGTTTTACAAAAACACGTGATTGGTAAGTTCAAAGATTAAATAAAAAGGTGAATGGGAAAATTTGATTTAATTTGATTAACACAGTATAATTTTAGCCCTTCAAATTTAACAAGATGGACAATTTTGAGAAAGAGAAACTTGCATTCTCTTCAGTTTTTTGATATCTTTTCTAATGTTAGATATATATTTTTTCATTCACAGATAAACTTATATCCAGTTAAGAATTTTTGATCTTGGAATTTTTGAAGGGCAGAATTTAAAATTTTACATTTTGAGAAATGAAGAAATGGGATAAGGTTTAGGTGAAGTTACTTTAATCTGTGCTTGAGCCAGGTGTAGTGACTCAAGCCTATAATCCCAGCAAGTGGGAAGGCTGAGGCAGGAGGATCCCTTGAGGTCAGGAGTTTGAGACCAGCCTGGACAAACCTAGTGAGACCCTCATCTCTTAAAAAAAAAAAAAAAAAAAAATGTTGCCCAGGCTGGCCTCGAACTCCTGGTCTCAAGTGATCCTCCTGCTTGGCCTGCCAAGGTGCTAGAATTATAGAAGTGAGCCACTTCCCTTAGCCCCTTTCATCTTTTTAATAATGGCTACCCTAAAAGGTGTGAGATGGTATCTTATTTTGGTTTTAGTTTGCATTTCCCTGATGATTAGTGTTGTTGAACATTTTTTTCGTGTACCTGTTGGCCATTTGTATGTTGTCTTTTGAGAAATGTCTGTTCAGGCCCTTTTCCCATTTTTAAATTGGGTTATTTGTTTTCTTGCTATTGAGTGGTTTGAGTTCCTTATATATTTTGGATATTAACCATTTATCAGATACATGGTTTACAAATATTTTTTCCTGTTCTTTAGGTTGTCTTTTCATTCTGTTGATTATTTCCTTTGCTTCCCAAAGCTTTTTAGTTTGATATAATCCTATTTGTCTAATTTCATTTTTGTTGCCTGTGCCTTTGGGGTCATTTCCATAAAAAAATCATTCCTCAGACCAGTGTCCTGGAGCTTTTCCTCTATGTTTTCTCCTAGTAGTTTTATAATTTCAGGTTTAAAGTTCAAGTATTTAATCCATTTTGCGTAGATTTTTCTATATGGTATAAGATGAGTGTCTAATTCCCTCAGCACGTGGATGTTCAATTTTCCTAGCACCATTTATTGAAGAGACTGTCCTTTCTCCATTGTGTTTTTTTGACATCTTTGTCGAAAATCCATTGACCGTAAGTGGGTAGATTTACTATTGGGCTTTCTATTCTGTTCCATTAGTCTGTGTGTCTGTTTTTATACCAGTACCATGGTAGAACTTTCAGAAACCCTGTATTTAGATAATTTGTTATTTTCAAATGATTATCTTAAATTATTTCCCAGTATCTGTAATTTCCATCTCATTTTGGTTTCAGTAAGGGAAGTATCTGTACTACTGGTTTTTAAATATATTAAGTCTTAAGTTAGAAAAAAAATTTTAATCAAGTTTCCAGGGTATTAGTATTCTCTCTTTATAAGAGGAAAAAAGAAAAAAACCTTTCAAGTTAGACTTCTTTGCTCAGTGACATGATAGGAATTATTAATTACTTGAAATTTTTGTAATAAGGTTTGTGTTTTCTGATTATATGTATAAATATAATTTACTTTTGGCTGAGGGTAAGGACAATATATATGAGAATATAAGAACATTTCCTTTGGACTCTTCTACTCTATAGTAGGTATGATTGTTTTGAGTAACTTGAAGAATACTCTATAAATTTTACAAGTTTTGTACATTGACAGAATATTGCACAATATATAGTTGTTTGTAAAATATAAATTTGAGATAGGCAGATATTTTAGCCCAGTGTAATTAAGCTCTCCGAAGAATAGTGTTAATTATTTGTAAATTTGAAGTCTTCTGCATGAGAGAGGTAAGATAATCTCTTCCTTCTTGTATCCATTTCTAATAGTTTTATAAATATAAACTACATTCTATATATTATAAAGTAGAAAAAAAATCTATGTTTTTTCAGTAGTGTAAAAGTTTAGTAAAACACATTTTTATCTGGCCTTGAATAGAGGCCAGGTCTCGGTAAGAAATGGAAGGTGGCATATATGTAGCTCAAGATGCAATTGCTGAGAGAGGGAGGCTTATAAGTACATTAGATATAGGAGGACCGTATCTGAGTGTATAGTCTAAACCCTCCTATGTGTAGTCTTTGTGTTTAATTTTTGCTATTTCCCAGAATTCTCACTAGAGATTTTCTTCTTTCTAGAATTCTATGAAGAGATTCTTTCACTGGCATATAGCTTAACCTGCCACAGTATTTCCCCTCAGATGTGGCAACTTCTCGTCATATTATATGAAGTTTTTCAACAGGATTGCTTTGAATACTTTACAGGTATGGCTTTGACCATATAACATTTTTGCTTTTCTGTATCTAGATATTACTTCCATTGACACCTGAAATAAAAACATGTATGATTCCAGTACCGATCAGAGAATGTTCTTATTTCCCTGTCAAGTAAAGGGTGGAGCTATGGTAGTAATGTTTTTCAGCCCTAGGTATATAGGCAGAAGATTTCGTTGTATTTATTTTTTATTGTATCTCAAGTTACCTTATAGCCAGAGCATGTATCCATATGTTAATTCAATAAATATTTTCTGAATACAATTCCAAGCACTCCTCTGAGTTCACCAATACAGCTGAACAAAATACCCCTTGCCCTCTTGAAACTACATTCTAGTGTGGGGGAGGAGGGAGAACAGAAAAAACACTCAGCAAACAAGCAACAAGATATAAAGTATGTCAGATGGTGATGGGTACGATGAAGAAAAGGAAAAAATTCAGAACGATTACTACAATAAATGGTGAGCATTTAAGTCTTTCTGAACCTTATTTTCCTCCTCTATAAGTAGGCAGATTTATCACTTTCATTTCTAGCAGTTTGTGGTCACAAGGGAAGATAGTAATGTGTGGGTGCTAGAGAGATGTGGTTTCAGCAGGACTAAGTTATTTCTGCTCTTGTTACTCAAGACTCAGTGGGATTTTGAATTTTTTTTCCAGACATGATGCCTCTCCTGCATAATTATGTGACAATAGATACAGATACCTTACTATCAAATCCAAAGCATTTAGAAATTCTTTTCACAATGTGCAGAAAGGTAAGCATGTCCTAATCAATTGTTGCAGTGGTTCTTACTGATGTTTGAGTATTTTATTTCCAGACACCTTTTCAGTTTGTTTATTAAACACTTAATTCAGTTTTATCTTCATTATCTTCATCAACATATATCTGTCATTTTGTATTTTCAAAAGGAGCTTGGGAATGTTGTAATTTGAAAGTGTCATGTGTGTTGTGCTTAAGAATGTTCATCATTTTTATATCTGTGTACTTTATAATTTTCAGGGTAAATATTTTCGTATTTTTTTCCTTTCAAAAATATAAACTTGAAAAATATAAACTTGCTACTTGATTCAAGAAAAGTGCTAGAAAAATTAACCACAGTTTGTCAATCAGTGACAGAATTGCACTGATCTTTTTTCTGCTAATTGAGTGTATATTTGGAAAGGCACTAGAAGTAGGTAATTTGAACATAAGCAATATAAGACAAAAATTGTAATAGTTTGGAAAACATATTTAGCTCAATACAAGATAATTTATAATCCATATAATGGCTACTGTTATATTTACACACAAATGACCATCTACTGCGTTGTCTT
The DNA here is from genome assembly GCF_041146395.1 of Eulemur rufifrons. Classification (NCBI taxonomy): domain Eukaryota; kingdom Metazoa; phylum Chordata; class Mammalia; order Primates; family Lemuridae; genus Eulemur; species Eulemur rufifrons. The sequence goes on along the minus strand of NC_090998.1, from coordinate 27,493,034 downwards.
TGCCACAAGGTTAGATTTGGCCCTTTATTGGTTATATCTTAGAATGTTTGATCCCCAAATAATCTTTTCCTTCTTTAGTTAAATATATGTATGTACATAAATATAAAACCATATTGCATAAAGCTGGCAGGCAGATTTTGGAAAGCTCAAATAGCCAGAAACTAAAAAGTTTGGCCTTGGAGTAGGGAATAAAATAACTAGTGTACGACCCATTTTTTTCAATAGAAGAGGAGTTTATGAGGATCTGGTAAGAGCTCTGAACTCATAATCAGTATATCTGGTTTAGATCCCAGTTCAGTTATAAAGAGCCTGGAAATTTTGGAAAGTCAATAGGCTGCTTCAAGTATAAACTTAAGGGGTTGACTTATGATTTTTCATGACTCATTTAGCTCTGTGATAACACATCTCATTAAATCATAATCACCTGTCAATCTTCAGTTTTTCTCTAAGTTACAGAGAGAGCCTATAGTGAGAGAAAGGGGAAAGAAAGCAACAAGTAGAAAACATAGCAGTCCTGTGTATTCCATTAGTAATTCACAGCTGCTCTGAATGATAACAGAGTAAATTGATATTCACAACAATGTCCTTATACTTATTAAGTAGTTAAAATATATTTCATATTCCAGGTTTTAATACTAGCTAATATTTATCGTATACCAGGTGTTTCCTAAGCACTTTATGTATATTAAATTATTTAATCTTTATGACATTACAAGGAAGGTATCCCATTTTAATCAGTGAAGAAACTGAGGCATAATTTCTTGAACTGTGCCTGAGGTTTATTTAGTAAATTGTTCTAAGTTACATAGCTGCTATGTATTGGAGCCAGATTTGAATCCAAGTAGTCTGGCTCCAGAGCCCATTTTTTAAATTATAAGATATATCTTTTCCTTTTAGCAAACAAAAACAAAACAAAAACCTCAAGTAAATGCAATTTTGGGAAAAGAGAGTGATTATTTTTCTTTCTGTATCATACAACCCCATGAGGTGGGTACAGTTATTCTCATAGATAGGGACAGTAAGAGACAGAGGTTAAGAGGCTTTTCTAAAAACACAGCTAATAAGTAGCAGAGCTGTGATTTGAACGAAGACATTCTGGTTCCAGAGCCCACTTTCATTTAGAAAGTAGATTGCGATGTACCGCTCTAGAGATAGAATTTTAAATTTATGTAAATAGGGTTGATTTTTGGCTTTGCCCATTATCTGATTATGATTTAACTCACTGTTTTCCAGTTTCCAATTTTTTTTTTTTTTTTTAAGAGACGGGGTCTTGCTGTGTCACCCCAGCTAGAATACAGTGGCATGATCATAGGTCACTATAGCCTTCAAACTCCTGGGCTCAAGTGATCCTCCCACCTCAGCCTCCTGAGTAGTTGGGACCACAGTCATGTGCCACCATGCCTGGCTGATTTTTATTATCTTTTGTAGATCCTGGGTCTCGCTATGTTGCCCAGGCTAGTCTTGAACTCCTGACCTCAAGCAATTCTCCTGTTGCGGCCTGCCAAAGTGCTCGGCCACCATGCCTGGCCACATTTCCAAACCTTTTATTGTATCTCTTTCCTTTTCTCTGTCTTTGTATATGTGTGCCTTTAAAATCTCTTTACTGTCATTTTGATGGCTTTGGGGAGAGAATGAGATTAAATGGCAAGGTTCAATCTTTATTTGGAATTTCTTTTTAATTCAGTTTTCTTACATTATAATTTTCTAGGCAATTATCTAATGCATCTAAAATTTCAAATATATAAAGAACATAGTGTTCTTCATAGTATTGTCTTCTTCATTTAAAAAAAAAATTTTTTAAGAGATGAGGTCTTGCTGTGTTGCCCAGGCTGGAGTGCAGTGGCCTGATCACGTAAGAGCTCACTGCAGCCTCAGACTCCTGGGCTCTAGTGATCCTTCCACCGCAGCCTCCTGAGTAGCTGGGACTGTAGGTGTGAGCCACTGCATCTGGCTTTATTCTCTTATTTGTAATCTCTCTTCTGTCTGTATTTATTATCTGTTTCATACCTAATATTTTAAAATTTTGGCAAAAGTTACCTACTTTAAGTCCCTTTTCAATAGATCTGCTTTTGGTTTCTCTCTGTTACCTCTTTTTGTCTATGTTTTAAATTTCTGTTTTCACATTTCTTTGGGTTGTCTTTTTTTCTTATATCTTGTGTTTGGACCCTTAATTTATTAATTTTCCCATCTTTTTAACATAAGCATGTTCTACTCTAGGAGCCTTTCTTTTGGGAATCTTATAAGGCAATCATGTTCCCAATCTTTTGTATGAACATGTACATTGTAGGATTGTTTATAATAGTGAAAATACAGAATTGTCAATAGAGGAATAGTCCGGTAACTTTGTTATATTAATCTACTGTCATATTGTATAGTCCTAAATGGTTATGTCCACAGAAAATATTTCTAATTGTGAAGTTCATGTGGAGAAATGGGAAAGTGTGTAATATCATATTATGGTTATTATGAAAAAATAGGTACATATGGACAAGAATTCAAAAGAAACAGAAAAAATAAAGAGTTTTGTTGTTTAAAAAGGCAGTTCTATTTGGATTTCATTTTGTTGTGTTTTGATGTCTTTAAAGGGAAGCTTCCTTTATCTGGACAATTAACTCATATAGCCTACTTTATTAATCTAAAGTCTTAGTGAATAGAATAGATAGAGAAGATAGATAGACTTCATTTTGATCTTCCTTCTTTGGGTTGGCAGGGTAAACTTGGCCAAGTAAGCAAAGCTATGATTCCTAAGATCGAATTTATATGGGATAGTTGCTTTATGTGGCCTCGATTAAACTCCATGCAGTGTCCCTCACTGCCGACTAAATTGTGATTACTGCAGGTACTGTGTGGAGATGGAGGAGAAGATGCAGAATGCCATGCAGCCAAACTTCTTGAAGTCATCATTCTTCAGTGCAAAGGAAGGGGAATTGATCAGGTACTGTATGTCTGGAAAGCTTCTTACATGCCTGTAAGGTGTTCACATTTGAAATTTACATACCTGATTGGCATTTTGTTTATGTTATGATGAAAAACTAGAAAGACAGCCTATAGTTAGTTTGTGCTTGCTGGTGCAAATCCTATTTAAATGATAAAAACAGCCATGTAATTTGGAAATTATACCACTTGCGTCTAGCTGAGAAAGGGATGCACAGAAAAATATGTGATCATATAAAAAGCTATTAGTGAAGGAAATGTGTAAATTCTACTCAAATTGGAGTCCCAGAGATTTATATGTTCCGTTTGTTTTTGTGCATGTTATTTAAATACCCCCAGGTACCTTTTCGCACCAGAAATTAAGATACTGTGAAAAAAAGAAAAATTTCTCTTAACCTATTTAAAAAGTATAATTTTATACTTTATACTTTTTATAAGGTATAAATTTATAAATTTTCAACATGCTTAATTCAATTTTTGATACTACTGTGGTATGATATATCTTTCTTTTTACTTTCGACCTGTTTGTATCTTTGAGTCTAAAGTGTATTTTATATAGTTGGATCTTGGTTTTTATCCAATCTGACATTCTGTAAGTTTTCATTGTTTAATCCATTCATATTTATTATTACTACTATTACAAATTGACTTAGTCTGCTATTTTATTTTTATATGTCTCATGTTTTTGTTTCCATATTCCTTTACTGCTTTTGAATTAAGTAAATATTTTCTGATGTCACATTTTAATTCCTTCAATTTTTTTTCACTATTTCTTTTTATTTTCTTAGTGGCTGCTCTATATTTTTTCACCATTTATTTTTGTTATTTTTTTGGTGGCTTAACATATATTTTACCTCACTAGAATCTACTTCAGATTTATAGTAACTTAATTTCAGTGAGATACAGAAACATTACTCCTATATAACTATATTCCCTCTTCCCCCTTTTTGCATCATTATTATACATGTTACATTTATATATGTTACAAACCCAACAGTATATTGTTTATAATTATTACTTTTTGTAATTTTATGTCTGTTAAAGAAGCTGAGAAAAGAAATGTGACAAATATGTATTTATGGAGTTTTTTATATTAACCTCCTCACTTACCATTTCTGGTTCTCCTTACTTGTTCCTGTGGCTTTGAGTTACCATCTGGTATCATTTTGTAACTCTGATACAACTTTGTTCCTACCTCTTTGGTATTGTTGATGTTGAGTATATTACATTTCTCTATTTTATAGGCCTAACAATACAATTATAACATTGTTTTATGCAATTGCTATTTAAAACAGTTAAGAGAAATAAGTCAAAGAAATATTGTTTGTACTTTCTTTTATGATTATACAAAGTCATAATTGCTCTTTTGTGTGTGTGTGAGTGACTTTGAATTACCATCTGGGTCACTTGCATTCAGCTTGAAGAACTTCATTTAGTATTTCTTTTAAGGCAGATCTTCTAGTAATGGATTATCTCAGTTTTTGTTTTTCTGAAAATATCTTTATTTTCCCTTCATTTTTGGAAGAGAGTTTTGGTGGATCTTTGGTTGACGATTTTTTTTTTTTTTTTTAGTACTTTGTACATCCCACCCCACTATCTTGTGGCTTCCATTGTTTCTGATGAGAAATGATCAACAGCTGTTAATCTCATTGGAGTTCCTTTGTTATGATGATGGATGTTTTTCTCTTGGTGCTGTTGTCCAGATTTTCTTTTTTTCAGCATTTATACTATAATGTCTCTGTGCGTGGATCTTTTTGCATTTATACTGCTTAGAATTAATTCATGAGCCTCTTAGATGTGTAGGGATTTTTTTTGTCAAATTTGGGAAGTTTTCAACTGTTATGTCTTTGAATATTTTTTCTGCTTTCCTCTCTCTTGTACTCTCATTACATATATGTTGGTGTGTTTAATTGTATTCCACATTTCTTTGAGACTTTGGTCATTCTTCATTCTCTTTTTTATCTCTGGTCTTTGGGTTGCATAATCTTTATCTATCTATCTTCAAGTCTACCAATTCTTCTGACAGTTCAAATGTGTTGAGCTCCTCCAGTGTATTTTTCATTTTGCTTATAGTATTTAGTAAGTCCAGAATTTCCATTTGCTTTTTTTTGTGTCTGTCTTTATTGATATTTTATATTTGAGATATTGTCATCATAGCTTCTTTTACTTTACAATGGTTTCTTTTATTTTTTAAACATTTATAATGGCCGATGTGAAGTTTTCAAAGTCTATCTTTGAGTTTTGTTCTGACTCCAGGTGGGGTCTTGGCTGTCTCCTTCCTTGCTTTCTCCAGTGAACTGCTGGCCTATATTTTTGCTCTCAATATAGTAACTACCAGCTTCCTCTTATTTGCTTTCCACCAAAATCTTAATTATTTTTGAGAGTGACCTTCCCCCCTAGCTTCCTTGAGGTATAATTGACAGATAAAAATTTATAAATTTTATTTTATACAAATCATTTCAGCCCATCTTCTTTAATTGAAAATAACAGGTGATACTTCTAATAAAATTGCTTTATCAATATTGCACTTTAGAATTGGAGTTAGATGATTTTAATGTGTGGGGTCCACCATTTTTTCTTCAATCTTTTTCTTTCGCTTATACTAAGAGCAATTTTCTTTCTCAAGGAACAATTTGATTACATCATATTTATTCTCAGTTCTATTTATTTATTTCCAATTTTATTTGCCAAAGAAAATGACATGCAGTCATTTTACCTTAAACGTGGAGGTGACTGAGTCCACATGTGGATTATTGCCACCATTTGTGTGTAGTCTCTCAGATCAATCTTCAACTAACTCTAATCTGCACTTAAAAAGGAAGATTATCTGGCACTGCTGTAGGACTTCTTTTCATCTATTTAATCTCTGTAGGTTTTTATGAGGATATAAATCTTTTAAATAACTCAAATTATTTCAATAAGCAAAAGTTTCATTGTCATTAAGCCTGTCTTATTTATTGAAAGCATTCTTTGCCAACATTCAGCTTTCTGTCAGAGTTACTTGGTTGCTGTCTATATGGTTGACTCTTTTTCTTTTTGTCCTCTAGTGTATTCCACTCTTCATTCAGCTTGTTTTGGAGAGATTAACTCGAGGGGTCAAAACTAGTGAGCTCCGTACTATGTGTCTTCAGGTTGCAATTGCTGCCTTGTACTACAATCCTGATTTGCTGCTACATACTTTAGAACGAATTCAGTTGCCTCACAACCCTGGACCTATCACTGTACAGTTTATAAATCAGTGGATGAATGATACAGATTGTTTTCTCGGGTATGTGTCTTTTGGATTTTACACTGCTTTTCTGTTTCTGGGAAGTTTACTTTTTAATATATGCATATAATAGCATGTATAAAGATAATTTCCATATCTTAGGAATTATTTTTAGTGCATTGATAGAATTAATTTTTAGGAAATTAAGAGTGTATTTCCACAGTATAATGTAGTGGAAATAATGCAGGCTCTGAAAATTAGATATAGTCCTGCCCCACTTATTTTTGACTTAATGTATGTCATATCTCTAGGCAACGAGAATTCAGTGTCCATCTGGGTTCTGTGACTCTTAAGTGTCTGTGGGCAAAAAGATTCTAAATGGAGTCAGGTTTCTAAGGAAGATACCAGTCTGGCAAAGTAATAATGTAATATCCCAGGATGTTTAACTCTTTGTAGATCTTAAGGGTGCCTGTTCTCAAATGTAGGATCAGAAGGCTTGTTTGTTGTAGCCTGGGTCCTGCTCCCGTAGTACTTGGCTTTTTGTCAAGCACCCTCCTAGTTTTCAAACATAGGAAGAGTGAGGTCCCAACTAGTGGTTAGTGCCCACCTCAAGTCTAGTAATACATATTAGTGATTGTGTTATGCTACAGTTTGAGCTAGATCGCTGTCTAACTTGTTTTGATTTAATATGTCATCCTAAATAAGACTAATGTTCTGATCCAGATGTTTGTATAGTTTGGCCTATTTAAATCTGGCAAATTTAAATTTAACTCTTAAACTTCTGCACGAAACTTTGATTTTTATGGTTTAAAAATTTTAAAGCCAGTTGTGGCATGTACCTGTAATCCCCAGCTACTCAGGAGTCTGAGGTAGAAGGATCACTTGAGCCCAGGAGTTCGAGGCTGCAATGAGCTGTGATCACACCATTGCACTCCATCCAGATGCCAGAGTGAGATCCCATCTCTAAAAAAAATTAATTACTTAGTTAATTTTAAAAGGGGCTCATATTAAGACTTCAGAGTTATATTTTATACAAATCATTTCAGCCCATCTTTTTTAACTGAAAATAACTATCAGAAAATACTTCTAATGAGTTCATCAGTACTACACTTTAGAATTGGAGTCTACCCAGTAGAAACAGTGTTCTTTTTAAGTTTTGTCAGATACCATTTAGAAAAATTTGCTGAGAGGAATAGACTCCCAGCAGAAAGGGTTAGGACACTGCTACGTGGGTGAGAGAAGATGGAGGCCTGGACTAGGATGGTGGGCTAGGGATGGAGGAACATATTTACAAGCTGCTGTGTGTGTTATAATTTGTCTACTTGCAGGCCACTGGACTCTGTCCTTATTGAGATTTTTTTTATTAAATCCTTAAAGGGAACAATGTACGTTAAAAAGAACTTATGCTTAAAGTTTTCTCTGACAAAGATTTAGGAAGTAGAGATTTGGTCATTCAAAGTTGAGCAGTTGGTACGCTTATGTCTTTATTAGCATCTATAAGCAATTGTCCAAAGATAGAAAGGCTATCTCTCCTAGCTATTTCATAGACAGGGAGTTCCTGTGTTGTGCTTCCTTGGAATGTTTAGAGCCCCACTTGATAATCATCTTTTCTGCTATGATCCAATTGACATCTGGTGCATACTACGGTTAGGGGCTATATGGATGAGAAAGCCCTCAGTCAAGTATAGCTCCTATTATAGCATCCTACTTGGGCATCAGTAACTTGAATGAATCAGGGAATGCAAATAATGAAGAATTACAGAAGCTTGTACTATATTCATTATTGGGTTTGTTCCATTATATTGCTCCCACTTTAAACAAATTGAGTCATGGCTAGTGAATTTTTTGTTCATGCCTGCAATCTGGAGAGTGTTTTTACCAATATAGTAGTAGTTTAATTCTTAATATTTTTAGTTTTAAACAATGTAGAAGAACATTTAGTAGAAAAATGTGTTTAATGTATATTGAACTTTTTTTCCCCCTCAGAATTAAATTTTTCTTATCCTTAAATTTTCCTTATCTGTGTTATAGCAGAGGACTTTTAATAGACTACTTACATTAAGTTCAACTTACTAGATGCTGCGTTTTTTGAAATAGCTTTTGGCATCCAGGGTTAGTGTAAAGTATATGTGCCAAGAAACTTGTAGATCAGTCTAATGATGGAAAAGTCTAAGAAACTCTTTATTTTTTTCCCATTGTATGGGAACTTTATGCTGTCAAATACAAATGAGTTTTATTAAAACAGGAACATAAAATATGTATTCCTGTTTTAATAAAACTCATTACGCCAAGGCTCATATATAGCATTTATATTAATCATAAATTAGTGTTGCATTAAGAGTCACCATGTTAACTGCAGAAGATATATAACTGGTTTACAAAATTTGATTTATGTAGGCTGTCATATAGTACAAGATGAATGAACCTTGGAGCACACCTCGGACATTTGTTTTTGTAGTTTCTCCAGAATTTGTCCTTTGTTGCATTTCTCATGTTCACCATTTTTTTTCCCCCAAATTTGCAGGCATCATGACCGGAAGATGTGTATAATAGGACTGAGTATTCTTTTGGAATTGCAGAATCGACCTCCTGCAGTAGATGCTGTGGTGGGACAGATTGTTCCCTCAATTCTTTTCCTTTTCCTTGGCCTGAAGCAGATCTGTGCCACTAAGCAACTGCTAAACCGGGAAGATCACTCAAAAGCAGAAAAAGCTGATATGGAAGAAAATGGTAAAGTCTTCTCATTGCAATGAATGCTAGAATTGATTTTGATTTGAGCATGCATTTTCTTTGAATATCTGTCTATATGGAGTCATAAAACAGATTTACATTCTGCACATAGAACAAATAGTTTGGGCCTGGTTGACTTGATATTAATTATATAATGTGGCATAAACTTAGGTTTGTGCACCCTTTGACATTTAAAACTGTCAATGAGTTTTTATGGAGACTAGTAGATGTTACACATTAGGAAATATATTTGTAACAGAATCAAGTGGTCTTGACTACAAGTTAGAACCTAGTATTTCATTTTCTTCTTCTTTGTGCCTCAATGAAGGCAGCAGCCATGAGTTAAACGAACCATTAGATTAAGAGCAGAAGTGTTAGTACAACAGATTAGTTAGTAGAGAGTGATTTTTTTTTTTTAAGGTTCTTAAGTGACTCATGACCAAAAGTATTTGAGAGATATATTTGTGATTTAAATATAAGTTATGGGTAAAGTACTTAAATGAAGGTGATTTGCTTAATTGAATCAGAATAAGATTGTTAGAGTCAAGAATATAAGGCTTTTATTTTGCTTAGCAATGAGATTAAAACTACTTGCCAAAGACCAGGAGGTAGCATTATCCAATTCCAAGGGGAGCTTTTCCTCTTCTGGTTAAAAACAGACATTTTGTTAGCTCAGAAAAATAAGAACTCTTCCTCAAAAACATACAACTCTATTTTTGATGCTAAATTCTGTGATTTTTAGCATGTATAGATTTCAAACACTTTTAACTTAACTGGCATCATCCCAGTTTGTTCATGTACAGGAATTGTAAACTACCTTTCTTCTACCCTCAACACAATACAGCTTTGAATTTGTTTTTTCTGAATTTTATGTAGGTCTTTTGAAGTAATGCTTCTTTATTAGAAATTTTGTTTGCTTGTTTAATTTGTTTTGTATTTTTGGCTAAATATGTTCCAACAATTATAGAATTCCTTTTTTTAGTATGTTATTGTCTCTAATTTTTTGCTTTGCAAACTCTTTATTGGCTTATATTACTATGGCTTGAAGGAAAATTTTCTAATAATACCCCAGACTTTCTTGTTGGTTTCCTACCAAAGTGTGGAATGATTAACTAGCAAAGATATTTCTTATTTCTTATTCTCTTTATAACTATATCTTTAGCATGTATTTTTTTTGTAGTTTGGTCCAAACTATGGTTAATTGCCTCATTCCTAAAACTATCTTGTAGTTTAACCTAGCTGCTTCAGTATGGTGTGCTTTATAGAACTAGTTTTAGATTAATATTGCCTGGTTTGGGTTTACTCCAGGTTTTTCCTCTTATGGTTTTTGTTTTATATTTGCTGTCTTCCTGTTACAGTATTCCAGTTACAATCTAACTGCTAGGAACAGATTGGCGCTACAAATAGATACAGAATCCATGGTGATATGCAATTTGGCTTTTTATAATAACTTTTCAAGTCACACGTAGCTAACTACTTTATATATTTATATATATATATATATATTTACATTTTTACTATTTTTCTGAATTATAAATTGAAAGGTTTTTTTTTTTTTTTCTTTTTTTGAGACAGAGTCTCACTCTGTTGCCTGGGCTAGAGAGCCGTGGCGTCAGCCTAGCTCACAGCAACCTCAAACTCCTGGGCTGAAGCAATCCTCCTGCCTCAGCCTCCCGAGTGGCTGGGATGACAGGCATGCGCCACCATAACTGACTAATTTTTTTCTATATATTTTTAGTTGAATTGACAAGTTTTAATTATATATATTTATGGGGTACAAAGTGATGTTATGATTTATGATATGTGGAGTGATTAAATCAAACTGATTAACGTATCCATCACCTTCAATACTTATTTTTTGTAGTGAAAACATTTGAAATTTACCGTCTTATCAATTTTTTTTTTTTTCTTTGAGACAGAGTCTCACTCTGTTGCCCAGGCTAGAGTGAGTGCCGTGGCGTCAGCCTAGCTCACAGCAACCTCAAACTCCTGAGCTCAAGGGATCCTCCTGTCTCAGCCTCCCGAGTAGCTGGGACTACAGGCATGCGCCACCATGCCCGGCTAATTTTTTCTATATATATTTTTAGCTGTCCATATAATTTCTTTCTATTTTTTAGTAGAGGTGGGGTCTCGCTCTTGCTCAGGCTGGTCTCGAACTCCTGAGCTCAAACGATCCGCCCACCTCGGCCTCCCAGAGTGCTAGGATTACAGGCGTGAGCCACCGCGCCCGGCTTATCAATTTTGAAATGTACAGTACACCATTATTAACTATATTCACCATACTGACAATAGATCTCAAAAAACCAAAACAAAAAACCCTTATTCCTCCTGTCTGAGAGTTTGTACCCTTTGGCCAACATCTCCCCATTCCCACCCACCCTCTAGCCACTGGTAACCACCATTCTACTTTCTACTTCTATGAGTTTGATTGTTTTAGGTTCCACATATAATGAGAACATGTGATATTTGTCTTTCCATGCCTGGCTTATTTCACTTAGCATAATGGCCTCCAAGTTCATCCATGTGGCACATGACAATTTTCTTCTTTAAGTCCAAATAGTATTCCATTGTGTATATACACCACATTTTCTTCATCCATTCATTTGTTAATGGATACTAGGTTGATTTCATCATAACTTGACTATTGTGAATAGTGCAGCAGTGAATATGGGAGTGCAGATATCTGTTCCACATACTCTTTTGGATAAATACCCAGAAGTGGGATTGTTGGATCTATATTTTTACTATTTCTATTAGCAGAAATGAAATCATTTTGGCATTTGCAAGCAGTTCATAAACAACTTAGTTAATTAAGAGACCTGAATTCTCAATGGGAGGTCACTGTTGTTTAAAACACATGCACTGGCTGCACAATCATTTTATGTCTCCCTTCCCCCTTTTTTTTTTTTAAAGAGAAGAGCCAAGTGCATTGGCTCATACCTATAATCCCAGCATGGGAGACCAAGGCAGGAGGATTGCCTGAGGCCAGGAGTCTGAGACCAGCCTGAGCAACATAGCAAGACCCCCATCTCTACCAAAAACAAAAAAAAAAATGAGCTGGGTGTGGCGGCGAGTACCTGTAGTCCTAGGTACTTGAGAGGCTGAGGCAGGAGGATCACTTGAGCCCAGGAGTTTGAGGCTTTGGTGAGCTATGATTGGGCCACTGTACTCCAGCCTGGGCAATGGAACAAGACCTTGTCTCTAAAAAGGAAAAAAATTAATTTTGGCATCTTTAATTAAATAGTATTCTTACATTAACGAACATGGGGCAGCCATAGCGTAGCAGTAGTACTGTTCAGTCAGATGACAGATTTAGAGAGGCTTTTCAGTGAGGAGGATAAAGTCATTCTCAATTTAGCAAATTACAGGAAAGATAAGGTTAATTTATAATTTTAGGTAAAATTATGTGATAGTTTTTCCATTTCCAGAATGTTATTTTATAACCTTTTTTTAATGAAATTTTATATTTTGTCCTTATGTGTTTTGATTCCTTTTAAAACATGAACGGATTCACAGAGGAGATTTCGAGTGATGAAGAGGAGACGAATGTAAATGCCCAAGCAATGCAGTCAAATAATGGAAGAGGTGAAGATGAGGAGGAAGACGATGATGACTGGGATGAAGAAATATTGGAAGAAACTGCCCTTGAGGGATTCAGCACTCCGCTTGACCTTGACAGTAGTGTGGATGAATATCAGTTTTTTACACAAGCTCTGCTAAGTATGTCTTTATGTTCTGAATCTTCATATATTTTTCCTAAATTCTTTCTTCATTTCTTCCTGTTAGAAGTTGTTTTGGGATCTGCCCCAAATTGGTCTAGATTCTTTTTTTAAATTTTATTTGTTCTTTGTTGTAGAAATCCTCAAGCATATATGAAATGAGAGCGATTAAAATAATACAAACCTATCACCCAATCCTAGCAACCTTCATCATTGTAAAGTAGCAGGGTGAGCTTATAGATTATCCTCACAAAAGCAATTTTGGGCAAGAATATCTGCATATATTTTAGGTATGAATGGACAAGCATTTTTACAGAAAAGAATGAAAAACTTCAGGCATATGTTGCTTAAAAATTGTGGCCACAAACTTATTAGTAATTCACAGTCCCTGTGGGAAGGAGCTGCTGGTGTGACTTTCTGTTATATAAGCAGTTTGCCAATTTCGTACAGCAAGGGAAGCTATAAATACAGTTAAAGGACTCATAAATGATTGGGAGAAAATATTTGCTACGTACACTATTACAGGTTCAATGTACACAGGGTACAAAGGCCATCTACAAATGGATAGGACCAGTAACCCAGTATAAAAATGGGAGATGTAAATGGAAAATTTACAGAATAAAAATAAATAAAAAGCCAATGAAAATATTTAGGAAATTATTAACAAAAGAAATTATTCAGAATCCCATTAATGTAGATTATTTGTTTTATGGTTAGATAGTATTTCTTTCTTTCTTTTTTTTTTTTTTTGAGACAGAGTCTCACTCTGTTGCCTGGGCTAGTGTGCTGTGGCATCAGCCTAGTTCACAGCAACCTCAAACCCCTGGGCTCAAGCGATCCTCCTGCCTCAGCCTCCTGGGTAGCTGGGACTATGGGCATGCGCCACCATGCCTGGCTAATGTTTTCTATGTATTTTTAGTTGTCTAGATAATTTCTTTCTATTTTTTTTAGTAGAGACGGGGTCTTGCTCTTGCTCAGGCTGGTCTCGAACTCCTGAGCTCAAACGATCCACCCACCTCGGCCTCCCAGAGTGCTAGGATTACAGGCGTGAGCCACTGTGCCTGGCTGGTTAGATGGTATTTCTACAGTGATACCATAATTTATTTCAACTGTTGGATGTTTAAAATTATTTCCAATTTTTTGCTATTATAAGCAATATTAAAGTAAACATTCTTGTGTAGAAAATATTGTTATTAACAAGGCAATACTAGTACATTGGTACTATTTAGTGTCGCTACAAATACCATTAATGATGAAAAAAACACCCTCATGTTTTTATTGAAATTTAGCAGGAATTAGACGCAGAGAGCATAGGGAATGATATTCTAAAATGTGGAGAAAATATGAGCATATGGAGAGTGTGCTCTTAGGCAGTTGTTCCTGGACATGGGTGTGTGTCACAGTCACCAAGGAAGCTTTTAGATCTTGGGTGCTATCTCAGGAAATGTATTTTAAAAACGCTCAAGTCAACGTTAGGCAACCAGCTTGGGACCAGCATGTAGGGTCCACTACCCAAAGTCTCTATGAAGGTATCAAGTCGGACTGGATTGTAGTAACCTTGAATTCTAGACTGAGGAGGTCTTTATCCCATTTCCCCCTGGAATAGTGTTGAAACTTGTTCCGTGCGAGGGCGACCTTGGGGATGTGGTGGTTCACATCAGGGAAGCTACCAGGTGATGCAGAAAGAGCTGAAGGCGGCGAGATGCAGGAACCAAGCATGAGATTGATCCCTTTATTGAGGGACCTGGAGTCGGAGGGTGGCATTTGATGGAAAGGAGCATATAGGTGAAAGATATAAAGAAGCAGAGGGGACGGACATGGTGGCTTATGTTTGTAATTCCAGCACTTTGGGAGGAGGAGGCAGGAGGATTGCTTGCTTGAGGCTGTGAGTTCAAGACCAGCCTGGGCAACATGGCAAGACCCCATCTGAACAACAACAAAAAATTAGCCAGGCATGGTGGCATGCACCTGTAGTCCCAGCTACTTGGGAGGATAAGGCAGGAGGATTGCTTGAGCCTGGGAGTTTGAGGTTGCAATGAAGTGTCATTGGGCCTGAGCAATAGAGCGACACCCTGTCTGGAAAAAAAAAAAAAAAAAGCAACAGTTTGGGTGTGGAGAGGGGGGCATGGTCAAAGATGTTAAGGATTTACAGTGGTTGACTGGGGGACTAATAAACTGGTGAGGAACATGAGATAAAGAGGGCTTGGGAGGAAAATGTCAAATTTGGTTTTGTAATAGTTGTGCTGTTTGAGGTGCAGTATTCAAATGGAGCAGTTCAGTAGGCTTAGGGGAAGGTTTTGCCTAAATGTATAGATTTGAGTCCTTGGTGTAGGAGCAATGCTGAAGCTGCAAGTAGTATGAAAATTCAAGAGGAAAATGGTTATAAGTGAGTAGAGGTGTTTACCAAGACCCAGATTTTAGAGAACATCCATAGAGAGAAGACAGTGAAGGAGGCAGAGAACTAGGCAGAGATTCACCATGTCCTAACCTTCCTTTGACACCACATGTAGTTGGGTGCTGAGTGGGTGCTCAGAGGTAATCCTCTGTTGGATTATCTTGTGTTCATTACAGTACTGTACTCTTTGTTTCTTACTGTCTGTGATAATTTCATCGTAATTTGATCATGTTACCAGTTCTCTGAAATAATAATGGTCACTGTACTATCTTATCTTTTCTTCCTCCCCCTTTTTGCCCCCAAAATGCAACAGCTGTGCAAAGTCGGGATGCTGCCTGGTACCAGTTGCTGATGGCTCCACTCAGCGAAGACCAGAGGAGCGCACTGCAGGAGGTGTACACACTGGCAGAGCACCGCAGGACAGTGGCAGGTCAGCTGGAGTCACCTCCCGATTGGACGCATGTGTCAGTGCCAACAGTCATTCTTGCTTGATGAGCTAGGGTTGTCTAAATACTGCTTTTAAAATTGTTAGAGAACAGCCTTCAAGATAATAAGGAATTGTCATTGTTGTAGGATTATTATTATTTTTTTCCTTAAGACACCGCATCTCCACTGTTGCTCAGGCAGTGGTGCGATCATAGCTCACTGCAGTCTTGAACTCCTGGCTCAGGTGATCTTCCTGCCTCAGCGCCCCAAATAGCTAGGACTACAGGCACATGCCACCATACCTGGACAATTTTTAAGATTTTTTTGTAGAGATGGGGTCTTGCTATGTTGCCTAGGCTGGTCTTGAACTCCTGGCCTCCGGTCATCCTCTTGCCTTGGCCTCACAAAATGCTGGGATTACAGGCCTGAGCCACTGTGACTGGCCTGATTATTCTTTTTAATCGTGATGTCTTAGCTCTGCAAAAACCTATGCATTGACACATGTCTATTAGTGGTGTTCTCATTCACATCCTTATTGTATTTTGGAGGCAAAGGTACAAAGTGAGGGTTGGGATGCCTCTTACTGAGGAAGACTTAATTAGCTAGATCACCCACGTAAACATCTCAGCCACAGGTGGACCAAAGGGACATAATGAGTTCTTGTGAGGAGGTCGTGTTCCTAGAAATTAAATGCTCTCCATTCCAATTTGTTGGGCTTTATGTGTTATTGATTCTTGTTGATTTTCAGTTTTTAAACTGGAGAAATTATTTTATGTTGATTATTATGGCCACTTTAGATTATTAATGGAAAAGATTTTGTAGTTACAAAAATATTTTAGTAGGGCTGGGTGCGGTGGCTCACGCCTGTAATCCTAGCACTCTGGGAGGCTGAGGCGGCTGGATTGCTTGAGGTCAGGAGTTCGAGACCAGCCTGAGCAAGAGGGAGACCCAGTCTCTACTAAAAATAGAAACAAAAAATTAGCCGGGCATGGTGGCTCACGCGTGTAGACTCAGCTACTTGGGAAACTGAGGCAGGAGAATCGCTTGAGCTCAGGAGTTGGAAGTTGCTGTGAGCTAGGCTGACGCCACAGCACTCACTCTAGCCCGGGCAACAGAGTGACACTCTGTCTCAAAAAAAAAAAAAAAAAAAAAAAATTTAGTGGGAAACATCATGCACTAGGCATCTACAGTTTAGAACTCTGGTTCTTCTGCATGGACTTAGATTTTCAGTTCTACGCACAGATTGTCCCTCCTAATGTGAGAAATCTGGGTGCCCTTTCAGCAATAGAGACTGTGAAGCTAGTCGAATACAACTTTGAGACTGGTTTTCATTTCATTCATTTTTTTGCAAAGTTTTTCCTTGATAGTTGGGGTCTATTAAACGCTGACATTCAATTTGGCAGAGTAAGTATTACCACAAGTCACATTCCTTCAGATTTCTAAGTATATAAAGAATTTGGCACCTTTGACATTATCTCCAACCTTGTCACCTTAAATACTCTTTTTTCCCCTCTCTCCTGCAACTCCTTTCTTTTGGAAAATGCTAGAGGCAAAGAAGAAGATTGAACAACAGGGAGGCTTCACATTTGAAAACAAAGGCATCCTCTCTGCATTTAACTTTGGGACTGTGCCCAGCAACAACTGAAGGAGGGGACGTCAGCCGACCAGAGATCATGGCCACATTTTATTTCACAAGGGGAGCGTGAGGGTCAAGAGGGGGAGAAACGAGGGGCTGCTTTTCAGGGCCCTCCTGCTGTGCTAGTTCCCATCTGGCATCAGGCAGCACTTTTCTCCACTCTCCCTTTCCCCTTTGACCTTTCTCACTCGGAAATCTAGATATTTTATTAATAAACAGCTACTGTAACGTATGAAATGAAAGAAAAACAGAATCATCAGATTGAAGAGGACAAACCATACGCTTCAAAGGCTGGGTGCCCAAGGTGGTTTTAGAGGATTGGATCGACTTGCACGTCTCAGGTTTTTGCCATGCAGAATCAATGGATTTATGCGGATAACAGTGCCTTCTGTTGTACATGAATTATCAGAAAAATTTTTTTGGAGTGCATTGCAATTTTTTTTAAAGCATAAAACATATTTCTAGATATAATGTAAACCTTGGTTATATGTCAACTTACTCTGCATTTTACTCTGTGAATTTACTGTTAGGCAGTTAGCTGCGAGTCACTCTGGTTTCAAAAACATCACTGCTCCCTTTGCTCACCCTGCTGCCGGGAGCCTGCGTCAGGGGTTGTGAAACATGCACTGGCTCTGGTTTTTTATAAGATGTTTTGTGGCTTTCTTAAGAAGTGTCTTATTCCTTCTTCCATCATATTTTTCTGCCTTGAAAGGGGTGGTATTTCTTTTGGGGTCAAGAAATACGCATATCAGTTTCACTCATAACCTTGTAAGTTACGAGTGGTCCTGCCAACAGTTTCTTGGCAACAAGTGGCAGGGGCTCTTTAGTCACTGGAGTCAACAGTAAGTCTGAATATATTCTGAATCACATACTTAACTATACAGTTAATTCATAGTTATACCTAAAGCACATTGAACTTCTAGGAGAAAGGTGCTACATAGGCACACTGTCTTTCTTGATATGGGGGCTTGCATTTTCAATAACTTATCATTCCAGCTATGTTGGACCAGGGTCCAAAGCATTTTATAATGATTTTTTTAATCTAGCAAAAAGACCCAAACAAATCTAACTTTTTGCTTTCTCACACATTTGAATTTTCTCCTGCCTAATTTGTTCTAGTCTTTATTTATAGCTCAGTTTGACAACTGAAGTTTTTGAAAGGTTGTGCAGACTCCATGTTAAAGAAGAAGAAAATTTTTTCCAAGGCTTGGTTCAGCTGCACTCTTAGATGGGTTATGATGTAAGATAGCCTATAGACAATGTTGCAGATGGACATCACAATTGTTTTTCTGAACTGGTTCAAGACCAGAACATGGATCACAGTGTTTTCGTTCAGTGGAATGAAAATGTATCTTCAGAATTTAACATATTACTGGATGTGATACAACTTTTCATTTTTGTGAAATGGAAAATTCAGAAATTCACAGCTTAAATTTCCCATCAGTGACTGGAGGAATTTTTTTCAGGGGCTTCATATATTGCCCTCCCTATTCATGTATTAACTCTTTTTAGACTTTTAGATTAAGTAATTTTTACAGAAGTAGCCTGAAAAACGATGAGTTTTGGAGCTAAATGACCCCCTGCTTTCCTCTGTCCTTCCCTTCACAAGGCATTGAAGCTGAATGTGCCAACGACAGTCAGAAGAGAAAGATGGCACTGGGGGAAATTTTAGAGAGCTTTGAAACTCTTTTTATTCTCCTCATATTAATTTTAACGTAAATAGTATGCCTTCACACTGGATTGTAAAAGGCATCTGATTTTAGAGATTTTATTTTGTGATGTTTGTCTTCTACAGTATTAAAGGGAAAGAAGTATTAATGTGCATCACCCTATCTTGTTTTTGAAGCCAGGGTAGTTGTATGATTTTGTTACCAGCAGCGCTAACCTGAATGTGACCTGGTTACTTTGGAAATGCAGGAACTTACACGAATGTACTGTAAAATAAAATGCGGACTGATTCCCAGGATTCTGAAGTCTTCTTGTGTGAAATGTTTTCTGAAATAGGAAGGTGCCTTGGGCAGGTGCTAAAACCCATCAGTATGTTTTCCTGATTTCTGGGGACCTGAAGCAAGGTGACCATTGGCCTGGGAGGGTAACAAGGTCTCCTCAGGAACAGCTAAAGCATGGGGAGAATGGTAGGAGCCAGAGCCCATCTCAAACCAGGGTGTCCAACAAGAGTGACAGGGCTCTGAAAGGTCCATTTCAGGACCTTGGAGGAAAGGGACAAGTCACTAAAATGGAGCCATTTTCTGATGGGCTACTATCAAATTAGGAGTGGTCAAAACTGAACTGGTAAATGCTGGCCTTCTGATTCTCAATATAGTCATGTGTTGCTTAACAGAGATACATTTTGAGAAATGCCTTTTTTAGGCAATATCATCATACAAATGTCATGAGTGTACATACATGAACCTAGATGGGATAGCCCACTGCACACCTAGGCTGTATGGTATAGCCTATTGCTCCTAGGCTATAAACCTGTACAGCATGTTAACTGTACTGAATGGTGTAGGCAATTATAACACAATGGTAAGTATTTGTGTATCAGAACATATCTAAACATAAAAAAGGTGCAGTAAAAATACAGTATAAAAAGTAAAAAATGGTACATCTGTATAGGGCACCTAACATGATGGAGCGTACAGGACTGGGAGCTGCTGTGGGTGAGTCCGTGGGGAGGGAATGTGAAGGTCTAGGACACTACGCTATTGCAAACTGCATAAATACTGTTCAGTTAGGCTACACTGTGTATAAAAATCTTTTTCTTTAATAAACTATAGCTTATTGTAACTTTTTTACTTTATAAACTTTTAACATTTTGACTCACTTAGCTTAATCATTGTACAGCTGTACAAAAATATTTTCCTTTATATCGTTATTCTATAAGCTTTTTTGTACATGAATATTCATAGCAACTTTATTCTTAATAGCCAGAAACTTAACTCACATGCCCATCAGTAGGTGAATGTATTTTTAATTTTTATTTTTATTTCAAAATATTACAAGGGTAAAAATGTTTTGGTTACATGTATCGATTTTGTAATGCTTGAGTCAGGGCTACAAGTGTGCCCATCACCCATATAGTGTTCATTGTAACTGTTAGGTAGGTTTTCGCCCATCCCTCCCCACTCCCTCCCTGCTGCTTGATTTCCATTGAGTTTTACTTCTGTCTATGCCGTGTGTGCTCGTTGGTTAGTTTCAATTTAATAGCAAGTATATGCCGTGTGTGTTTTTCCATTCTTTAAATACTTAGGATAATGGTCTCCAGTTCCACCCAGATTGCTGCGAAAGGCCTTAATTCATCCTTCTTCATGCCGGAATAGTATTCCACAGTATACATACACCACATTTTGTTAATCCACTCATGAATTGATGGGTGCTTGGATTGATTCATTCCACATCTTTGCAATTGTGAATTGTGCTGCAATAAACATTTGAGTACAAGTGTCTTTTTGATAAAATGACTTCTTTTCGTTTGGGTAAATACCCAATAGTGACATTGCTGGATGAAATGGTAGGTCAACTTTTAGTTCTTTGAGGAATTGCCATACTGTTTTCCACAGAGGTGGTACTAATTTGCAGTCCCACCAACAGTGTGTAAGTGTTTCTTTCTCTCTGCATCCAGGCCAGCATCTGTTGTTTTTGGACTTTCTAATAAATGCCATTTTAACTGGGTAAGGTGATCTCATTGTGGTTTTAATTTGCATTTTCCTGATAATTAGTGATGTTGAGCATTTTTTTTTTTTTTTTTTTTTTAGATAGTCTCACTGTGTCACCTGGGCGAGAGTGCCGTGGCATCAGCCTAGGTCACAGCAAACTCAAATTCTTGGGCTCAAGCGATTCTCCTGCCTCAGCCTCCTGAGTAGCGGGGACTACAGGCGCACGTCATCATGCCTGGCTAATTTTTCTATTTTTAGTAGAGATGGGGGTCTCACTCTTACTTAGGGTGGTCTCGAGCTCCTGACCTTAAGCAATCCTCCCGCCTCGGCCTCCCAGAGTGCTAGGATTACAGACGTGAGCCACCATCCGTGGCTGAGCATTTTTTCATATGTTTATTGGCCATTTGTCTATCATCTTTGGAAAAGTTCATGTCTTTTGTCCACTTTTTAATGGGGGGGGGTTTGTTTCTTGCTGATTTGCTTGAGTTCTTTGTAGATTCTGTGTATTAGCCCTTTATCAGTTACATAGCTTGCGAATATTTTCTCCCATTCTGTAGGTTGTCTGTTTGCTCTGTTGATTATTTCTTTAGCTGTGCGGAAGCTTTTTAATGTAATAAATTCTCATTAATTTTTGTTGTTGCTGTGATTGCCATTGGAGTCTTCTTCATAAATTCTTTGCCTAGGCTGATTCTAGAAGAGTTTTTCCAACATTTTCTTCTAGAATTCTTATGGTGCATGCCTTACATTCAAGTCTTTTATCTATCTTGAATTAATTTTTGTGAGTGGTGAGAGATATAGATCCTGTTTCAACCTTCTGCCTGTAGCTAGCCAATTTTCCCAGCACCATTTATTAAATAGGGTTTCTTTTCCCCAGTGTACGTTGTCTGCTTTGTCAAAGATCAGTTGACTGTATGTGATGGTTTTATATATTGGTTCTCTGTTCTGTTCCATTGGTCTGTCTCTGTTTTTGTGCCAATACCATGCTATTTTGGTTACTATAGCCTTGTAGTATAGTTTGAAGACAGACTACCTCTTGATAAGAGATATCTTTCTGAGGAACGTGGGAAGACAGATTTCACTGTCTGCTAAAATCATCCATCCTGTGGGTACAGAAATCATCCTGGGGTCTGAGGCTTCAATCAGCACATGGAAAACAACTTTCTGATTTCAAGGAAGCTACTTTTAACTTTTCCCTGTTTCTTAAGGTAGAAGTCTGTTGGCAAATAAAAGTCCACATGCTTTCTGACATCACTTCTGACTCTTGTTGCTATTTATTTACCATTTACCTTTGAAAGTGACCTGCTTAAAGATAAACGTATTCCATTTTAAAGAGCAGTGATTTTGTGTAAAATATAGCACAAAGCTCAGAAAGTTCCAATAAATATTTTCTCTAGTACTTTGTGAAAATGTAGAAATCTGTGAGAAATATTGGGGGAAAGGCACGATGAAGAGAATGAGACAAAGGTTATTAAAAAGAGAAATTGAACAGAAGACAAAGGATAAACTATGTTTTCCAGTATGAGTGTGAAGACACTGATTAATCATTTTGACAAGTGAGGCAGGAGAAGCCTTTAAAAGCCTTCTGTTTATTTGAGGACTACAGGATGGATTATTTGTGTTATCAGAAATCCTATCTGTCTTCTAAACTAGGATTACATACTCTCTCCTACGCTTTGCAGTATGAGTAAGGACAACATACCCTGTATTGCTAGCAAAACAGTCAGACATTGCCCAAACAAGAACACTGGAAAGGCAATGTGTGGACATGTGATTTGAGGCAGAACTAGGCAATCTCCAAAATTCCTCCATATCAAGATTCTATGATAGGCTAAAAACGGAGAGTGAATATAATACCTGAATTTTCCTAAAAATGGTCTCAATTGTCTACTTTCAAACTAAGCTATACCTAAAAACAGGACAATCTGTAGCTTAGACTCAGTTTGCGTATGTTTACAGATGTTAGGCCTTTGTTCTCTGGGACTATTATTTGTTTTTATTTTTAGCAGCCTTCATTTTTTTAATATGTAAAACTTTCTACAAATGAAAAGGCATGATCTAATTTATAGGTCATATTTACATGACCATAAAACCTTATTTGCAGCCATGGGTGAATTAATTTTTCATGTTTTCAGACATTATCTTGAGTTATACTTTTGAATGTGCTCATTTGTAGTAATGGCTGTGTCTGTGACTTAGCGGATCATCTCCTAACCCCTGCAGTTGGGATAGTTCTTCAATACATCAGTGTAAAGTGCATGACAAACTGGCACTGCTGCAAAGCTGTTTCTCAGAATTATTCGAGAGCACTCACAAGCCTGGGCGTGCCTCTCTGCCTTTGGGTTCTATTTTTACCATCTCATGTTTCTGTTCAACTTGGAAATCCGATTTTTAGAGATATTTGGTTTACAGTGAATTGTGGGGTCTAAACACGAACAGAATCGCTCGCGTAACGTAATAACACAGGCTTTTGGCCCCCCACATCTTTTGTTGAGCTGTCACTTGGCTATGGTGACACTGTCAATTTTATTCTGCCGTATAGAGAACCACTAAATTAGAGTCATGGATTGTGCTGCCGATCAGATTTGACAGAACCTCTAAGAGATTTTGCAGTGGGACGAAATCAAACATGGTCCAGTTGTACTAACTGTGATTAACAGTATACCCTCATTAAAGAGAGAGGTTTTTTAAATAATGTAAAGTGCATTTCTGTATAGTGGATCTATTTTCCACTGCGTGCTTTCTAGAGCATTGTAAATGTGGTCCTCAGGATATTATGACCCTTTTAAAGCAAAGTTTAAGTATGGAGTTTAAAAACATGAGGGAGAATGTCCTAAAAATGGAGTTAATGTACCTTTGTATAATTCCCTCTTTTCAAAGCTGTAGAAATGTACAGAAGTCACCAGAAATGGAGGAGGAAGAATGACTCAAAATCACCATGTAAGAATATGGAAGTGAGTTGGGCCGTGGCCAGCTCCTGCCTTGGCCATGCACACTGGCAACAGAGGAGAGGCTATCAAGCTATTTGCCTTCACCCCAGGGCCACCTTCGTTCAGTTACTAACACTGGACAGAGATAGGGTGACTTTGCTTATCCCCAGCATTTCAAAGAGTATTTTTGCCTACCCACATTTCCTGATACTCTCTAAAACATTCTAGAATTTCTAACTCTTGATATATTGTTTCTTGCCTTTAAAAAGAGGACTTATATGCCCACATGCCTTTTAAAGGTCATTGATATCATTTTTGGCAAGTTTTTGTACTTTGTCATTCTCATTTATTTTACACTCCAATTTCTAGTTTTTCTTTTTTTTTTCTTAGTTTTTCTTTATATGCTTCTTTATTTCACTCTAATAATTTAGTTTTTATTAGAAACATAGCTGTAAGTGCTAAGCTCATTAAATATCTACTAGAGTTTTAGAGATGGAATGATTCTTAATCTGGTTCACTCTATTTTGACTATTTGATATATAAAAAAAAAAAACAGATGGAGGGAGAAGAGTAGATGTAGGAACAAAGTGATTAATGGTATAAAACATGTTGCCCTCATTGGGAAAGCTGGGAACACAGTCAAATCTTCCCAGTGAAAAATTCACCCAACCTGCACAGTTCCAAAGGCTTTGTTGTGTGCTTGTGTGTGGGGTGGAAGGGTGATCATGGTGCTGAAACTGATGCCAGAGATGGCACGGTGACGACTTTGAGATGTATATCTTTTTCCGTTGTACCTCTACTTGTCCCACCCCTGCCCCAGTCCCCTGCTTTGTGTGGCGCACACAGTAGGTGTGACTTATTGTTAGCACTTGTGGTCAGTACTTGTTATTTTCCGACTTGTTGATTTCCCACCGCTCTTCTCAGTAACATAGAACATAGCCAAGAAGAGATCATTCTTACAGCCCTGAAGGGCAGAAAATGAAGTTGACTTAATTATCCATTTGTTAACACACCCTACCTATAAACTTAAAATGAGGTGGAAAGAAAAAGTATGGAAGCTTGTTCATGATGAGCAAGCTATTAGAGCTGCTGTAGGATGACTTGAATTTTTAAATTTTATTTTAGTATTTTAGACATAAAGTATTAAAAGGGTGTATTGCTTTGGACGGTAAAGGCTACTATCAATTTGATAGCAGTTCAAGAAAACAACTTGAGTATACCAATCATTTGGTTGTTTTTATTTTTGTTTCTAAAATTGCAGATGGACTTTGTGAACTAAGACTCTTGGAAAACAGCCGGTTTCTATGCTTTGATTTTTATGAAAATCAAAATCAAAGAGGGAAAGGTAAAATGATATTTTTTTGTTTTGGAAATTAAGCCAACTGTCTTAGTGCTAACCAGAAACAAATCTACATTCTTTATTCAGAAGGTTAAGCAGTAACTCAATGATTCTGTTTTATAGACTCTTTATTTTTAATATTATTGTTAGATATTACTCTTAATTATTAGCCAAAGCTATTCAGCAAGAGAAAGGTAATTTTTAGGAAATCTGAGTTTCTGCATGTTAGTTCCTGATTTTGCCACTGGCTTGATAGGATTTTCTTTATCTGTAGAATAAGGATTTGCAGAGGGAGACCTGGCTTTCCCGGTGACTTATACCCTCATAATTGTGAGTGTGACATTTTATAAAAGGAAGATTGTCTTCATTCTTAGTTTTTTCCTTAACTTGTAATTTAAAATAAAAACCAGGGAGAGAGGAAAATGGAAAAGTTATGTAGAAATTATCTTATACTTAATTTTAAAAACAACTTGTTTTGTATTTATAACAATACTGTATTCTTCAAAGAGAGCTTGGTTCCTAAAAGTAGTGCAGCTGTACCTCAGGGCACGCTATAAAAATTTTAGGAAACCACAATCATAAAGGAGCTGAAAAACAGCGTACTTAGATGTCTCCTGGATGAACAAAGGAAAGTCAAAAAATTGAAACTAGTTGCCTGGGAAACTGCTGACTGGGGTGGGGGTGGCCATTTAATGGGATTTTGGATTAGGCTTTTTTTGTCCCTAAACTTTTATCATTTCCTATTATGAATATGTTTTTTTTCCTCTTTTCTGCTATGCTATGAGGAAAGAAGGAATTTAGAAGGGCAAAGTGGGCCTTATCCCTGAGAGGTGAGAAACTGAGAGTGGCCAGCACTGTAGGTGGTCTGCAATGCTAGAGTTTGGGGTTGGGTGGGGGGAACTCTGCCAAACTGCCAAACACTTGGCTGCTTCCTCTGCCCCTATTTCTAAGACATATTTAGGGAAAACTCTGCATAGACCTCCTTCACAAGCCCTTTAATATGTTGTTTGTTTCTCTAGATTATTAGTTGTATAGTTCTTTGCATGCTAGTAATTTTTGATTCAATGCTGGAAATCGTGTTAAAAAAATAGAGGCTCCTGTTGAAGATGCCACTGAATAGAGAAAGTTCAAATTTTTCTTTGCTAAGAAATTAGAGTTGAATAAAGGGGGAACTCATTTAAATACAATCAAGGACTGAGTTGAGGTTAAAGTGCAGTTTTGGAAAGAGTTAGTCCACTTTATGTGTGCCCCTCTACCTAGGGCATGGCCCTCCAGGGTTTTTAGTTAAAAGATGAGTAGGTCTTTGTTTCCTCAGTACCAATGGACTGTGGGCATTTCTGTCCTATTTTTCAGAGGTTTGCAGCTTAGCTCTTTAGTCTCCCACTATAGCCATTTTTGGAATTAGCTGAATGCCTTGAGAGGGGAGACCAGCTACAAATAGATTTCTAATTTTGTCATTCCAGCCTTGAATGACCGCCCAAAGCTCTGTTAGTTTCTCTGTCTCCCCAGAAGAGATCCTCTGCCTGGACCAAGACCAGCTCCATCAGCTCCAGCCTATTCCCAGAATTGGCAAATGTCTCCTGGAGAAGGCAGCTGCAGATTCTCAGCTCATTTGTGCAAGGTTTTCTCTGCTTGGTACCTCGGATTTTAGTCCCTCTAGTACTGTTTGCTTTTACAGCTCTCTGATGCTTTAGCAAATATAATTTTTAAAAATGTATCTAGATTTTGTAGTTGTTCTCAGTGGGAACATTTTCCTGCTATGAATTCCATCATATCCAGAAACAGAAATATATTTTATTTAGTGTTTGTCTTTTTAGGTGTGTTCTCACTTTTGTCCATTTGATCTGACTTGGGCTGAGAGAAATGAAGTCTCCTACTACTGTTCTCATCTATTTCTTCCTGTGCCTCCTATGACTTCTGTTCTGCTGCTACATTGTTTAGGATAGAGATATTTATAACTGTTACATCTTCATTTTGGTTTGTATTCATTAGCATTATAAGTTGTCTTTTTTACTGCTTTTTTGGCCTGAATTCTGCTTCCTTTCGTATTATATTGCAACCATCACTTTCTTTTTGTTCTGCATTTTCCTGGTATGTTTTTGTTCATCTTTTTACTTTTAACTTTTTGGAATAATTTTGTTTTCAAGATGCCTCTTTAGAAAAACAGCTTTATGGAGGTATACTTGATATAAAAAATGCACATATTTAAATATAATTTGATGAGTTTGAACGTATGCATACACCCATGAAACAATTACCATGATCAAGGTAATAGACATATCTATCACCTCAGGTTCATTGTGCCTTTTTTTTTTTTTTTTTTTGGTGCTTTTTGTAAGAACATTTAACATGAGATCTACCCTCTTAACAAATTTTTAAATGCCTAATGTGTCAAGGTGACTCTTGTGTATAGCACAGGACCTGGGTTTATGACCTAGATTTGTGATTTAATCTGAAAATCAGTCTTTTTCTTTTACTAAATAAATTGAACTTATTTAAATTTATTGGTATGATTAATCTTAGTTCTATAGTATTATATACTATAAAATTTTAAAAATCTCTTCTATGTGGTCTCTTGCTTTTTGTTCTAGTGGCTACATAATTATACCTTTACTATTTTTATTCTTTCTTTAGAATTATATCTAATTTTCCTAATATAAGCAATATTAAAATTAGCTTATATTCTATTTTTCCTCCTTCACCCCTTCCCCTCAATCATATAATTTTCTTCGATAGTATTGTCTTTTTTTAGTGTTTACTTTTATATTGCTAAGTATGCTATACTTCTAAAACTTGACTTTTATTTATTGTTGTTGTTGCTGTGATTGCGTTTGGGGTCTTCTTCCTGATTAAATTAAAAAGCTTCTACACAGCCAAGGAAACTATCACCAGAGCAAACAGACAGCCTACAGAATGGGAGAAAATATTTGCATGTTACACATCTGATAAATGGCTGATAACTAGAATCTATATAGAACTCAAAAAAACAGCAAGAAAAAAATCAAACAACCCTATCAAAAAGTGGACAAAGGACATGAACAGAAACTTTTCAAAAGAAGATAGACTAATGGCCAACAAACATATGAAAAAATTCTCAACATCTCTAATCATCAAGGAAATGCAAATCATAAACCACAATGAGATATCACTTATCTCCAGTGAGAATGGCCTTTTTCAAAAAGTCCCAAAACAATAAATGTTCACATGGATGTGGAGAGATAGGAACACTCATACATTGCTGATGGGACTGCAAACTAGTACAACCTCTGTGTAAAGTAATATGGAGATATCTCAAAGAGCTACAAGTAGATCTACCATTTGATCCAGCAATCCCATTACTGGGCATCTACCCAAAAGAACAAAAGACATTCTGTAAAAAAGACATTTGCACTAGAATGTTTATAGCAGCACAATTCACAATTGCAAAGATGTGGAAACAACCCAAGTGCCCATCAATCCATGAGTGGATTAATAAAATGTGGTACATGTATACCATGGAGTTCTATTCAGCCACAAAATACAATGGCGATCTAGCACCTCTTATATTATCCTGAATAGAGCTGGAGCCCATTCTCCTAAGTGAAGTACCCGAAGAATGAAAAAACAAGCACCACATGTACTCACCATCAAATTGGTATTAACTGATCAACAATTAAGTGCACATATAGTGATAACATTCCTTGGGTGTTGGGCAGATGGGAGTGGGGAGAAGGGGATGGGTATATACACACCTAATGGGTGCGGTGCGCACTGTCTGGGGAATGGACATGCTTGAAGCTCTGACTTGGGTGGGGCAAGGTCAATATATGTAACCTAAATATTGGTACCCCCATAATATGCTGAAATAAAAAACATTAAAAAAAAATAAAACTTGACTTTTCAACTTTAAATATCTCTTGGTTTCCAGGTATTACAGATGAAGCAATCAGTGGGCTTACTCTTTTCGTCTGCTTTTCTGTCTCTCATTTTTGGTTTTTTAAAAAAGTTTCATTTTTTTAAAGTTATCAGATCTTATATCACTTTCATTCTATTCTGTCACCCTTATTTTCCCCTTTGTTTTTCTCTTATATACAAACAGACATATTTGCCCACGAAAAGTCTTTTTGTTAAGATTTCCCCAGTCATCCCTTGATTGGTTACAGATTTTCCTCTAGTAGCTTCCTTCATGTGAAATAAGAATTCACATGAACAGCATTCCCTGAATTCTTGAATGTTCCAAGCAATTCTATAGTAGTAACTGTTGAAAGGAATGTGATCAAGAGCTCCGTTGCTGCCAAGAGTGCCAGTTGGGACAACCACTGGAAAACAGATTTGCAACAACTTAAAACTTAAACATTCGTTATGCAGGAATTTCCTTCTTACCAAGAAAAACTCTTGCACAGGCGTAACAGGAGTCACATACAGGAAGGTTCCTAACAGCACTGTTTATGAGAGCAAAAACTGAATACCCATCAGCAAATGGACAAGTGAATCAAGGTATAGACCTCAAATTGAATTTTACACATCAGTCAAAATAACAGTCACCCCCAACATGACAGATGAATCTTAGCAATGTGCTGTATTTTATTAATGTTCATCTTTCTCTTTTTAGCATCTATAAAATTTTGATGTGTTTTACAATGGACGGCAGGTCATTGTTTCATTAGAAGATTTTTTTTCTTAGTCTTATATAAAGCAATTCTGGATCTTACATTTGATGAGGTCTTATTATTTGACAAAATAAAGTCTCAGAAGATTACATGCTATGTGATGCTTTTTGTATAAAGTTGAAAACAACTACAACTATGCAGTTTCTATTTATGAGTACATATATATGATAATACTAAATATGTGTGAGGGAATAATGAACAAACATGTCAGAATGGTGATGACCTCTGGTAGGGGAAGGCAGATAGAGTGGCTGGGAGTGGAGCACAGAAAGATGAAAGTTATTCTAGTTCTCATGTTGGTTTCATGGGTATTTATGATATTATTTAATATGATTTCTTTTAATAAAATAATTTAACAAATTTCTCTTAGGTTAACTAAGTATATATGCATCCATACATAAGGACTAAGAATGAAAATATGTCATGAACTAAGAATTCTTATTAATCTAATTTTATACATCTGAGGCCAAAACTAAATAAAGCTATGGTCTGTAGGCTTTGTATTAGAAGTAAAACTTGGCTGGTTCTTATTTATTACTTTGAGTATATTGTAAGTGTGTAAGTGTTTAAACTATCTTCTGGCATTTGAGTAATCTAATGTCATTCTGATTTACTTGCTTTTTTTTCCGTAAGTGACATAATCATTTTGCTTGGATTTCCAAATGATTTTCTTCATCTTTAAAGATTGTGACTTTACTAAGACGTGCCTAAGTGTTGTTGTTGCTGGGCCAACTGTCCCTGACACACAGTGTACCTGTTCAATAGGTAGACTTAAATCTCCTTATATTTCAAGAATATTTCCTATAATTATATTTTCAAATATATGTTGTATTGCACTATTTTTAAAAAAGTTTCTTCTTTTACATTCTATTATTTGTACATATGTAGGATATCCTTTGCCTGTGTGCTGTGTCTTATGATTTTGTCTCTCATTCCTATGATCTCTTTCTCTATTTTGGTTTCATTTTGCATGCTGTTCCCATTTCATTCCTGTCCATCTCTTACTGTGCTTTCTATAATATCTATTTTCTTTCATGCTTTGTAATAACTTATTCTTTATATTTGTTTATCGTTTTGCTTTCTTTTCTGAGTCCTGCCAGTTCCGCTTTATCTTCTTCCTGGTATCTACCATACCATCACCATCTGCCGTCTCTTCCTTCCTTCTCTCAGTTCTTCTAGTTCTGCTTTGCCATCTTCCTTCATAATTATGATTTTATTGGAATATGATTTTTATCTGCTCTGTGACATGTCTTTCTCATGAAAAAAAATTTTTTTTTTTGAGACAGAGTGTCACTCTGTTGCCCAGGTTAGAGTGCCATGGCATCAGCCTAGCTCACAGCAACCTCAAACTCCTGCGCTCAAGCGATCTTCCTGCCTCAGCCTCCCGAGTAGCTGGGACTATAGGCATGCACCACCATGCCCGGCTAATTTTTCTATATATATTTTTAGCTGTCCATATAATTTCTTTCTATTTTTAGTAGAGACGGGGTCTCACTCTTGCTCAGGCTGGTCTCGAACTCCTGAGCTCAAACGATACTCCTGCCTCAGCCTCCCAGAGTGCTAGGATTACAGGCATGAGCCACCGCGCCCGGCCTCATGAAATTTTTTATAGGAAAGTTTTGCTGTGCTCTCCCACATTTTTCCTACTGTATAGAATTTTTTATGGATATTATTTATTTTTGTAATTCATATTTGAATGCACTGAACTTCCCTGAACCAGCTACTAGCAAGTGATTGGGGAAGTGTGAGTGAGTAGGAGCAAGGATTACCTCCTCTGTTGGTAAAGTGAAGAACTGTTTTCCTTATATATCTTATGTCTTTTTTTGTCTTTTCTTTATTGTCTACTTTTATGTTAAATATATGTATTCTAGCATGCCATTTTAATTCCTTTATGGTTTCTTTTTACTATATTTTTTGAGTTATTTTCTTAGTGGTCACTTTGGGGATTACAATATGCATCTTAATATAAAGAAATCTGGAGTAATACCAAACTCCAATTGTATATACACATTTTGCTTCAATAGTTCCCTTTCCTCCCCCCACCTTGTACCAATACTGTCATATTAATTACCTCTTTATGTAAGTACATCAATATAGCTGTATTAGTATAGTTTTATGTAGCTGTCTTTTAAGTCAATTAGGAGGAAGAAGTAAAAAAATACATTTATGGGGTCTTTTATTATATGTTTACCTATATATCGCAGGCAAAGTAATGGCCCCTCAAAGATATCCATGTCCTAATCTTTGAAACCTGTGATAATGTTAGGTTACATGACAAAGAGGAATTGAGATTCCACATGGAATTAAGGCTGTTCATCAGCTAACTTTAAGATAAGGAAGATTATCCTGGATTAGCCAGGTGAGTGAAGTGTGTTCTTAAAAGTAGATGAGGGAGGCAGAAAAGTAGGAAGGACTGATATGATATGAGAAGGATTCAATCCACCATTTCTGACTTTGAAAATAGAAGAAGCGGACCATGAATCAAGGAGTGCAGGTAGCTTCTAGAATGTGGAAGAGGGAACTAAGTGGATTTTCCCCCAGAGCTGCTAGAAGAGAATGCAGGCCTGCTGACACTTTGATTTTAGCCCAGTGAGATGTGTGTTGGACTTCCAAACTTCAGAACTGTAAGGTAATAAAGTTGCATTGTTTTAGGCCACTAAGTTTTGGTAATTTGTTATAGAAGACACAGGAAACTAACTGTAATTACTTAACTGGTGCTCTTTATTTCTTAATGTTGATGCAAGTTACTGTCTGGTATAATTTCGTTTCAGCCTGAAGGACTTCCTTTAGTAATTACTGTAGGGGCAAATATGCTAGTGACAAATTCTCCCAATCTTTGTTTATTTGGGGATGTCTTTAATTCACCTGCATTTTTGAAGGACAGTCTTGCTGGATATGTAACTTTTAGTTGACTGTTTTTTTCTTTAGCACTTTGAATGTGTCAACCCATTGCATTCTGGCTTCCATTGTTTGGGATGAGAAGTCAGCTGTTAATCTTATCGTAGAGCCTGTGTGATGAATTGTTTCTCTCTTGCTATTAAATATATTCAAAATTTCCTCTTTGTCCTTTGGCAGTTTGATTATGGAGTGTCTAGGTGTGGATCTGTTTGAGTTTATCCTACCTAGAGATTGTGCTTCTTGGATGCATAGACTATTTTTCATCAACTGTGGTATGTTTTCAGTCATTACTTCAAATCTTTTTCTGCCCTTTTTTCTCTTTTTCTCTAAATATGGCACCTTTGTGTAGCTATAGTTCCCATGCCCCTCTGAACTTCACCTGGTTCAGGATGTATTTACAGCCAGTTCTTCCCTCCCCTGGTTCCTTCACCCAATGCCATATCTATCTGACAAAGGTGATCTCTTCATTTTTAAAGGGCATATTTTTGTTGCTGCTTTTGATATTTGCCATTCTGAATACTCCTGGGCACCTTCCACCTTTTTTCTTTCTCTTCCTTTGGACTTGAAACCTATTTAAGCTCAGCGTTGCCCACAGCAGTTCTCACTCAGGGTGAGGTTCTTCTCCTTTTAGGAGATTACTTTTGCTGGTGATTTCTGAGGCCAGTTACTGCTAAGGCCCTCTGTATTCTCCTTTATCGCCTATTAATATTATTCTCCTTTCTGTCTCTTGAAGAGCTCTGCTGAATGCAGCTACTTTTGAAAACACTTTTATTCAATTTAGAGTTAGTGAGTTTTTAAAAATTGTATTCTAGTTTCATAAAATTGAATTTGTGTCTTCAGAAAAATCCTCTGTATTGCTGCCTGTGGTTTTCAGGAGAAGTCATGGGAATATT